>NC_134087.1:95321760-95675260 GCF_000715075.1 Nicotiana tabacum
AAATGATATTACTATATGGTATTACTTGGTGAGAGTATACATTTCAGAAGGGACAATGTGTATTGATTTATGGATACTTCATCGGTATTGCGGCACTCTCCTGGTTGATCGACTGTTGATGTTTAAATTTTGCTTTATGGCATAGAAGAATTATAGAAGTACTCCTCTTGGGATGATCGCGTATTGGAGAAATGTTAGACATTCAGTTGGTGGAGTTGAGATCAGGTATGGTGATTCGTGTGTTCTATGGATTTGGAGACTAAGAGTTCTCATGAGTAGATTGCTTCGTGTTTATGGACTGTGAAAATGTAGCCAAGGTTAGTAAGAGAATAGTATGTGTTGTGATTCAGTCATTGTGGACTTTCGGAGGGTTATTTGTCTATTGTGGGTGACTAAATTTGATTTGGGGTTCATTGGTAGGCCCAATATGGATGTGTGTTCTGCACCGATTCGGATTTGTTGACTCCGAACTTCTATTGTTGAGGGATGTGCCATTTAGTTATTGTTGAGCTTATTCATGTTCTGAAATGATCTGTGAGTTACCCTTCTGTGCTTCGAGTAGTTGTGAATTGTGGGCTATGAGCACACATGGTGCAGTCCTGTTAGGGCCTTATAACGGAATTTGAGCGAGATGAGTATTTGGGTGTTGCATGATTGATTGCGCATTGGTTAGTTCTTTCGGGCTTGTGCGGAATTGCATCATTTGCTTTTCTATTGTTATGGTAATGCACTTTGGGTACTTTTTTTATTAGCAGAATCCACTAGGCATTGTGCCTAGGGTTGATTTTTATATATAATATAACATAAAGTACAACAATGGAGGGGGACATAAACCCGACCTCCAGCAAAATGATGAAAGGGCATTTGATTGCCCAAACATGACAACCAAATGGATCCTGTACACTATGAAGAGTTAGACCTATAATGATGTTCCAATTACCTATCCACAGGCGATAGGTAGTTAGATGTACAAAAACAAGCTAAAATAAACCTAGGTCAACTATACAATAAAGTACAAATGATCCTAAATCTACCAAAATAGTGAGTTGGAAGATCATCTTCCATATACATACAATTCTACATCTAATGGACATGTAGAAGTTCCCTAAGGAATATGACAAAAACCATGTGGTGCAGGGAGGGGCTATCTTCAACCTTGCGTTGACATTGGGTACAAAGAAAGCTAGGTTGATGATAACTATCAAAAAGGCTCCATGAATTGGGGTGGAGATTTGTTGCTTCTTGCGGATGACAGAAAGGAGTGAGCATTGGCTTGCTTCATTTGCACAAACAAGCCTGTGATGTTCAACTGACTTCTGATTATTACCAAGGTTGAGCTTTTGTTGCTGAGAACTGGTGGGGTTGCTTGGCAGGATGGCTAGGTTTGGATCCCTAGGTGTTTCTTGCTTATTAAATGTGTGTATGGCATGTTGTTGCTGATGAGGTTGCTGCAATGAGTCTGGATGGTGGAGGGCCTCTTGAATGATTGTTTGTTGTCGGTGACCTGCCTGTGTGATGGCCTGCTGTAGCTGAATCAGATGCAGGGAGACTGAGTTGAAAGGAGCTAACTTCGTGGGTACTTAATGTCGAATTTCGGGTAGTTATGGATTTTGAGCAGGGTGGCTCGAGGTATATAATATGGACCAACATCTGGATGGGGCCATGCCTTGTAGCGGAGTTATATAGAGGTATGATCCTTTATGTTAGATTCGTGTGTTTTGGTTCTATGGTGTGTGATGGATTCTTAGCATTACGTTGTAGTGATACCCGTTGAGCTTGCGGGACGGTTCTCTTGTTTGATGTCATTTTTCCATGATTGAGTACATTTGGAATATTGCTTATTAGTATACGGATTGCACGAGTTGCAGCTTTATATTGTATTGATGTGTCATGTCACTAGAGTGGTCATGTGGGATGAGATAGGGTCATTTAACCTAGAATGAATACTATAAAAAATTGATTACAGCATGGTTGGAAGAATAATATCGAAAGTCGGCTTAGAAATTTGCTATAGTCCTGTCGAAGGAGAGGGAGCTCCATGACTTGTTGATCTGATGAATGAATCGAGATTTTCTGCATGTTTCTTTCATCATTGGTAGTATATGAAGTTGTTAGAACGAGGCTTTGTTGATAAGAGGTTTATTACTGGCATTGGGTAGTTTTGAGCAGCTACTGTGATTAGAAATTATCGCTATGAGTATTTAAGTTTTGAGGTATATCATGTGATTATATATTGGGTTACGGATATGGCTTGATACATCTTTTTCAGACTTATACAGTATGTAGATGCAAGATTATGATCTTATAGAAAATTTCGGATGTGAAAATTGGATTCTAAGGCTTATGGGCTAGGTAAGATTAAGAAATTTCAGTTATGTTGTGTTATCAAACCTATATGGGATAGGGTGACTTGGGATCACCCCCGAGTATGTACATGGTAAGGTTAAGTGGGGGAGGATGTAACGACCCAACCGGTCGTTTTGAGCATTTGCACTTTGCTCGGTTGTTTGAGGGCACGAGTAGCTCCTTATGATGTATTATGACTTATGTGAATCGTCGATTTTGGTTTTCAGGTTATTCGGAATTGATTTGGAAGAATGATTCTCAGTTAGAAGCTTTGAATTTGAAAGGTTTGACCAAGTTTTGACTTTTAGAATTTGACCTCAGATTGGATTTTTGATGGTTTTGTTAGCATCGTTGGGTATTTTGGACTTAGGAGCGCGTTCAGATTGTAATTTGGAGGTCTGTAGTAGAGTTTGGCTTGAAATGGCGAAAGTTGGAATTTTGAAAAGTTTGTCCGGGAGTGGAATGTCAAATTTCAGAAGTTGGAGCAGGTCCGTAATGTCAAATTTGACTTATGTGCAAAATTTGAGGTCTATCAGATGTGATTTGATAGGTTTCGGTGTCGGTTGTAGAATTTGGAATTTCGAAGTTCATTAGGCTTGAATCTATGTATAATTCATGTTCTTGATGTTGATCGAGGTGCTTTGATGAATTGACTAAGTTCGTATCGGGTTATTAGATTTGTTGGCATGTTTGCTTGAGGTCCTGGGGGGCTTCGGGATGATTTCGGGTGGTTAACAGACTTGAACTTGGATATTGAAGGATGGCTAAAGTTGTGTTGCTACCGGTGTAATCGCACCTGCGGAGTGGTCAAAGCAGGTGTGAGCCCGCAGAAGTGGGTATTTGGACGCAGAAGAGAAAGAGAGAAGGACGGGCAGAGTTCGCAGGTGCGAAGGATTTGTCGCACCTGAGATGGTCGTAAAAGCGACATTGGAGCCTCAGAAGTGGCAAGTGTCGCAGAAGCAAATATTGTTGCACACCTGCGCATGCGTAGAAGCGGAGGATATTCGCAGGTGGGGAAGGGCCAATCTCCATGGGCTTCACAAATGCGGGGCATCAGCCGCAGAAGCGGAGGTTGCAGATGCGACATTTTAACCGCAAATGTGAACTAG
This sequence comes from Nicotiana tabacum, assembly GCF_000715075.1. NCBI lineage: Eukaryota > Viridiplantae > Streptophyta > Magnoliopsida > Solanales > Solanaceae > Nicotiana > Nicotiana tabacum. The sequence continues at coordinate 95,325,216 of NC_134087.1, forward strand.
CTAGGCAGAATTATAAAAATCGAGGTTTTGGTTCTTTCTTCATATTTTGAGATGTGGAACTCGAATTGAGGCGATTTTGGAAGAAAATTTCATCACAAGGATTGGGGTAAGTGTTCTCTAGTCAGTTTTTATCACATTTCATGAATCTATCTTCATTTTTGGCATTTGGTTAATGAATTTTAAAGAGAAATTGAGGGTTTTGGCCTAAAATTACATAATATGAATTTTTGAGTTTTGAACGCCGATTTGGAGTCAAATTTGAGTGAAACTAGTATGGTTGGACTCGTAATATAATGGGATGTCGGATTTTGTGAGTTTTGTCGAGTTTCGAGGCATGGGATCGGGCGTGATTTTTGGCCGAATTTTGGATTTGATGTAGAATTCTATCTTTTATCATTTGTAATTGCTTCCTTGGGGTTTATTTGATGTATTTTAGTTTCTTTTGGCTAGTTTTGAGTTATTAGGAGGTCGCTACACGTGTGATGCCATTTTTGGAGCATAAGTAACTCTTCTAAACTTAGTGCTGAGGGTATGAAACCACAAATTACATGTTGTGTGATTGATATTGAGGTGACACACATGCTAGGTGATGGGCGTGTAGGCATGCACCCTGTGAACTGTGATTCCGTTGTTTCCATGGCACTTTATAGTGGCCCTATTTTGTTGATATTTATGTTTTCACTATGTGATAAAGTAACTGAGCTGTAAATCATGCTAGATATCATGTTTAGGCTTTATGCTGATATTGCTAGGGCCTATCGTTGTCGTTGCTTGCTGTCATCTCACTGATTTCACTGATATTTCGGAATCAGTCATATTCATGCATTCATATCATATCTCAGTCTCACTTGTTATTTATTGATGCATCATATCATTGTTCCGGGTTAGCTTTCATGACATTGTGAGCCCGTGGGTGAGACTGGAAAGATTGATGACTGACTGAGGCCGAGAGCTGAGTATGAGTGACAGATATGGGATCAGGCTGCACACCGCAGCGGTTATGTTGATGATTATGATAGCGATTGGGCTGTAGGAGCCCCTTCGGAGTCTGTAACACGCCCCTAGTGAGTGCGGATGATATTATTGAGGGATGGATTTCTATGGACATGGATTTGTCCGAAGTACTTGATATCAGACGCCATGCCGCACACATGGTGGTATTGTACTGATATTGAAACCGGAAAGTGAGAATGAAATTGTGTCTAAGGTACATGTCTCAAATGAGGAAACCTAGCCGATCGGGTAGTTATCAGACTCTGCACAAGAAGGCAATGGTATTGTGAATGATGGTGCAACAGTATGAGATGTCCCAACCTAAAGCTATGGAAATTATGTAAAAGCTATGTGATTCCTTTTATTTGATGATGTGGTGATTGTTTAAAGCTTTTGTTGAATCCTTATGATTTATTTGTTCTTGTATGGTTGTTCTTTCTAATGAGATGGTGTTTAGTTATACATACTAGTGCTATTCGACGACACTAACGTCCCTTTTGCAGGGGGCGCTACATCTTTAAATGGATGGAGGTGGTTCCATTGCAGGCAGTGTTGGTCACAGCTAGTGACGCATCTTACTTTCAGCTGACTTGGTGATCCCCAATTCATTTCGGGGTCATGTACCGTTATTTATCATGTACTTTGTATTTTGAGGTATAGCCAGAGCCTTGTTACTGGCATTTCTATATTATTCTTCAATTGTATTTAAAGGCTCCGTATACAGGTTTTGGGTGGAGTTTGATAATGGGGAATTGAATTAGAAATATTGATATTTGGCAAAGATGTATAAAACTTGTAATATTTTTAAAATTATGAATGAAGTTGCTAATGGAAATTCAATGTAAGTTGTTAATGATATATTTACAAAGTATGATTAATGGAGTCCATCTCCTCTTTATTCATGAATTAGTTTGGGTAGAATGAAACCTAATAGGCTTGCTCAGTCGGGTTTATTCGGTTGAGCGCCGGTCGCGCTCCTCGGTTTTTGGGGTGTGACAAACTTGGTATCAAAGCCTATGGTTTTAAAGTGTCCTAGGATGTCTCGGAGCCGTGTCTAGCAGAGTCCTTCTTATCGGTGTGTTGTCGACCACATCTATAAGTTGGAGGCTATTCGGACATTTAGGAATTTCACCCTTCTTTGGTACTCCAGATCGTGCAGTAGAGCTCTAGATAGAGAGATATTTCCTCGCTATGTCTTATTCCCAAGATGAGTAATCTCGATACCATAATCCATGAGTTTGAAGCAAATAAGAGGGAATGACCCACCATTGAATCTAAGGGAGATTGCCCAAGAGTTTGTTAGGAGAATGTACGAGCCATGGAGGGATTGGTAGAACTTGTTGCTAAAGGGAATACCCTTGTTCCTATTAATGTCATTGTGCCACCAGATCATGTAGTATATCAGTATGTTACCAACATACGTTAGGGATGTGGAGTCGAGGGGCATCGATTAAGTTATTGCCCTATCAACCTAAAGTCACCCAGTAAGTCACTCCCTAGTACATCATTATGAACAAGACAAAAATTTTACTTGTGTATATGTACATCCATATTAAAGAGTTCTCATCGAACCTAGTCTTAACAAGATGTTGAATCACAAAACATTGTATGCACCTACTCTTTGAACTCGACGCATTATTCGTGAATCCACTTTATTACAAATTCTCTTATTTACATCCTCTTGTGGAAATTAAGTTCTATAATTATGTTCTTAAATAGAGTTATAACTCTAGCATTAATACTTCCCACTTTCTTTCCTAAATTCTCAACAAGGGACTATACCCGATGAATTTTTTACAGGATCTTTTTATTTAAATGGACAATATCTGCTCATTTGTGCCTATGCATGCACCGTCGTAAAATTTACCTATGTGGTGTCAAGTTCCATGTAAAGCATCACAGTGTTGCGATCCTTTTATGGTCTGAACAGTAACTCTACTCGCTTTTGAGTATCATCACGAAACCTTCTCACTGTCAAGTAACATGAGAGCATACATTAGCACCTATCATATGAGTGCATGTCAATCTAAATGGTCACCGTGTGCATAAAGTCTCTCTGAAAATTGAGATCCTCACATCTCTATCATAGGAAGATCATGTGTCGCCATCGTGGTATAACTTCCGTGTCCACTTGGGACATCTCGTAGCAAGTAGCTCGCTTTGTTCCTAGTATTGTGGTCGCCCATGATGTGATCTTGTATTGCAGTTTGGAAGTTAGTATAGCAGAAGCATGTCCAGCTCAAAACAAAAGATTATTTTCTCTTTATACCTCTACAACATGTTAATTGTGTTCCTTAGTTAGTGAATTTTTTGTGCTAGTTTCCCAGCACTTGTTCGATAACCATAAGAGAACATTCCCTTCTATGTGTCACTATGACACTTCCTTTCTCATAAGGACCCTCAATAGGCTCTCCATCAAGACCAAATGCACCTTTGGGGGTTATCATAGCACAACACATGCTTCTCATGTTTTCCTGTCTTTCATTAGCATCTGGGTATTTCTCAAGTCAAAATCCATGGAGAATTCATCATGAACATCTGCAAACCTTTCATGATTATTTTGCACTGTCTTATTGAGTATGATTGTCTTTACACCCTCGACTTCTAGAATCATTAACTATGTCATTGTCATGTGCGGGGAGTTTTTCTACCCTTGGTATTCCACCTTCCTGGGTGGATAGGAGTGTTATTTATCTTTCTCCCCGGAGCATCATGTTAACCATTAGAACCCCTCTAGCCAATACATGATTTCGTCCCAATATTAAGATGTCCTAGCTATGTGGTTTCACTCGTGAAAGGTTGTGATTAGATGCCTTCAGATTTTTGCACATATCATGAGCATATTGATTTGGAAGACAAGTTGTCATATCTTTAGTTCTCTCATATAGGATCAATTATCAGGAAGGGTTAAGCTATTTGAAATATGATAATATCATAAGTGTTCAACCTCTTTTCATCCTTGTGAGCTTGTGGCATAGATTCCTTATGTCAGTTCACGAGTGTAATTCAACTTCATGTACTTTGAAACCCTATCGCATTCAAGGTGCCAGAGTATTCTCCTTCTCGATAAACGAATTTTCCCTACACTCCAAGAGACGACTGGATCACGTACTTGAATATTCCTCCTTAATGATTCCTATTGCCAATGTACTAGTTACCCCTATGCCTCATTTGTCTAATAATTGATGTCATCACAATGATTAACCATGTCAGTATTGTTAGTAGTAATCTTCGTGTCTCTTAGCATATAACCCCATGAAATACTTTGCTCAGCACATTAATGGATTCTTGAATAATTCTAGCCCGATATTGAACTCCGTTGCTCCTCATTGTTTTAAATCTATTGGGTATTGAAATTTCAAACATGTCAAGGAGGAAGCATCCCTGTGTGATCACATATATTCGATAGGTAATTTTATGGTCAGTTTATGATAGCACGTCTTAGAGTAATTGTTAAAGGTCATCAAAGGTTTAGCGTGGGTATTCGTGTAGAGACTTAGAGTTTAGGAAGGTGAATGGGTTATTCTCAATATTTCCCCCTAAAGATGTTATGTGAGTTGATAATGAAGGTGAAATAAGTGTAGTTCACACTAGGCCGCACCACGAGTATGAAGTTTCCCCATAGTTGTTCCCCATATATTTTGTGTTTTCACATGTCTATGTCTAAGAAGGTAGTTGGAGATCCTTTGTGTATCATTTCGGTGGAAATTATTAAAGGTGAAGTTAATGGATAGTTAGCTTATGCGAGATATCTAGTTGTCATCCTTGTTAGATAAGTTTGGAGGTTGGGGTTGTTTCCGTGAATGTGTTATGGCAAAGCCTGTAAGTCGAGAGGCCACCTTGAAGGCCGAAAGTGTCGTGGAAAGAAAATATTTTTGCTTGATTGTATAACAATTGGTTTTGACTTGAAAGGTACCTTCTAGGTGTTATGACTTAAGAGTGTGCAATTCATGTCCATGTATCTTTATGATAATGTAGTGCTTGTAATGCTAAGATTAGGGTTATGGATATATACGTTGTGGTGCTTTGTAGAGTTGTGGATGTGTTGTTAGAATGGTTTTGGTGGTTCTCTGGCAGGTGGATAGGCCTAGTTACAAAGGAAATGCTGTTGAAATTTCTGAAAAACTTGAGAGTTAGTCAAAATTTAGGGACCTGAGGTAGGTTAGAAAAGAGATATATTATTTTAAGTATTTGTGTGGACTCTACTTCTCATTCGAGGACGAATGATCCTAAGCGGGGGAGAATATAATGCCCCAGAAAATTTCGCTAGGTAATTTAGAATTTTGTGGTGCAAGGTAGGCTAATTATAATATTTTACATGCTATTAACATGATGGACATCAATTGGATTTGGTAAATAAGTGTATAAGTCATATGATAAGTAATTTGGGGTCCAAGGAAAGGCATAAGTCTAAGTCAAATTGGAAACTTTCATAATAGGTTAAAATTCCAAATGAGTTCAAACGAGTCCACACTTTGGACGAGCATATCTAAATATATATAAGGTTTTATGTGATTAAAGACCTATAAAATGAAAGGTCTATGAGTCTAGTTTCTAACTCTTCAAACTGTTCGTCATTTGGACATTCCTACACAAAGTTATGATTAACTAACCAAAGGCTGAAAAACTACGATCGCATGGTAGATTCTGCGATCACAAAATCATTATGCGGTCCGCATAATTAATCTGCATCCGCAAAAATGGTCGCAAAATGGACAAGTATAGCCCAATTCTGTGCACCAGTTTTGTGGTGCATTATGCGACCCACATACCAATTGTGTGGTCCATTATGCGACTGTAGACCCGAGTTCGGAGGGTTAGTTTTCCTATTTTTATGACCGGACCCCATTTTGATATATAGGCTTTGGGGCTTCATTTGGGGTGATATTCTGATGATTTTAGAGAGAGTTAAGAGAATTTTAGAGATAGAAGGAGGGAACCTAACATTCTAACCATTCAATCTTTCATCGATCATCAAGAATCAAGGAAACCAACCACAAGATCTTCATCTAAGAGGTAAGGTTCTATATACTAGACTTTAATTTTGAGTTTTGGGTATAAGATGGGTTATTGAGGTATGATTCTTGGGTGTAATAGCATTATGTATACATCCATGTACAAATTAGGGTTGTGGAAATATTTTTAAACACAAATAAATAAAGATTGGGTTGGGGAATGAAGGAAATCTTGTAAAAGAGCTTTGAAATCAAGATGCACAATTAGTATTTGATAAAATGCTCAAATGAGCTGAAACCATGAGTATCTTCCTAATTTGTGTCCGATTTTGTTATGTCTCCAAGTAGATTGGAATTGATAGAATTTCCAAAATGTTGTAGTAACTTAAGGAATGCTTAAGCAAGGTATGTATGGCGAAATCAACCTCTTCTTAGAAATTGAGCTCCCATGGTATCCATGCAAATATTGTAAGTCCGAAATTTTATTGATGTAGTATTTATTATTTCAAAGAAATTGGTATTGCAAGAATATATGTGAAAGTTTTATCTCAATGTGTTCAATGTGCTATTCTTGGTAATTGAGGATATGTGAAAAATGTGAACTATGTGCTAAAATGCCTAGATTTCAAGTCAAGTTTAAATTGAGATTGTTATGTCAAACTATGTGAAATCCTCTATGTATAAAGATGTTTGAAATAAATCAAATGAATTTGGGAAATAGAGTGTGGCCAACGTGCCGAGAACTTGAGTTATAATTGTGCCTGGCGATGCCTATGACATGAGAAAATATGAAACAGATTATGAAATGATCCTTGACTCTACTTTCCATAAATGACTTCAATAATAAAGTGTCTTAAAGGCTTGTTACACAATTTATGCCCATAAGTGGCTGTTCAAGATAATGTTTTGCCTTATAAGTACATCCAATGTGATCCGAGTTGTTACATGCTTCGATGTTGAAATTGTATATTGTCGTGATTGGAAAAGAGTAATTCAAAAATAATTGGTGTAATTGCTTGTTTATGACTTTGATGTGTGTTTCTATTGTGGTTTGGTGTGTCCCATCCTTTTTGGGAGAATCCTTTGTGTTTATAGTTCCATTGCTAATGAACTTGAGGTGTATGATTTCTGAAATATTGTATATGCCCATGATTCATGATTCCTCTCATGTGTACTTGACATCTTGGATTGAATGGCTTATTGTTGAAATTGATATTGATGTGAAATGTGGGGGAAAAGAGCTCAAATTATGAAATGTTGCCTAGTGCCACGTATGATGTGATAATTGTGGCCTCAAATGTCGATGAACTGATATATGTGAAGTGAAGATTGAAATGAAATGATATATGGAAAAGGAAAAATATCTTGGTATGGTTGTTCTTTCTAATGAGATGGTGTTTAGTTATACATACTAGTGCTATTCGACGGCACTAACGTCCCTTTTGTCGGGGGCGCTACGTCTTTAAATGGACGTAGGTGATTCTATAGCAGGCAGTGCTGGTCGCAGCTAGTGACGCATCTTCCTTTTAGCTGACTTGGTGAGCCTCACTTCATTTCGGGGTCCTGTACTGTTGTTTATCATGTATTTTGTATTTTGAGTTATCGCTAGAGCCTTATTGCCAGCATTTCCATTTTATTCTTCAGTTGTATTTAGAGGCTCCGTAGACAGGTTATGTGTGGAGTTTGATAATGTGGAATTGAATTAGAAATATTGATATTTGGCAAAGATGTATAAAACTTGTAATATTTTGAAAATTATGAATGAAGTTGCTAATGGAAATGAAATGGAAGTCGTTAATGATATATTTACAAAGTATGATTAATGGAGTTCATCTCCTCTTTATTCATGAATTAGTTTGGGTAGAATGAAGCCTAACAGGCTTGCTCAGTCGGGTTTACTCGGTTAAGCGCCGATCGTGCTCCTCGATATTTGGGGCATGACAGTGTGCATTTGGGAGCACCAAGTTTTTGGCACCGTTGCCGGAGACTTAAATATTGACTAATGTACTAGCTTTTACTTTAGTTGTTTATTTCGTCAGGTCTAATTTTTCTTATTGGTTTCTCTGCTCTCAGGAACTTTGATTGAAAACGAAGGGTCAAAAGCCAGGATAGATTTCAAGGCTTTGACCCTGAACCTGAGAGAATATTTCACAGGAGGTTGAGAGAATCAAGGGACACAGATAATCTTCAGGAGCTTGTTCAATTACCTGTGAACATGGCAGAGGAGAAATAGATGGCTATTTAGGAGGTGGCGATGCCCTGCATTGCTAATGTCACCTCCAGCATTGTGAATCCCGGAATCACTAGGCATTTTGAGCTAAAGCAGAGCGTGATCCAGTTACTACATGCAAGCAGTTTATGGGTCTTCCACACGAGGATCCACAACAACACATTTTGAACTTCTTGGAGATTCATGATACTTATGTCACTAAAGGAGTCACTCCAAATGTAAGGCTCACACTGTTACCATTTTCTCTATTGGGCGAAGCAAAGCGGTGGTTGAAGGCAGAACAAACTAATTCTATTACATTACAGAATGATCTGGAAAAAAAGGATTTGGCACAGTTCTTCCCTTCACGGAAAACCGCAAATATTAAAAATGAGATAGTAGCCTTCAAGCAGAAATCGGGGTAGTCTTTATATTCAACCTGGGAGAGGTTCAAAGGGATGTTCAGAGATTGTCCTCATCACAACCAGGAAAATGAATTGTTATCTCATATCTTCATAGAAGGGTACATCAAGAGAAAGAAATTATGATGGACGTTGCAGCAGGAGGTCAAGTGTTGGAGAAATGTTTTGATGAAATTTATGCATTATTGGACAAATTCTCCAAAGTAATCCTGATTGGCAAGGAGAGATGGGCAGACACATAATTCAAAAATCTATAGGTGTAACGACCCGACCGGTAATTTTGAGAGTAATAGCCTCGATCCACTATTAATTGCATCCCCTGTATCGTTTTCTACTTATGTGTGTCACACCTCCTTTTTTCTATCCCGAAAAGGGGGTATAAGGGAGGTTTTCCAATTAAAGTGACAATGATCGAAATGAAATTATTTATTTAAGTTCATAGTCGCCACTTGGAATAATTTATGATGTCCTAAGTAACCATTTTAAAATCCCGAATCAAGGAAATTTGACTCTTATTAATGGTCTGCGAACACAGAAATCTGGGTAAGGAATTCTGTTAACCCGGGAAAAGGTGTTAGGCATTCCCAGATTCTGTGGTTTTAGCACGATCGCTCAACTATTATCATTGGCCTAATTATCTGATTAATTACATATTTTATACTTATTGTGCATTTTTAACCTTTTGACCGCTTTTAATTATTTATGGAAATATTCTGTAACAAGTTACGATTGTCGTACGCTTGTTTGTTTGGTACACATTGCGAATCGTGTCACGGGAACCGTACCCATGACCTACAACATGTTTGATTTATTAACAATATTAAACGTTGTGGCCAAGTCACATAAATGTACCCCGGATTTAGAAATTATGTATCACAACAACATCACGGGAACCGTACCCGTAGCTATGATGGTTTTATTATAAACATAACTAAAGCAAACTACGAATGTTCAAAATATTTTCTACACTAAGTTATAATATTTATGTGAGGGCCATAGGTTAGGTGATTCAATTGTGAATGGAACGCCTCGATTTATTTTAAAAGATTTGTATTTCACTAAAAGCAGGCTAAGGATGCTCATATTTAAAACTAATTTGAAATTCGGTATCACAGCTACGCCCATAGGAACCGTGCCTGTAGTTGTGATGATTTAATTACGTGCCTAAAGCTTTCCTAACCACGTTTCGATGGCCTAAACATGCTCTTAGCGATTAAAACGATAAAATAAAAATTAAAATAAGAGAACGATAGTCAACTCAAAACCCAATTCCCTTTTCAGTATTAGCAAAACCCGAAATGTAATCCTTCCACTAATATCATATCAAACTAATGTCTAAGATCAGATTCATGGTACTAATAAATAATCACAACCAAAACAAGATCAATGAATTAATAGAAGGCATTCAAAATAAAGTTAAAGCATTGTAGAATGATGAACACAAAATGAAACGCAAACCACAAACTCAAAATATTTACATAACCACTAAAATAGTACCATCCTAACAAAGCATCAAGAAAGATAAGAGATAGACCTAAAGAAGCTTTCCGATTAATTGAGTTGCAACAATTACCCGGACTAAAATAAAGCAACAATTACAACCGGACATCGACACGGCTTCAAACAAAATCAGCACAAATCAAACCGAAATTTCAGACTTAAACCTTTAACTGCAACCTCCACACGACTCAGACTAAAAAATGACTCCAGACTTCAATTAAACTCCATGTTTTCGAAATTAAGAATCAAATCATAGACGAAGAAGATGAAACATTTTGTATTGTTTTTCGACTTTCTGAAATCAAAACCCAACTTATGCTCATTCCCTTACTCTATTCGTGTGTGTGTGCGTGTTCCGGCAGATTATGGTAAAGAGAAGAAAGAGCAGCGAAATACAAGGGGTCATAAAATCGAATATTTGTGCAAATCAACTATTGTGGCAGCAGATTAGTCAGCAAGCCAACTGCAGAGACAAAATCTAGCAAAAATACCGAAAATGAGATCGATTAAGCAAGACAACAATTCATTATCTCCATTTTACAGAAATGATTCGGAATCAAAAGGGTCAAGTGCAAGCAGAAATACCATGTATTCCATACATTCCTATGGCAGCTCCTTTCGTTTTTTTGGTTTTTAGGTCTAGGATTTTTTGTGTCTTCTGTTGATTTGCTCTAGAGATCTGGGAAAGCAGTTTATGATCTTGTGTGTAGTCTAGGTTAGGGGTCCTTTCGGTTGGTTCTCTTTGTCGAAGAAGAAGGAGTTCAGGTGGGGGTCTCTTTTGATGAAAAGGGCCGATGCTCTAGAAATTCGGGGTCCCTAGGTCTTAGGTCTAGTATCTATTTATGGGAAGAGGTCTAGGGTTAATGAGGCTAAAGTTATTTGGGCTAAGGGTAATTGGGCTTGAGTTATTATGGGCTAGATCTGAATTGGGCCAAATTTGGCCAAATATACCTTTAAAAATGGCTCATTAACTCTAGTAGACTAAAAATATTAGCTCTTAAAATAACAACTACAAAATTATGAAATCATTTCTAATTAATTAAGGTAAAACTAAAAATTAAAAGTGAAACTATTTTTGTATCAATTAGCTAAATAAAAGAGAATATTTTTTTGTAATTTTTATTTTTCTGATAAAATAAAGTAAAAGAATCAAAACTAATTGAAATAGCAATATTAGGCCTAAATAAAATATTTATATGCTAAAATATGTAAAATCTTAGGGAGGATCAAAAATCACATGTCTACAGCTGCCCCTCTTTGATTGGAAAGGCGAAGAGTTTTTAGACAAAGAACGACGAGATAGGTTTTTTGACCCAACCCTTATTTAGAGAGACCAAAAACTAAAAGAAAGGAGAATGTGACCGAGCCCTGGTATCTGAGTTGCCTACATATCCTTGGATATAAAGGAATCAGGCCACGTGTAGTTCAGAAGTAGGAATAGTGATGGAGTATGTCGAGGTGGAGAGCCGATTGAGGTGCCGTTCCGTCGAGGTTCCAGTCTGTGGTCCTGTTATTACATCAAAATCAAAAAATGAAAAAGACTAACTAAGCCTGTCAACTATGAGTTATAAAATTCCTATCTATAAGTCTTCTGAAGCTTGATCTTGAGCCTTGAATGGTTCTTCAGGCGGACTTTAGATTTGAACCTTCACGCTTGCCAGCTGCAGGTGCTAGTTCATTCTTCTTCAGCTTTACGGATAGAGACCGAACATGTAGCGCTCGTGACTTCAACCATGTCTTGAGTAGTTCACATCTTTCTCTGCTTCTTCATTTTGGATTCACTTCCATTTTTCTTCTCTTTTTTTTTCTTTTTTCTCTTTTCTTCTTCTTATTATTCTGGATCGAGACTACTTCTGTTGGTCGTCTCGGACTATTGACCTGTATTCTTGTCACGAGCTTCTACTACTTCAAACTCGAATTGAATTCTGAAATGACTTACCTTGTTATCCAGGTGGGCGCTTGCTACTGACTTAAAATTTGAAATGAATTCCCTTGTTCTCCAGGTGGGTGCCTGTTGCTGACTTAGAATCTGAAATAAATTCCCTTGTTCTCCAGGTAGGCGCCTGCAACTTAAACTTGAAATGAATTCCCTTTTTCTCCATGTGGGCGCCTGCAACTTAAACTTGAAATGAATTCCCTTATTTTCCAGGTGGGCGCCTGATGCTAAAACTTGAAATGTATTCCCTTATTTTCCAGGTGGACGCCTGATGCTTAAACTTTGAAACGGATTCCCTTGTTTTCCAGGTGGGTGCATGATGCTTAAACGTTAAATGTATTCCCTTATTTTCCAGGTGGGAACCTAATGCCAAAACGTGAAATGTATTCCCTTGTTATCCAGGTGGACGCCTGATGTCAAAACTTGAAATGTTTTCCATTGTTATCCAGGTGGGCGCCTGATGCCAAAACTTGAAATGTATTCCCTTGTTTTCCAGGTGGGCGCCCGATGCTTGAACTCGAAATAAATTCCCTTGTTTTCCAGGTGGGCACCTGATGCTGATACTGAAAATGAATTCCCTTGTTATCCAAGTAGGCGCCTGATGCTGAAACTGAAAATGAATTCCCTTGTTATCCAGTGGGCGCCTGATGCTGAAAACTGAAAATGAAGTCCCTTTGTTATCTAGGTGGGTGAATGATGTTGAAACTGAAAATGAATTCCCTTGTTATCCAGGTAGGCGCCTGTGATGAGACAAAAGGTCATCACTTGTTTTAAAAGTGAATTGTGCTTTTCGAGGCCTTAAAACCTTTTTCTGCACACCTCGATTTGCGTGCGCAGTCCGGGCACATAGCTGGAAAGTCATTTCGTGAAAAGCTGTGAAAATGATGAATTTTGCATTTAAAATGAGTTTAAGTTGAATTCAGTTAATATTTTAGGTAAAAGGACCCGAACCCGTGATTGGACAGTCCCGGAGGGTCCGTAGGAAATTATGGGACTTGGGAGTATGCCCGGAATCGAATTCCGAGGTCCCAAGCCCGAGAAATAAATTTTTTTAAAGAAAATTGTTTTCTAAAATTATTTATCAGATTTGGAAATGAATTTTGATTAAAACTTGATAGTATAAGGCCCGTGGTCGTATATGTGATTTAAGATAAGTCTATGAAGTTTGGTAAGAAGCGGACTTGAAACGACGTGAATCGGATCGTTTTTGAGAAAATTGGAAATTTGAAGTTCTTAAGAAAATTTCATGATTTTGATGTTAAATTCATAGTTGTTGATGTTATTTTAGTGATTTGAATGCACGAGCGAGTCTGTATGATGTTTTTAGGGTGGTGTGCATGTTTGGTTTGGATCCCCGAGGGCTCGGGTGAGTTTTGGATAGGCCACGGGGTAGATTTTGGACTTGAGGAATTACAGATTTTTAGTTGTTGCATTGCAGTCCTGCAGGCTTCGCATTTGCGAAGCCTGGCTCATAAATGCGAGATCGTAATTACGAGAGGCATGTCGTAAATGCGAAAGAAGCCCGGGCCAGCCCATCCTCGCAATTGCGAGGATTCCATCGCAAATGCGATGCCTCCCTTCCTAGCCAGTAGTCGCAAATGCGACCCTACCTTCGCAATTCCCAACTCGCATTTGCGAGAGGCTGTTCGCAATTCCCAACTTAGCAGAGGTCGGGGTTCGCAATTACGAACCCTGTTCGCATTTCCCATACCTGCGACCGGCAACTTTTATACTTAACCGAAAATTAACCATTTTTCACATCCTTTCAAAACATAAACTTCCTAGGGCGATTTTTCAAGAACAACTCTTCTTCCAAATTGATTGTAAGTCAATTTTAACTCGTTTTATTCAATCATTAACATCCTTTAACATGATTTCCACTCAAAATCAATGATTTTCATGTGGGGAAATTGGGTGTTTTGGTTAGAACCTAGGTTTTTCAAAAATTCGGGATTTGGACCTCGATTTGAGGTCTGATTTCAAAACAAATTATATATTTGGGTTTGTGGGAGAATGGGTAAGCTGGTTTTGGTTCGAATCTGGGGTTTTGACCATGTGGGCCTAGGGGCAATTTTTGACTTTTTAGGTAAAATTTTGGAAAACTTATTTTCATGCATTAGAATTGATTCATTTAGCATTTATTGATGTAATTAAGTAAGTTGTGGCTAGATAAGAGTGAATTGGTAGTGGAATCAAGCGGTAAAGCGATAGTAGAGACTTAAATTGTGTTCGTGGCATTGAGGTAAGTGTTTGGTCTAACCTTAGCTTGAGGGATTAGGAGTCGAGTCCTATTTGCTATGTGGTAATTGTTGAGTACGATGTATAGGCATGGTGACGAGTATCTATACGTTGGTGTCTAGCATGCCCGTGAGTCTTATATTTTGATTGTCATGACTTCGTTGTATTATTTATGCCTTGGTGAAGATTTCTATTTGTTATGCAAAGTTTGTAGAAGGAGTTGTGACATTTGAACATTGAGGAGGTTGGCTCAGGTTGTACAATGAAATGTGAAAGTATAAGTGGAAGTTGAATCTTTTAGAGCATTGACTCAAAGTTGTGAAGTGAGTTGTGAAGTAAAAGTGAAAAAAGAGAAGAGAATCATTATATTATCTCCCTTACCGGGAATTTATTGTTTTTGATGTTATCTCCCTAGCCGGGATGTTGATGCTTCTTTGATGTTGTTCCCTTGCCAGGACTTGATTGTTGAACTATTGTTCCCTTGCCGGGATTCTTGCCCTATTGTTTGTGATTGTTGTTTGGGTGAGGAAGATTGTTAAAGCACGAAGGGTGATGCCGTGTATGATTTGAGATGAAAGAGTGTAAAGCACGAAGGGTGATGTCATGCCGCACGATGTACCATTTTGTGCCTATCATATTGATTTTATGGTGAGGATGAGAGTAAAAGAATGAAGGGTGATGCCGTGTAGTTTATGTTGATTCTTATGGTGAGGACAAGAGTAAAAGCATGAAGGGTGATGCCGTGCACTTGTCCTTGATTTTCCTATTTCTCGCTGATAATTGAGTTATGTTGTCCTTTACGTTTACTTACTGATTTTTCTGTTGTTACTTGATTTTATTTCGATGTTATAGATTCCCTTACCCTATTTGCCTTGTGATTTGTTGCTTGGGTAAGGAAGAGTGTAAAGCACGAAGGGTGATGTCGTGTATTGTTTTGGTGAGAGAGTGTTAAAGCACGAAGGGTGATGCCGTGCACTTGTCTTTGATTTACTGATTTTTATTAATAACTGAGTTACGGTTTCTCTACATTTAATTGTTGGTTTCCTGTCGATACTTGTACCCCGCGGCATGATTTCCCCTTCCTATTTTCGATTGAACTGTGGTGATCCTCATATTTATTTGTTGTTCTTCTGTTATTATTCAGTGTTTCCTCGCAGCATGTTACCCCCTCCCATACTTGACTGTATATTACTGTTCTTCTTTTCCGCTATATATA
Organism: Nicotiana tabacum; assembly: GCF_000715075.1. Classification (NCBI taxonomy): domain Eukaryota; kingdom Viridiplantae; phylum Streptophyta; class Magnoliopsida; order Solanales; family Solanaceae; genus Nicotiana; species Nicotiana tabacum. Next base: position 95,340,685 of record NC_134087.1, read on the forward strand.
CTTGAATTACACAGGTTTATTTGGTAGTCTAGTCCTAGCCTCGTCACTACTTTGCTGAGGTTAGGCTAGGCACTTACCAGCACACGTGGTCGGTTGTGCTGATACTACACTCTGCACTATGTGAAGATCCCGGAGCAACAACATTTGGACCGTAGATTGGGTGGCTACCTTCAGTCCACGCGGAGATCCAAGGTAGACCTACAGGCGTCCGTAGGCCCTGGCGTCTCCCTCTATCCCTTTATTCCTGTTTCACTTTCTTAATTCAGAAACAGTGTATTGTTTATTTTTAGACTTTGTATGTAGTATTCTTAGATCTTCTGTGAAACTGTGACACCAGTTTTGGGTGGTAGAGGTTCAAACAATTGTATTGGATTCATGTTCAGATAGTTTATTGCTTTTCCTCCACTTATAGTAAATTCTGTTGTTTAAATGTTATTGATTCATAATTGTTAAAGAATATAAAATGGGTAAAGAGATAATTTGTTCAATAGTCGGCTTGCCTAGCTCACATTAGTAGGCACCAACACGACTCCTGAGGGTGGGAAATCCGGGTTGTGATAAGTTGGTATCAGAGCTCTAGGTTACATAGGTCCCATAGTTCACAGACACGCTAAGTAGAGTGTGAGGGATCAGTATAGAGACGTCTGTATTTATCCCCCAGAGGCTACGTAGTTAGGAAAAACTTCACATCTATTCTTTCCCGTCGTGCGATTTTGTCCTCTCAATGCTAAATTAAAACCTCTACTCTTGTCCTTTCATGAATGGCGAGGTCACATACTGCTTCTTCATCCGAACATCAACATAGACCGGTGTTATATCAGCTACATCTTCGAAGGCTTTGCAGAGGTTGGATAGGTTTTGCCCAGCTCTTCACTACTACTTTCAGCGGTGCATCTTTTGAGGATCCCCAGGATTATCTGGACAGCTGTCATAAGGTTCTTAAGAACATGGGGATAGTGGAGACCAATGGGGTTGATTTTGCTACTTTTCACTCATCTGGATCTGCCAAGACTTGTTGGAGAGATTATTGTTTGGCTAGACAAGTTAGGTCATCAGCTTTGACTTGGGATCAGTTTTCTCAGCTATTTCTGGAGAAGTTTCATCCTGTCACTCAGAGAGAGATCTACCCAAGGCAGTTTGAGCATCTCCAGTATAGTTCTATGACTGTTACTCAGTACGAGACCAGGTTTAATGATTTGACCTGTCATGCTCTTCTTATACTCCCAGAGAGAGAGAGAGTGAGGAGGTTCATTGAGGGACTCGTTCAGCCCACTCAGACATCTAGAGGTGGAGGTGGAGGTATTAGAGGTGGAGGTAGAGGTGCTAGAGGTGGAGGTAGAGGTATTAGAGGTGGAGGTATAGGTACTGTTCTGGTTTGTAGTAGAGATGTTTCGATTTTGTTTGATCCAGGATCTACATACTCTTATGCGTCATCTTATTTTGCGCCATATCTGGTCATGCCTAGTGATTCTTTAAGTGCTCCTATTTATGTGTCTACGACGGTGGGTGATTCTATTGTGGTAGATCGAGTTCATCGTTCATGTGTAGTTGCGATTGGGGGTCTTGAGACTCGTGTAGATTTGCTTCTTTTGGACATGGTTGATTTTGATGTCATATTGGGGATGGACTAGTTATCAACTTATCACGCTATCTTGGATTGTCATGCTAAGACTGTGACCTTAGCCTTACCGGGTTTACCTCGTTTAGGGTGGATAGGGACTCCTGGTCATTCTACCCGCAGTGTTATCTCTTATATGAAGGCTCGACGTATGGTCGAGAAGGGGTGTTTGGCCTATTTGGCCTATGTTCGTGATTCTAGTACTGAGGTTCCTTCTATTGATTCTTTTCCTATTGTTCGCGAGCTTCCTAAGGTATTTCCTTCAGACCTGTCGGGTATGCCACCCGATAGGGATATTGACTTTTGCATTGATTTGGCTCCGGGCATTCAGCCCATTTCTATCCCGTCGTATCGTATGGCCCCACTTGAGTTGAAAGAGTTGAAGGAGCAGTTGCAAGACTTGCTTGAAAAGGTTTTCATTATCCTAGTATTTCACCTTAGGGTGCGCTGGTGTTGTTTGTTAAGAAGAAGCACAGATCAATGAGAATGTGTATTGATTATCGATAGTTGAACAAGGTTACAATCAAGAATAAGTATTTGTTGCTAATGATTGATAATTTGTTTGATCAGCTTCAGGGTGCTAAGGTATTTTCGAAGATTAACTTGAGATCTAGCTACCATCAGTTGAGGATTAGGGCATCTGATGTCTCTAAGACAGCTTTCCGTACTCGGTATGGGCATTATGAGTTCTTGGTGATGTCCTTCGTGTTGACAAATTCCCCAGCAGCTTTTATGTATTTGATGAACCGAGTGTTCAGGCCTTACTTGGATTCTTTCGTGATAGTCTTCACTGATGATATTTTGATCTATTCCTGTAGCCGGGAGGAGCACGAGCAACATCTTAGAGTGGTTCTTCATACTTTGAGGGATAGTCAGTTGTATGCTAAGTTTTCGAAGTGTGAGTTATGGTTGAGTTTAGTTGCATTCCTGGGTCATGTTGTGTCAGCAGAGGGTATTCAGGTTGATCTGAAGACGATTGATGTAGTCAAGAACTTGCCTAGACCAGCATCAGCCATAGAGATCCGGAGTTTCTTGGGATTGGCAGGCTACTATCCTCGGTTTGTAGAGGGGTTTTCATCTATCGCAACCTCGATGACCAGGTTGACCCAGAAGGGTGCCCAGTTCAGATGGTTGGATGAGCTTTCAGAAGTTCAAGACAGCTCTGACTACAGCACCGGTGTTGGTTTTGCCCACTGGTTTAGGGCCTTATACGGTTCATCCGGGCACTGCAAAGATGTATCAGGATTTGCAGCAGTATTATTGGTGGCGGAGGATGAAGAGGGATATCGTTGCATATGTGTCTTGGTGTTTGAATTGTCAGCAGGTTAAGTATGAGCATCAGAGGCTTGGTGGTTTGTTCCAGAAGATTGAGATTCCTGAGTAGAAGTAGGAGCATATCACTATGGACTTCGTTGTTTGACTCCCACGGACTCAGAGGAAGTTCGATGTAGTGTGGGTTATTGTTGATAGGCTGACCAAGTCAGTGCATTTCATTCCTGTGGCAGTCTCCTATTCTTCCGAGAGGTTAGCTGAGATCTATATCCGGGATATTGTTCGCCTTCATGGTGTTCCCGAGTCTATCATTTCAGACCAAGGTACGCAGTTTACCTCACATTTCTGGAGAGCAGTTCAGCGAGAGTTGCGCACATGGGTTGAGTTGAGCACAACATTTCATCCTCAGACGGACGGGCAGTCCGAACGAACCATTCAGATTTTGGAGGATATGCTCTGAGCTTGTGTCATTGACTTTGGAGGCTCATGGGATCAGTTTTTGCCTTTAGCAGAGTTTGCCTACAACAACAGTTACCAGTCGAGTATTTAGATGGATCCTTCTGAGGCTTTGTATGGTAGGCGGTGCCGGTCACCGGTTGGTGGTTTGAGCCGGGAGAGGCTCGGTTGTTGGGTACGGATCTGGTTCAGGATGCCTTGGACAAGGCCAGGATTATTCAGGATAGGCTCCGTACAGCTCAGTCCAGGCAAAAGAGTTATGCCGACCGCAAGGTTCGTGATTTAGCATTCATGGTTGATGAGCGGGTATTGCTCCGAGTGTCACCTATAAAGGGCGTGATGAGATTTGGGAGGAAGGGCAAGCTTAGCCCTAGGTTCATTGGCCTGTTTGAAATTCTTGATCGAGTGGGAGAGGTGGCTTATAGAATTGCGTTGCCGACGAGCTTATCAGCCGTGCATCCAGGGTTTCATGTGTCCATGCTTCGGAAATATCACGGAGATCCATCCCACGTGTTAGATTTCAGCACTGTCCAGTTGGACAAGGACTTGTCTTACGAGGAGGATCCGGTGGCTATTCTAGACCGGCAGGTTCGTCAGTTGAGATAGAAGAGTTTTCCTTCTATTCATGTTCAGTGGAGAGGTCAGCTCGCCGAGGCATCGACCTGGGAGTCCAAGTCCGATATGCGGAGCCGTTATCCTCATCTTTTCCCCGACTCAGGTACTTCCTTCTTTTGTCCGTTCAAGGACGAACAGTTGTTTTAGAGGTGGAGGATGTGATAACCTGCGTTCTGAGGCCTTAAAAACCTCTTTCGGCATTACCTCGATTTGCATGCACAGTCCGGGTGCGTAGCCGGAAAGCCATTTTGTGAAAATTTGTGAAAAATGATGAATTCTGCATTTAAAATGAGTTTAAGTTGACTTCGGTCAACATTTTGGGTAAACGGATCTGGACTTGTGATTGGACGGTCCCAGAGGGTCCGTAGGAAAATATGGGACTTGGGCGTATGCCCGGAATCGAATTCTGAGGTCCCAAGCCCGAGAAATGAATTTTTTTAAAGAAAATTATTTTCTGAAATTATTTAAGAGATTTGGAAATGAATTTTGATTAAAACTTGATAGTATCGGGCCCGTATTTTGGTTCCGACGCCCGTTACAGGTCTTATATGTGATTTAAGATAAGTTTGTGAAGTTTGGTAAGAAACAGACTTAAAATGACGTGAATCGGATCGTTTTTTGAGAAAATTGGAAATTTGAAGTTCTTAAGAAAATTTTATGATTTTGATGCTAAATTCATAGTTGTTGATGTTATTTTAGTGATTTGAATGCACGAGCGAGTCTGTATAATGTTTTTAGGGGGCGTGCATGTTTGGTTTGGAGCCCCGAGGGCTCGTGTGAGTTTTGGATAGGCCACGGGGTGGATTTTGGACTTGAGGAATTGCAGATTTTTAGTTGTTGCATTGCAGGCCTGCTTGCTTCGCATTTGCGAAGCCTGGCTTGCAAATGTGAGATCGCAATTGCGAGAAGCATGTCGCAAATGCGAAAGAAGCCCAGGCCAACCCATCCTCGCAATTGCGAGGATTCCATCGCAAATGTGATGCCTCTTTTCCTAGCCAGTAGTCGCAAATGCGACCCTACCTTCGCCATTCCCAACTCGTATTTGCGAGAGGCTGTTCGCATTTTCCAACTTAGTAGAGGTCGGGATTCGCAATTGCGAACCCTGTTCGCATTTCCCATACCCGCGACCTGCAACTTTTATACTTAGCCGAAAATCAATCATTTTTCACATCCTTTCAAAACATAAACTTCCTAGGGCGATTTTTCAAGAACAACTCATCTTCAAAATCGATTGTAAGTCAATTTTAACTCGTTTCATTCAATCATTAACATCCCTTAACATGATTTCAACTCAAAATCAATGATTTTCATTGGGGAAATTGGGTGTTTTGGGTAGAACCTAGGTTTTTAAAAAATTAGGGATTTGGACCTCGATTTGAGGTCCGATTTCAAAAAAAATTATATATTTGGGTTCGTGGGAGAATGGGTAATCGGGTTTTGGTTCGAACCTCGAGTTTTGACCATGTGGGCCCGGGGCGATTTTTGACTTTTTGGGTAAAACTTTGGAAAACTTATTTTCATGCATTAGAATTGATTCATTTAGCATTTATTGATGTAATTAAGTAACTTGTGGCTAGATACGAACGAATTGGTGGTGGAATCAAGAGGTAAAGCGATAGTAGAGACTTGAATTGTGTTCGTGGCATCGAGGCAAGTGTTTGGTCTAACCTTAGCTTAAGGGATTAGGAGTCGAGTCCTATTTGCTATGTGGTAATTGTTGAGTACGACGTATAGGCATGCTGACGAGTATCTATACATTGGTTTCTAGCATGCCCGTGAGTATTATATTGTGATTATCATGACTTCGTTGTATTATTCATGCCTTGGTGAAGATTTCTATTTATTGTGCAAAGTTTGTGGAAGGAGTTGTGATAACATTGAGGAGCGTTGGCTCAAGTTGTACAATGAAATGTGAAAGTATAAGTGGAAATTGAACCTTTTAGAGCATTGGCTCAAAGTTATGAAGTGAGTTGTGAAGTAAAAGTGAAAAAAAGAAGAGAATCATTATATTATCTCCCCTGCCGGGAATTTGTTGTTTTTGATGTTATCTCTCTAGACGGGACGTTGATGCTTCTTTGATGTTGTTCCCTTGTCGGGACTTGATTGTTGAATTATTGTTCCCTTGCCGGGATTCTTATTGTAGTTTTATTTATTCCCTTGCCCTATTGTTTGTCAATGTTGTTTGGGTGAGGAAGAGTATTAAAGCACGAAGGGTGATGTCGTGTATGATTTGTGAGGAAAGAGTGTAACGCACGAAGGGTGATGTCATGCCGCACGATGTACCATTCTGTGCCTATCATATTGATTTTATGGTGAGGATGAGAGTAAAATCACGAAGGGTGATACCGTGCAGTTTATGTTGATTCTTATGGTGAGGACGAGAGTAAAAGCACGAAGGGTGATGTCGTGCACTTGTCCTTGATTTTCCTGTTTCTCGCTGATAATTGAGTTATGTTGTCCTTTACGCTTACTTACTGATCTTTCTGTTGTTACTTTATTTTATTTTGATGTTATAGATTCCCTTGCCCTATTTGCCTTGTGATTTGTTGCTTGGGTGAGGAAGAGTGTAAAGCACGAAGTGTGATGCCGTATATTGTTTTGGTGAGAGAGTGTTAAAGCACAAAGGGTGATGACGTGTATTGTTTTAGTGAGATAGTGTTAAAGCACGAAGGGTGATGACGTGCACTTGTCTTTGATTTCCTAAATTTTATTGATAACTGAGTTACGGTTTCTCTACATTTAATTGTTGGTTTCCTGTCGATACTTGTCGTACCCCGCAACATGATTTCCCCTTCTTATTTTCGATTGAACTATGGTGATCCTCATATTTATTTGTTGTTCTTCTGTTATTATTAGGTGTTTCCCCGCAGCATGTTTCCCCCTCCCATACTTGACTGCATATTAATGTTCTTCTTTTCCTCTGTACATAATTGAATTGCACAGGTTTATTTGGTAGTCTGGTCCTAGCCTCGTCACTACTTTGCAGAGGTTAGGCTAGGCACTTACCAGCACATGGGGTCGGTTGTGCTGATACTACACTCTGCACTATATGCAGTTCCCGGAGTAGCAGCATTTGGACCGTAGATTAGGTGGTTGCCTTCAGTCCATGCGGAGATCCAAGGTAGACCTACAGGCGTCCGCAGGCCCTGGCGTCTCCCTCTATCCCTTTATTCCTGTTTCACTTTCTTAATTCAGAAACAGTGTATTGTTTATTTTTAGACTTTGTATGTAGTATTCTTAGATCTTCTGTGAAACTGTGACACCAGTTCTGGGTGATAGAGGTTCAAACAATTGTATTGGATTCATGTTCAGATAGTTTATTGTTTTTCCTCCGCTTATGGTAAATTCCGCTGTTTAAATGTTATTGATTCATAATTGTTAAACAATATAAAATGATTAAATAGCTAATTTGTTCAATAGTCGGCTTGCCTAGTTCATATTAGTAGGCGTCGTCACGACTCCCGAGGGTGGGAAATCCGTGTCGTGACAGCGCCTGATACTGAAAACTAAAATGCATTCCCTTGTTATCCAGGTGGGCGCCTGATGCCAAAACTTGAAATGTATTCCCTTGTTATTCAGGTGGGCTCCTAATGCTTAAACTTGAAATGAATTCCCTTGTTTTCCACGTGGGCGCCTGATGCTGATACTGAAAATGAATTCCCTTGTTATCCAGGTGGGTGCCTGATGCTTAAACTGAAAATGAATTCCCTTGTTATCCAGGTGGGCGCCTGATGCTGAAAACTGAAAATGAATTCCCTTGTTATCCAGGTGGGCGCCTGATGTTGAAACTGAAAATGAATTTCCTTGTTATCTAGGTGGGCACTTGATGCTTAAACTTGAAATGAATTCCCTTATTTTCCAGGTGGGCACCTGATACTGTGACAAAACAAATAAAACAAAAGAAAATTTTCTGCCCAGTTTGGTACCGGGAGCATCTGTGAGTGTTAATCGAATCTTGTTATCCAAAAGAGCTATAAGAATTTAAAAGCTAAATCCCATCATCCAGGAGGGACCTAAAAATTTAAAATTAAATCTCATCGTAAGAGTGAAAACTTCAAAGCTAAATTCTATTTCCTAAAGGTAAAACTTACGCTAAATCTTATTATCTACAAAGGTCTTAAAAGACTTAAAACTAAGTCCCATTATTCAGGAGGGTCCTGAGAACTTTAAATTAAATCTCATTATCCAGGAGGGTCCTGAAAACTTGAAATTAAATCCCATTATCCAGGAGGGTCCTGAAAACTTAAAACTAAATCCCATTATCTAGGAGGGTCCTGACAATTAAAACTACATCTCATTATCCAGGAGGGTCCTGAACACTTAAAACTAAATCCCATTATCCAGGAAGATCCTGAAAACTAAAATTAAATCCCATTATCTAGGAAGGTCCTGAGAACTTGCGGTTGAACCTATCTGGCACATGCTTTCCTCACGGAGGGTTCCTCCAGAACATGAAATTTCCTACCCCTGTTTCAAACAAAGAAAACTTGTGAGTTCAAACCTAGTAGTTGGTTTGTGGCCCCGACTTTGAGGGCGATTGCTCCTTCACATCCCATGATAACTTTGATTTCATCTCGAAAGACCTTGCTTTTTTATTGACTAACCACTTTCTCTTTGACCCTCATCATAGAAAATAACTCTAATCCGTTCAAACCCACACCCTCTATCTGTTGCATTGTGCTCATGAATTGACATATACCGAACCTTTGTATTTCACACGAATCCCAAAGCACGTTGATTGTTACCGGCTTAGTGTGGATATTATTCTTTCCTGACGTATGCCACTTTAATGTGCTAGCCAGATTCTGTTTTGTGCAATTGGAAAGCTGGTGGCAAATTTCGAAGTCATTTCTCACTTGTTCTGGCCAAACAAACTCAAGAAGAAGAAGTAAGTAAAACAAAAGGAACGGAGTAAGGGACAATGGAAATAGATGATACCTAACAAAAAATTACAAAGTAGAAACTTATCAGATGTGGATACTAACTCTAATGACCATGACATGCACCTTTGGATTAAGTGGCCTAATCTGTCAAGCAAGTTTAATGTTCAACTCTTGTTGTACCTCTGAGTCGTGAAATTGGGCTTCCATGCTCCGATTATCCTATCTGATTCACGGTCCTTATTCGACATGTAGTGCCCGAAGGGTTTTCACCATCAAGCATCTCTCATTTTGTTCTTTCTATCAACTTATCGTCACCTTATGGTGCATGTGAAGGTTTTCACCGATAAGATTCTCGTTTTTTTCTTTTCTTCTTTTTTCCTCTGATTCTGCAGATGACAAGGCATTAACCACAATAGAAATCTCATATGCTCCTGGCATGTCTGACTCGGCACTCTCAAAGATTATCTAGAAGGTCTTTTTTGGACTGTAATATGGCTTTTAGACAAGGTTAGGAAGAAAAGATATCATAAAGGCTCAAAATAACTAAGACAACGGGATTAATTCATTTACAACCTTTGGAATCCATTCTAAAAACTTTGCCCCAATTTCTAAAATAGTGGAATTTGATTCTCTTTTTTTCTATTTTTCTTTTTTAAATGGAATTTCTAGAAAAACTGCCCCACTCTTGACTTCGTGAGATTATGAAATATTTTATTTGGTATGACCGAACCTTAAGGCTTTCTACGTATCTTGTGGTGACAAGAATCAGGTCGAACGTAGTTCAAAAGACTACTCTTTGTTACTATTTTCCTTCTTTTTTTCTTTTTTCTTCCTTTTTTCTTTTTTTCTTTATCACTATTTTTCTCTTCTTTTTTTTGAATTTTTCTTTTGGAATAAACTTTTTTAAAATAAACCTATAGGGACATGAACTCTTTTTTTTTATTGTATGACTCTAACTTGATTCCAAAAGAGGGGAGGTCAAAGAAATCAGTACAGGCTCAAAAGGGTATCAAATGGTATAATTGTTTGGGTAGTTGAAAGAGGGCTTCCCAATCCCTGAAAATGCCAAGTACAACATGTTCAACTTGAGAATGAAAAGAAGATCGTGCACAACATTTCTTTTGTAGCTTCGGCATTGATATCACTGATATGCCTTCCACTTTTCTTTAGCGCCTTGTCAAGTACAAAACTCTCGTTGGGTAATTTCTTCTTCACAATGGATACACTCCTCTGTCAGTTAAGAGCAAACTCCCTTGGCTTTATCTTGTTACTTGAGGTGCACTCAAAATTGCTTGCTTCAAATTGTCTGGGATGCACTCTTCTTTTACGAATTTTTGTCATTTTATTAACTTGCCAAATCATCTACCCCAGTTTCACACAGTTCGGGCTTAAAATGATCTCAAAAGCTCCAAATCTGTACTTATTTCCCTCAAATGTCCCTATCATCTTCAAAATTGTTTCATTACTTCATGATTAAACTAACTTTTAAGACCAGGCCTGATAATTAGGCGTGCATGTCATGTCACTAGAGTCAGCAGGAAAAGAACTATAAAAGGAAAAGAGAACTAAACAAAAAAATGACTAGAAATAACAGAAAATAGAAAATTGCATTAGACAGACGGTGAAAGGGTTTGAACAATAAGACAAGCAAAATAAACTGGGGTACAACCCTGGAACAAACCTAGATAACACTAAATGAGTTACTACGACTAAAGGAACTAGGCAAAATAACAGTATAGAAGGATTTGAGTCACAAGACAATATCCAGATTACAACTCTGAAATAACCCAGACAACAGAAATGACAACAAAATGAACCACCAAGACTCCTCCCTGGCTAGCCAAGAAAGGAGCGTCTTTCCAATTACCAAGCTCGGCATCTTAGCCATTGAGTTTCACATCACTATTACCAAACCATTACCAATTTCAATATCATTAACTTCAGTCAGCAAGTAGCTTTTGGGTCCCTTTTGCCAACTCGTTCTTAAGATCAACTTTTGGAACTGAGACTGATAGCGCTGAAAACTTTGCGACAAGTGGCCCTCCAAGAAGCTTAAAAGAGTTCTCATATTCATTTTCAACACAAATCATGCCTACCATATGCGTCTCATTATGAACAAGCAATGAACTTCGGCTAGTATCCGTTGTATCTAGATTTTGCACGGTAATGTCACCTGCATCAATAAGCTTTTGGACTGCTCTTTTCAGATGCCAACACTTCTTATTTCACTGCAATAACCCCTCATATGGGCTACTGGATCTCCACGCCCATCATACAAGTTAAACTTTGGCATTTTAAACCCTGCGGGCAGATGAACATCAGGGAATATACACAAGTCATTGTAAGACATGTTAATCTGATTTTCCATCCCTTGCATGTTCCTTAAGGACTGTTCTATACCTTTCAGCTTCCTAAATATCTCATCTTGCCCTTCCTTTACTATGAACTTTTCATTTTCAACATGAGGCTCATTCCGAAAGCTATGATTGTATGAGTTAGGGACCTTGTGGGCAACCTCTGAGGGGTAATATTGGGCGTCATGAGTTTTGAGTGGGTGCTGATTGTTGGATCTATGAAGGGAAGATTGTTGAGAAGTTGTGATCATGGGGATAGTGAATATGACAGGAGGGCAATTTTTGGGAAAGGCAGTTAGAGAACGAGTGAGGGAGCTACTATGGTGGTTGAGAAAGCTGTGATAAGTGGGAGAATCTGGAGAGTTTGGGGGATCATCTGGCACTATGACCGCATTTTGGGTAAGGGTAGCATCTAGGAAGCTACGTGGTGGCGGGGTGCTGCCTTCCCAGTCATCAAAACCCGATACATATCCGCCATATGTTGTCCTAACATCCTTGTTAGAGATAGCTATGTAATTGTCTCACATTGGAATAGGAGTAGTATCCCATTTGTATAGAGTAGCTATAAATAGCACCTCTTGTATTGCATCACATACAATATCAATATATCATATTTTCTCCCGTGCCTTCTCACATGGTATCAGAGCTATCGTGAGAGATTTATCGCTGTGCATAAATTCCAGCGATTCCGGGAAGTAAAATCAGTCACCGGAACCCTTTTTTCCGGCGACTTTCAAAGTTGTTTTGCGTCTGCTTTGTCTCGGTCAGTGTTGTGCACAAAATCCAACACTACCACAAGAGTAGTCACTGTTCGGCGACCAAATCCCAGTGAAAATCTCCGGCGGTACTGTAGCTGTCCAAAGAAAATTTTCCCGGCGAAGTTCCAACGTTGCGTGGGCCACCTTCCGGCCATTTTTTGGCGACGACTCTTCAATACAGATTGTTTCCCTTGCAATTCCGAGCCTACCCATCCAGGTTACACCAAATTCCGACCACTTTTTTATTTTTCCGGCGTGAATAGTGATTTCAAAAAGTTGACTTCCGGCCATTTTTTGAAAAAGTTCCTTCAGAACAGTTGGGTCTTCTGGTAATTCCGATCCTACCCCTACTGTTTTTATTTCATTCCGACCACTTTGAATATTTTCCGGCTGCAACAGTAACTTTCCAACTGCTACAGTAGTTTACTATTCTGGTTCAGTGTTCCTTACTCTATTTTCAGTGGATTATAGTTGATTATTTCTCTTATTTGGTAATAATTTACAAGATGTCTTTGGGAATTGATGTTTTTGGGTCTAAAAGCATGAGTTCTGGAAACTCTAATGTTATGATTACCTCGGAACCGTTAATGGGAGGTTCAAACTACTTAGCTTGGGCTTCATCTGTCGAGTTGTGGTGTAAAGGTCAAGGTGTGCAAGATCATCTGATTAAACAGTCTAGCGAAGGAGATGAAAAGGCGATAGCGCTTTGGGCAAAAATTGATGCTTAATTATGTAGCATCTTGTGGCGTTCTATTGATTCTAAGTTGATGCCTTTGTTTCGGCCATTCCAGACATGTTATTTGGTTTGGGCAAAGGCTCGTATGTTATACACTAATGATATATCTCGCTTCTATGATGTGATATCACGGATGACAAACTTAAAGAATCAAGAATTAGATATGTCTACTTACTTGGGTCAGGTACAAGCAGTCATGGAGGAATTTGAGACATTGATGCCAGTTTCTGCTAGTGTGTCAAAATAACAAGAGCAGCGACAGAAAATGTTTCTAGTTCTTACACTCGCTGGACTTCCTCATGATCTTGATTCAGTACGAGACCAGATTTTGGCAAGTCCGACTGTCCCTACAGTTGATGAATTATTCTCTCGATTACTTCGCCTTGCTGCAGCACCAAGTCACCCAGTGATTTCATCACAGATACTTGATTCCTCTGTTCTTGCATCCCAGACAGTGGATGTTCGGGCATCTCAAGCTATGGAGAATAGACGAGGAGGCGGTCGTTTTGGGAGATCTAGACCCAAGTGTTCTTATTGTCACAAACTTGGACACACTCGCGAAATGTGTTATTCCTTAAATGGTCGTCCACCCAAAAATGCCTATGTTGCTCAGAGCGAGACTACAGGTAACCAGGGCTTTTCTGTATCTAAAGAAGAATATAATGAGCTCCTTCAGTATCGAGCAAGTAAGCAAACATCTCCACAAGTTGCCTCAGTTGCCCAGACTGACACTCCTATTGCTGGTAATTCTTTTGCTTGTGTTTCCCAGTCTAGTACTCTTGGACCATGGGTCATGGACTCGGGCGCTTCTGATCATATCTCTGGTAATAAATCACTTTTATCGAATATTGTATATTCACAGTCTCTTCCTACTGTTACTTTAGCCAATGGATGTTAAACTAACGCACAAGGAGTTGGACAAGCCAACCCATTGTCTTCTATCACCCTAGATTTCGTTCTTTATGTTCCTGGTTGTCCTTTTAGTCTTGCATCTGTTAGTCGTTTGACTCGTGACCTCAATTATGGTATAAATTTTTTTGATGGTTCTTTTATTATACAGGACCGCAATACGGGACGGACAATTGGTACAGGTCGTGAATCAGAAGGTCTTTACTACCTTAACTCGCTCAGTCCTTCCACAACATGTCTAGTTACAGATCCTCCATATCTAATCCACAGACGTTTAGGACATCCGAGATTATCCAAACTTCAAAAGATGGTGCCTAGTTTATCCAGTTTGTCTAGATTAGATTGTGAGTCATGTCAGCTTGGGAAACATACCCGAGCTTCCTTTACGCGTAGTGTTGAGAGTCATGCAGAGTCTGTTTTATCCTTGGTTCATTCTGATATATGGGGTCCTAGTAGAGTCAGTTCAACCTTGGGATTTCGTTATTTTGTTAGCTTTATTGATGATTACTCAAGATGTACTTGGCTTTTCTTAATGAAAGATCGTTCTGAGTTATTCTCTATATTCCAGAGTTTTTGTGCTGAAATCAAAAACCAATTTGGTGTCTCTATCCGCATTTTTCGCAGTGATAATGCCTTAGAATATGTATCTTCTCAGTTTCAGCAGTTTATGTCTTCTCATGGAATTATTCATCAGACATCTTGTCCTTATACCCCTCAGCAAAATGGGATTGCAGAAAGAAAGAATAGGCACCTTATTGAGACTGCTCGCACACTTCTAATTGAGTCTCGTGTTCCGCTACATTTTTGGGGCGATGCAGTTCTCACAGCTTGTTATTTGATTAATAGGATGCCTTCATCTCCCATCAAGGGTTAGATTCCACATTCAATATTGTTTCCCCAGTCAGCCTTATACCCTCTTCCACCTCGGGTTTTTGGGAGCACATGTTTTGTTCATAACTTAGCCCCGGGGAAAGATAAGTTAGCTCCTCGTGCTCTCAAGTGTGTCTTCCTTGGTTATTCTCGTGTTCAGAAGGGATATCATTGTTATTCACCTGATCTTCATAGGTACCTTATGTCAGCTGACGTCACATTTTTCGAGTCTAAACCTTTCTTCACAACTGATGTCACTTCTGCTGACCACCATGACATATCTGAGGTCTTACCTATACCGACTTTTGAGGAGTTTAGTAATCCTCCTCCACCTTCAACCACAGAGGTTTCACCCATACCAACTTTTGAGGAGTCCAGTGTTATCCCTCCTAGTTCCCCAGCCACAGGAACACCACTCTTGACTTATCATCGTCGTTCGCGCCCTACATCAGGCCCATCTGGTTCTCGTCCTGCACCTGACACGGCTCCTACTGCGGATCCTGCTCCTAGTACACCGATTGCACTTCGAAAAGGTATATGGACCACACTACACCCGAATCCTCATTATGTTGGTTTGAGTTATCATCATCTGTTATCTCCCCATTATGCTTTTATATCTTCATTGTCCTCGGTTTCCATCCCTAAGTCTACAGGTGAAGCATTGTCTCATCCAGGATGGCGACAGGCTATGAGTGACGAGATGTCTTCTTTACATACAAGTGGTACATGGGAGCTTGTTCCTCTTCCTTCAGGTAAATCTACCGTTGGTTGTCGTTGGGTTTATGCAGTCAAAGTTGGTCCCGATGGCCAGATTGATCGACTTAAGGCATTTCTTGTTGCCAAAAGATACACTCAAATATTTGGGCTAGATTACAGTGATACCTTCTCTCCAGTGGCTAAAGTGGCATCAGTTCGCCTTTTTCTATCCATGGCTGCAGTTCGTCATTGGCCCCTCTATCAGTTGGACATTAAGAATGCCTTTCTTCATGGTGATCTTGAGGATGAGGTTTATATGGAGCAACCACCTGGTTTTATTGCTCAGGGGGAGTCTCGTGGCCTTGTATGTCGCTTGTGTCGGTCACTTTATGGTCTAAAATAGTCTCCTCGAGCCTGGTTTGGTAAGTTCAGCACGGTTATCCAGGAGTTTGGCATGACTCGTAGTGAAGCTGATCACTCTGTGTTTTATTGCCACTCTGCTTCAAGTCTATGTATTTATCTGGTAGTCTATGTTGATGATATTGTTATTACGGCAATGATCAGGATGGTATTACTAATCTAAAGCAGCATCTCTTCCAGCACCTTCAAACTAAGGATCTAGGCAGATTGAAGTACTTTCTAGGTATTGAGGTTGCTCAATCTAGCTCAGGTATTGTTATTTCTCAAAGGAAATATATGTTAGACATTCTTGAGGAAACAGGGATGACAGGTTGCAGACCTGTTGACACGCCGATGGATCTGAATTCTAAACTTCTTCCTGGGCAGGGGGAGCCGCTTAGCGATCCTGCAAGCTATAGACGGCTGGTTGGTAAATTAAATTATCTCACAGTGTCTAGGCCTGACATTTCTTATCATGTGAGTGTTGTAAGTCAGTTTATGAATTCTCCCTGTGATAGTCATTGGGATGCAGTTGTCCGCATTATCCGGTATATAAAATCGGCTCCAGGTAAAGGATTACTATTTGAGGATCGAGGTCATGAGCAGATCGTTGGGTACTCGGATGCTGATTAGGCAGGATCACCTTCTGATAGACGTTCTACATCTGGATATTGTGTTTTAGTAGGAGGAAATTTTGTGTCCTGGAAAAGTAAGAAACAAAATGTAGTTGCTCGGTCTAGTGCAGAAGCAGAATATCGAGCAATGGCTATGGCAACATGTGAACTAGTCTGGACCAAACAATTGCTCAAGGAGTTGAAATTTGGTGAAATCAGTCGGATGGAACTTGTGTGCGATAATCAAGCTGCACTTCATATTGCATCAAATCCGGTGTTTCATGAGAGAACTAAACACATTGAGATTGATTGTCACTTCGTCAGAGAAAAGATACTCTCAGGAGATATTACTACGAAGTTTGTGAGATCGAATGATGAACTTGCAGATATTTTCACCAAGTCCCTCACTAGTCCTCGCATTGATTATATATGTAACAATCTCGGTACATATGATTTATATGCTCCGGCTTGAGGGGGAGTGTTAGAGATAGCTATGTAATTGTTCCACATTGGAATAGGAGTAGTATCCCCTTTGTATAGAGTAGCTATGAATAGCACCTCTTGTATTGCATCACATACAATATCAATATATCATATTTTCTCCCGTGCCTTCTCACAATCCTTACCTCTTCAACCAACCCGTTGTCATGTTCAAACAATTGCTTTTGGGCACCAGTATCAACAAACTCAATTTTGTTGTCGTCTGCCATTGCCTTTCAACTTTATGTCGTAGAGAAGAGTTACCACTTTAAGAACCACAAACCAACCACCCTTCTCCTTTATGAAGATAACAAAGAGGAACAAAATGAAGTCATCACGTTAGCATTAGGGCATTTAACATAAGATAATCTCACATTATGTGCAATGCACCTAGTCACAGTTATTGGTTCTAAAATGACTTCGAGGGTATGAAGGTCATATGGCATCATCCCAATTTTGTTCATTTCAATCTTCTCTTTTTTTCTATTCTAGCACTTCTTGGCTTGCTCATTTTCCTTCCTCTTTTTTCTTCTAATTATCATTTTTTTCTATCCTCTCATATCTCACATCCCACAGTTTCACCTCTTTTTTTCTTTTTTTTTCCATTTTTCTTTTTCTTTTAACTTAAAAAAATGATTCGATCGAACCTTATATAGGATGCCTACGTATCATGATGCCGCATGAATCAGATCTTTGCGTAGTTCGGAAAAATCGAGAATAGACTAAATAAACTAACGTTCTCTTTTTCTTTTCTTTTTTCTTTTTTTTTCTTTTTTTTGAAATAGATAATCAATGAGAAATTATTAAGGAAAAAACCCTAGAAGAGAAAAATATTTTTTGATTCTTTCTTTTTTTTAAGGAAGGAAATCTAAAGAATGAACCAACGAAAAATATTTTCACTTGATATCCTGAAGAAAGATTTCGAAACAAGAAATGAAAAAGATGAAAAAACGTTTTTGGATTTCAGTTTTTGATTACCTAAAGGAGAAACTCTAAAATAAACAAAAGATAAAGTATGTTTATTTTTTATTCTATGTACAATGTCCTAAAGTTCCAGTGAAATAAAAGGAATATTTTTTTTTGTTTTATATATATTTCCGAAAGAAGAACCTCAAAAGAAAGTCTTTTTTTTGAATTTTTGGAATTAATATCATAAGAAAACTTCTAAAAAGGTATTAAAGAAAATTCTCATTTTTTAAAAAATTGTTAGTCTTAATTACTAAAGGAAATATAAAAGTAATTTTTATTTTAAGTTCTAAATATTAACTTCCTAAGGAAAACCACCTCAAAAGAAATTTTTTTTATTTTAATTTCTAGAATTAGTATTCTAAAGAAAACTCCTAACGGAAATATAGAACGCAAAATCTCTTTTTTTAGATTTTTGAGTTATAACACACTTTTCAAATACAAAATAGAAAGTACAATAAAAAAAGACTCAACATTATTGTACAAAACTAGAAGGTAAAAGACGACATAAAAAGAAAAATAGACTCAAAACATAAAAAAAATCTCCTTAAGCAACTCCTGAATGAGCGATCCTGACTGGATGGTCCCGGAGTGTCTGTCATGCTCAAACTCAGGTAAGTAGATCCACACCTGTATGAAAAACTAAAACCAAATAGAGTTAAAGACTTAAAATGCTATGTGAAATAATAACACTCCCTATTGGACACATGGGAGACATGATTGAGGCTATTTTTACAAAATGGCTTATGTGGACAAAAGGTGGCTAGAAGTGCAAACTCAACACAAGTGACCTTTAAGACATGGAAAAATTACTTATAGAAATGGCATGTGGCCAAAAAAATGGCTAAGCACGCAAATTCAACATAATGGACCTTAAACTGAGAGGACACTTTGTTGTGGACTTAGGACTCTAAGACATGGGGTTAATTGAACCACTTTTGCGAAAATAGCCCTATTTTGCAAAACGGCCAATGTGGCCAAAAGCGGTAGACATGCAAATTTGACAAGGATGGACCTTAAAGTAAAGAGATACCTAATTGCAGATTGGAAACTCCAGACACAATTAAACAAACTACTTTGCGAAAATAACCCTATTTTGTAAAACGACTAATGTGACCAAAAGTGGCTAGAGATGCAAGATTTGGCTACGACCCTCGAAGCCAAAAATCTAAGACTTACTAAGAAGACCGGACCCTATGTGGGTTGCCTACATATCACGCCCTGAACGACGAGAATCAGGTATGCGTAGTTCGGGAAGATTGGATACGGGCGAGAATTTAAAAAAATAACTAATTTAGAGAAAATGTTTTTTTGTCTTTTGTTTTGAAAAATGATAAAACATGTAAACTCTTTTCGGATTTTTTTCCTTTTTTATTTTTTATTTTTTATTTTTTTGAAAAATGATGGGAAAAGCAAAATCTTTTTTTGGATTTTTCATTTTTTTTCTTTTAGAAAAAAGGTGAAAGAAAAAATATAATTGGGCCCTACTTGCTTTATTTTTTTACACTTCACCGTCTTTTTTCTCATTTATCCTCAAGCCTCATTGGTCCACCAAATGACCCCTTTTACCCTTGAAAATTACAACATGTAGCACATAGGATGCATCAGGATGGTCTTTTATTTTTTGGGTACACCTGTCCTAGACAGACCCTACCCCTGTGTTGAGTCCCCAAAGTCAAATGCACGTGATGTAAACAAGCGTTCCTACTAGGGATCCGGCGTGAGGCTATGTAATTCTAGGTTTAAAACTTGGGTGTATTGTTCTAGACTCATTGGTCCGCTAAATGACCCCTTTTACCCTTGAAAATTGCAACATGTAGCACATAGGATGCATCAGGATAGTCTTTTATTTTTTGGGTACACTTGTCCTAGACGGACCCAACCCCTGTGTTGAATCCCCAAAATCAAATGCACATGATGCAAACAAGCGTTCCTATTAGGGATCCGGCATGAGGCTATGTTATTCTAGGTTTAAAACCTGGGTATATTGTTCTAGACTTGGTGTACCCGAGCGGACAACTCGAGCCGGGGGGGGGGGGGGCTACGTACCGGGAACCAAAAGGCCATACGGCGTTGTAACTTGTCCGAACCTCTTTCTAAATTAGGGTATGACACTAACAGAAAAGAAGTCACACTAGCGTGCACTTCCTCAAAAATGAGAAGAGAAGGGTTTCGCAGTAGTTTATATACAGTTCAAATAATATCAAAGCGGTAAAAAAGCGGCATTTAGCACATTAGGCCCAGGCATGTAATAAAAATCAGATAATAAATAAAAGCCAAATATAACAATTATTCTAAGCTCGAATTCTTGAACACTGAACCAGAGATTCTGGGTTCTTGTCCCCAGTAGAGTCGCCAGAGCTGTCACACCTCCTTTTTCTACCCCGAAAAGGGGGTATAGGGGAGTTTCTCTAATTAAACTTACAATGATCGAAACAGGATTATTTATTTAAGTTCAGAGTTTCCACTTGGGATAATTTATGGTGTCCCAAGTCACCGGTTTAAAATCCCGAATCGAGGAAATTTGACTCTTATTTATGGTCTGCGAACACAGAAATCCGGGTAAGGAATTCTATTAACCCGGGATAATGTGTTAGGTATTCCCGGGTTCCGTAGTTTTAGCACAGTCGCTCAACTATTATCATTGGCCTAATTATCTGATTAATTATATTTTTTATACCTATTGTGCATTTTTAACCTTTTGACCGCTTTTAATTATTTATGGAATTATTCTGGAACAAGTTACGATTGTCGTACGCTTGTTTGTTTGGTACACATTGTGAATCGTGTCATGGAAACCGTACTCACGACCTACAACATATTTGTTTTATCAACATTATTAGACGTTGTGGCCGAGTCATATAAATGTACCCCGGATTTGGAAATTATGTATCACAATTACGTCACGGGAACTGTACCCATAGCTATGATGATTTTATTATAAACACGCCTAAAGCAAATTACGAATGTTCAAAATATTTTCTACACTAAGTTATAATATTGTTGTGAGGGCCATAGGTTAGGTGATTCAATTGTGAATGGCACGCCTCGATTTATTTTAAAAGATTTGTATTTCACTAAAAGCAGGCTAAGGCTACTCATAATAAAACTAATTTGAAATTAGGTATTACAGCTACGCCACGGGAACCATACCCATAGTTGTGATGATTTAATTACGTGCCTAAAGCTTGCCTACCCACGTTTTCTATGGCCTAAACATGCTCCTACGATTAAAGCGATAAAATAAAAATTAAAATAAGAGAACGATAGTCAACTCAAAACCCAATTCCCTTTTCAGTATTGACCAAACCCCAAATGTAATCCTTCCGCAAATATCAAATCAAACTAATGTCTAAGATCAGATTCATGGTACTAATAAATAATCACAACCAAAACAAGATCAGTGACTTAATAAATGTCATTCAAAATAAAGTTAAAGCATTGTAGAATGATAAACACAAAATGAAACGCAAACCACAAACTCTAAATATTTACAGAACCACTAAAATAGTACCATCCTAACAAAGCATCAAGAAAGATGAGAGATAGACCTGAAGAAGCTTTCCGATTAATTGAGTTGCGGCAATTACCCGGACTGAAATGAAGCAACAATTACAGTCGGACAACAACACGGCTTCAAACGAAATCAGCACAAATCGAACTGGAATTTCGGGCTTAAACCTTCAACGGCAACCTCCACATGAATCAAACTCAAAAATGACTCCAGACTTCAATTAAACTCCATGTTTAGGAAACTAAGAATCAAATCAAGGACGAAGAAGATGAAACATTTTTGTATTGTTTTCGACTTTCTGAAATCAAAAACCCAACTTATGCTCGTTCCCTTACTATGTTCGTGTGTGTGACTGTGTGTGTGCGTGTTCTGGAAGATTATTGTAAAGAGAAGAAAGAGCAGCGAAATACAGGGGGTCATAAAATCAAATATTTATGCAAATCAATTGTTGTGGCAACAGATTAGTCAGCAAGCCAACTGCAGAGACAAAATCTATTAAAAATACCAAAAATGAGATCGTTTAATCAAGGCATCAAGTCCTTATCTCCATTTTACGGAAATGATTTGGAATCGAAAGGGTCAAGTGCAAGCACAAATACCTAGTATTCTATACATTCCTATGGCAGCTCCTTTCGTTTTTTTGGTTTTTAGGTCTAGGATTTTTTGTGTCTTCTGTTGATTTGCTCTAAAGATCAGGGAAAGCAGTTGATGATCTTGTGTGTAGTCTAGGTTAGGGGTCCTTTCGGTTGGTTCTCTTTGTCGAAGAAGGAGTTCAAGTGGGGTGGGGTCTCTTTTGATGAAAACGGTTGATGCTCTAGAAATTCGGGGTCCCTAGGTCTTAGGTCTAGTGTCTATTTATGGGAAGAGGTCTAGGGTTAAGGATGAGGTAATGGGCTAAAGTTATTGGGGCTAAGGGTAATTGGGCTTGGGTTATTATGGACTAGATCCGAATTTGGCCAAATTTGGCCAAATATACCTTTAAAAATGACCCTTTAACTCTAGTAGACTAAAAATATTAGCTCCTAAAAAAATAACTACAAAATTATGAAATCATTTCTAATTAATTAAAGTAAAATTAAAAATTAAAAGTGAAACTATTTTTGTATCAATTAGCTAAATAAAAGAGAATATTTTTTTTGTAATTTTCATTTTTGTGAAAAAATAAAGTAAAAGAGTCAAAACTAATTGAAATAGCAATATTAGTCCTAAACTAAATATTTATATGCTAAAATATATAAAATCTTGGGGAGGGTCAAAAATCACATGTCTACAATGTGACTATCCGGGAAGTTTTATTTTTGGTTTCAGAGTATTTTGGTGTCACGACCCAAACTGATGGGCCGCGATGGGCACCCGGTACCTTACTCAACCAAGTACCAACGTAACGTATCTTTTTTCATGTCATACTATTATAAATAACTGAGCTGGAGAGGCTGCCGTGAAATAGGTAGAATACAACAGGTAATGCCAACTTATACATAAAGCATATGGGCCTCTAAGATCAAAATAACCACTTGAACACTAAATATAGGTCGAGAAGGCCATACGATCTTTTACGTACATGACCCCTATCTACAAGCCTCTAAGAATACATAATTTTCATAAATGTCGGGACAGAGTCCCGCCATACCAAACAATACATATCTAACTCATATTAACCAAACAAGCAACTCCGAAGAAAATGGAGCGCATCAACATCTTACGCTGAGCTGATAGCCTACTTGGAGGGCTCTCGATCTGTCTATCGGTGTTACATCTCGCGTTTTTGTACGTTAAAAATTTCGTTTTCAGTTAACCGACGTAGACTTGGGGATTAGATCATCTTGACGTTAACGTACTTACGCTATTTATAACAAGCGATAAATAAGTGTTATGAATGATAAAGGGGTACACGGATTAAAAAATGAGTTTCGTTGAAAGTGGCCAATTTGGAATAAAATACGGGTCGAGCGATAATACCCAATAATTATAAACTAGTACCATTCAAGGTACCATATGACCACAATAGTATAATATATAAAGTATATATGAAGTATTTTAGAAATAAATAGAATTTTAGGTAATTTGTAGTAATTTTTAAATTATGTGGGTAATTGATTAATTACCAGTTAACTAATAAGCGGACAAAACTTAACTAATTATGCCAAAAAAATGTGGCACAAGACCACTAATCAGAAAGAATGACTCACTAATCCTAAGTATAGGTGTCTACCTAATAACCTAACCAAATATGACTTAAAGTCTTAGTAAGACTTGTAAAGTCTTATCCAATTGAACAATCTGCCCCTAAGCTTTAATTCAATTCTTGGCTTGAGATCAAAATCTTGGAAACAAAAGAAATTTTCATCCAAATTCTTGCCAAGGTTTCAAGTGAGATTTCAAAAATCAACCAAGAACATTTAAGTTCTAAAGCAAGAAACAGAAGCAACTTCAAAAACGTTAGAGGCAAAACACAGTTTCGTTCCAATTTCAAGGAATCCCAGTGTTAATTTCGCAGAAGCTGATCCGTTCAAATAATTTTAGGGACAGGTATGTTAAGGCCCTCCCTTCTTTCTATTGGCATGGTCCAAATTATATTGAAGAAATGAGCAAACACACAGTTTCCATAAATTACTCTATTCATAGAAATAGTAGGGGTGTCTATATTCTTGATTCCCCATGAGAATTATTATTATCCTCTGCTCATGGGTCTCAGAATAATATGTAGTTGGAAAAGTTTATCCGGAAGAAATATTGAGATTATTAAGTATTTTTCATGCATTTCACTCATTTATACATGTGCATTAACCCATGACCAGATGGCGTTATATACACGTATATATGTAAATATATGTATATGGGATATGGAAAAAGATTATGGCATTATATACGCACCACCACCTTATCAGCTGGTATATGTTGATGATGTTGCCCACAGTGGCCGAGACGATATGATGGGATGCCCTCAGTGGCTTGATGATATTATGTACACCCATAACTATGCATGGCATGACATTTATATGCACGTGCATGACATTATAAATGTTTCAGAATTTACAAAGTTATTTAGATTTAAAGATCTGTTTCTGTATTCCATGTTTCATTTATGTCTTTTACGTACTAATTTTCATGCCTTAAATACTCAGTACATTTTTCGTACTGACGCCCTATTTCACGGGGCCTGCGTTTCATGCCCGCAGGTGCAGGTAGGTAAGCTGACGGGCCCCTTCTTAGGATCCCTGATCAGCGAGAGTTGGCGTGCTCCATTTGATCCGGAGTTGCTTTTTTTGGTACGATACGTTTGTATGTGTGTGTGTATATATATATATATGTCACGACCCGCAATTCCCACCCTCGGGAGTCACCCACCGGTGTAGACACATAAAACGGAACACTCAATGAATCATTAGGCTTAACCATATACGGTGCAAAATAAGATGACACATACGAGTATGTGGACCCTGGATCAAATAACACTGAAGCATCTCTATCACAAACCAGAATAGTACCTGTGATAACCGCATCTGAAGCCTCAGCCTCGGGCCTGGCTAGAAGAGCATAACATCGGGGCTGGCCCCACCACCCTGGGCTCCATCTCTGGGATGGCCTACAGCTGGCTGGCCTCTACCTCTAGTGGCCTGAGCTCCACCTCTAAATCCTTTACCTCCACCTCTAGTACCTGTACCCCCACCTCTAGGTGGTTGGGCGATCTGTGGAACACCTGGTGCCTAGACCATAGCATGGGGATCCTGCTGCTGCGACTGAGTACCCACCAACATCGGACAAGTCCTCCTGATGTGACCATACTCACCACACTCAAAACATCCACCTGAGTGTTGTAGCTGAGGAAACTGAGGCTGACTCAGGCAACCCGAATGACCACCCCGAAAACTCTGGAGCGGCGGTGCACTGATAGGAGATGGTGGTGCACTGTAGGACTACTGATCGGAATACTGCATCTGCAGACCACGACTACCTGAAGAGCCGTGAGAGACCTAAAGAGCTGATTGAAAGGGCCTAGGAGGATTGCCTCTACCATGTGAATCTATGCCTCTAGACGAGGCACCACTGAATCTACCTGAATGATGGGGCCTATTATCCGACCCATGACCACCTCCCTATGACAGGACCATCTCCACTCTACAGGCCACATTGGCCGCCTCCTGAAAAGTGATCTCACTCCAAATCTCCCTAGCCATCTGAAGGCGAATCGGCTAAATAACACCATCAATAAACCTCTTCACCCTCTCTCTCTCAGTAGGAAGTATGACAAGAGCATGGTGAGCTAAGTCAATGAACCTGGTCTCATACTAGGTAACCGTCATGGAACCCTGCTGGAGGCGCTCGAACTGCCTCCGATAAGCCTCTCGCTGAGTAATGGGGAGAAACTTCTCCAGAAATAGCTGTGTGAACTACTCCCAAGTAAAGCTGGCGATCCGGCTGGTCTAGCTAAGCAATAATCCCTCCACCAAGTCTTGGCGGATCCAGACAAGCGAAATGTAGCAAAGTCAACCCCATTGGTCTCCACAATACCCATGTTCCTGAGAACCTCGTGGCAGCTGTCTAGATAATCCTGGGAATCCTCATTAGATGCATCACTAAAAGTGGAAGTTAAGAGCTTGGTGAACCTATCCAGCCTCCACAAAGCATCGGCAGACATAGCCACTCCATCACCGGTCTGAGCTACCACACCCGGCTGAACTACTCTAACTGGCTGAACTGCTGGAGTCTGAATCTGAGGAGCTACTTGCTCCGGAGTGCAAGGAGCAAGAGTCTGGGCCCCTCCTCCAGCCTGAGAGACGGTTGGTGCTACAAGAAGCAAGCCCGCCTGGGTGACACTCTCCATGAGGGCCACTAATAGGATATGAGCATCCTGAAGGACTGGGGTAGCAATAAACCCCTCTGGGACCTGAGCTGGGCCCACCGGAGCTGTTGGGGCTGGACCTTTGTCATCAAAGTCAACCTGAGGCTCCACTACTGGGGCTGTTGCTCAGGGCTGATCTCTACCCCTACCTCGGCCTCGCCATCTGCCCCTCGTGGGAGCTACTGCTGGGGGCTCAGGCTAATGAGTAGTAGATGGGGAAGCACGTGTTCTCGCCATCTGCGAAAGAACGGAGTAGAAGTTCAATTAGCATTGAGAAACAAAACCGCATGACGAGAAAGAACAAATG
This sequence comes from Nicotiana tabacum, assembly GCF_000715075.1. Classification (NCBI taxonomy): domain Eukaryota; kingdom Viridiplantae; phylum Streptophyta; class Magnoliopsida; order Solanales; family Solanaceae; genus Nicotiana; species Nicotiana tabacum. The sequence continues at coordinate 95,366,975 of NC_134087.1, forward strand.
TGAAGTTTTCCTAACTCTGTAGCCTCTTGGGGATAAATACAGACGTCTCCGTACCGATCCCTCAGACTCTACTAAGCTTGTCCGTCAATTCTGAGACGTACGTAACCTAGAGCATTGATACCAACTTGTCACGACCCGAAATTCCCACCCTCGGGAGTCGTAATGGCGCCTACTCGTAGAAGCTAGGCAAGCCACGAACATAGAAATCTTTAACTCTTCTGTTTTAATCCTTTTTATAGCTTTTATTAACAAGTGATAAAGATCTAAATAACAGCAGAATATGAGATTTAAGCGGAAGTCTAAATGAATATAAAACCAAAATGTTTTGAAAGTCAGCACATGTCTCTACCCAAAAATTGGTGTCACAATATCCACGGACTACTAAGAGTACTACATACAACAGTTTGAAGGAAAAATAACACTGTTTATCTTGGATACATGAGATAATAGAACATAATAAAAGATAGAGGAGACGTCGGGCATGCGGACGCCTTCAAGGCTACCTCGGTATCTCGGTAGACTGAAGGTTGGCTCCCCTACTGCTGCTGATCAAGTGCCGCTCCGGTATCTGCACAGCGTGCAGAGTGTAGTATCAGCACAACCGACCGCATGTGCTGGTAAGTGTCTGGCCTAACCCCGGCGAGGCAGTGACAAGGCTAGGACCAGACTCCAGATAAACCTGTGCAGTTATATAATATACAGCGGAAATATAAACAGGTAATAACAGTTTAAAAGGGAGGGGGTAACATGCTTCGGGGAAAACATACCAATCCTGTCAGAAACTTAATAAAGTATGAAAGAACACTCGATGTCTACAATCAATACGATAACAATATTGTTGTGGTGCGCAACCCGATCCCTTATCATTTAACATTGTTGCGACATGCAACCCGATCCACATATATAACTGTTGTAGCGTGCAACCCGATCCAATATAATATCTGTTGCGGCATGCAACCCGATCCACATATATAACTGTTGCGGCGTGCAACCCGATCCAATATAATATCTGTTGCGGCGTGCAACCCTATCCACATATATAACTGTTGCAGCGTGCAACCCGATCCAGTATAATATATAATGATGTTGCAGCGCGTAACCCGTTCCAAATATACAGTCAACAATAATCATAATTAACCGTCCCGGCAAGGGATCAACAATAGACTACACTATCCCGACAAGGGAACTCAACAGTACAAGTATATACGTCCCGGTAAGGGAGAAACAGCCATAACCAAACTTGTTCCAACATCTAACTATCTCAACTATAACTCAACTAGTTTCAACATCTAACCACCTCAGCTATAACTAAACTTGTTACAACACCTAACTACAAGAATCATCAACCTAAGCGTCCGTAATATCAATTAAGAACACAATGCAAGGGAACCTCAACTCAACAATAGCCCGGCAAGGGGGCAACATAATGATCTCTTCTCTTTCTCACTTTTACTTCACAATTCACTTCACAACTCGAGCCAATGCTCTAGAGTTTCGATTATCACTTATACTTTCACAATTCGTTATACAACTGGAGCCAATGCTCCTCAATGTTCATAGGTTACAATTCTTTCCACAACTTTACACAACAAATAGAAATCTTTACCAAGGCATGAATAATACAACGAGATCATGAAAATCACAAGATAAGACTCACGGTCATGCTTGACACCAACGCATAGATACTCGTCACCATGCCTATACGTCGTACTCGATAAGAAGCAAACAGCAAATAGGACACAACTCTTAATCCCTCAAGCTAAGGTTAGACCAAACACTTACCTCGATGAAACGAACACAAATCAAGCCTCAACTACCGCTTTACCTCTTGTTTCCACCACCAACTAGCTTGTATCTAGCCACAATTTGCTTAACAACATCAATAAACGCTAAATGAATCAATTCTAATGCATGAAAATAGGTTTTATAAAGATTTCCCCGAAAAGTCAAAAATCGACCCCGGACCCGCTTGGTCCAAACCCGAAATTTGGACCAAAACCTGATTACCCATTTACCCCCGAGCCCGGATATATAATTGGTTTTGGAATCCGACCTCAATTTGAGGTCTAAATCCCCAAATTTTAATTTTCTTAGGTTTTACCCAAAATTCTCAATTCCACCATGAAAATAATTGATTTGAATTTGAAATCATGTTAAAAGATGTTAATGATTGAAGAAAACTAGTTAAATATAACTTACAATTGATTTGGAGAAGAAAGGTTGTTTGAAAAATCGTCTCTTATGTTTTTGAGGTTTTGAAAATGAAAATAACTAGAAATTCCGTCCATTTATACCCCTCTCAGACCCCCTGTGCAGACCGCACAAAATGGATTGCGGCCGCACAGGCCTTCCTGAGGTACTGCGGTCCAGTGCCCTGTACGGACCACACGAAATGGACCGCGGCCGCACAGGTCTCCACCGCGGACTGCAAGAAATCGAGCGCGGCCGCGAAGGCTTGGCCTTGCTCACCACGGACCGCACAAATCCCACCGCGGTTGCAGAGTCCCCACCGCGACCGCGAAGTTTCCACCGCGAACCGCGAGACCTGGCTTCAGAGACCTGCAACTTCTATGAATCTGCAACTTTTTCCTAAGTGTAAAAACATCCCGAAACTCACCCGAGCCCTCGAGGCTCCAAACTAAATGTCATACTAACTCAAAAACATCATATGGACTTACTCGTATAATCATATTATCAAAATAACCTCATGAACATCAAATTAAATCTTGAGATCAATCTCAAAACTTCTTTAAACATAAATTTTGCAATTTAGGTCCGAATCACGTCACATGACATCCGTTTCTCACCAAATTCCACAAAACTGTCTTAAATCATATATAAGACCTGTACCGGGCGCCGGAACCAAAATATGGGTCCGATACCGTCATGTTCTAATCAAATTTCGTTTCAAATTCTTTAAACAAATTCCATAAAACAATTTCCTTTAAAAAATCATTTCTCGGGCTTGGGACCTCGGAATTCGATTTCGGACATACGCCCAAGTCCCATATTTTCCTACGGACCCTCCGGGACCGTCAAATCACGGGTCCGGGTCTGTTTACCCAAAATATTGACCGAAGTCAAATTAGCTCATAATATAACAAAAACTTATCATTTTTCACAGATTATCTTGTTTAAACTTTCCAGCTACGCGCCCGAACTGCGCACGCAAATCGAGGTGACTCTAAATGAAGTTTTCAAGGCCTTAGAACACGGAAATTTTGTTTTAAAATAAGTGATGCCTTTTGGGTCATCACATTCTCCACCTCTAAAACAATCATTTGTCCTCGAACGGACAGAAGAAGGAAGTACATGAGTCGGGGAAAAGATGGGATAACGGCTCTACATATCAGACTCGGACTCCCAGGTCGATGCCTCAGGAGGCTAACCTCTCCACTGAACATGAACAAAAGGAAAATTCTTCGACCTAAACTAACGAACCCACCGGTCTAGAATAGATACCGGCTCCTCCTCATAAGACAAGTCCTTGTCCAACTGGACAGTGCTGAAATCTAACACGTGGGATGGATCGTCGTGATATTTCCGAAGCATGGACACATGAAACACTAGATGCACGGCTGATAAGCTTGGCGGCAACGCAAGTCTATAAGCCACCTCTCCCACTCGATCAAGAATCTCAAATGGGCCAATGAACCTAGAGCTAAGCTTTCCCTTCTTCCCAAATCTCATCACGCCCTTCATAGGCGACACTCGAAGCAATACCCGCTCACCTACCATGAATGCAAAATCTCGAACCTTGTGGTCGGCATAACTCTTTTGCCTGGACTGAGCTGTACGAAGCCTATCCCGAATAATCCTGACCTTGTCCAAGGCATACTAAACTAGATCCATACCCAATAATCGAGCCTCTCTCGGCTCAAACCATCCAACCGGAGATCGACACTGCCTACCATATAAAGCTTCATAAGGAGCCATCTGGATACTCGACTGGTAACTATTGTTGTAGGAAAACTCTGCTAAAGGCAAGAACTGATCCCACGAACCTCCAAAATCGATGACACAAGCTCGGAGCATATCCTCCAAAATCTGAATAGTCCGCTCGGACTGCCCGTCTGTCTGAGGATGAAATGTTGTACTCAACTCAACCTGGGTGCCCATCTCTCACTGAACTGCTCTCCTGTAATGTGAGGTAAACTACGTACCTCGGTCCAAAATGATAGATATAGGCACACCTTGAAGACAAACAATCTCCCGGATATAGATCTCAGCTAACCTCTCGGATGAATAGGAGACTGCCACGGGAATGAAATGCGCTGACTTGGTCAGCCTATCAATAATGACCCATATTGCGTCGAACTTCCTCCGAGTCTACGGGAGTCCAACAACGAAATCCATAGTGATCCGCTCCCACTTCCACTCGGGAAGCTCAATCCTTTGAAATAAACCACCAGGCCTCTGATGCTCGTACTTAACCTGCTGACAATTTAAACACCGAGCTACATATGCAATGATATCCTTCTTCATTCTCCGCCACCAATAATGCTGTCGCAAATCCTGATACATCTTCGCGGCGCGCTGATGAATAGAGTACCGAGAGCTATGGGCCTCCTCTAAAATCAACTCTCGGAGCCCATCCACATTGGGCACACAAACGCGACCCTGCAATCTCAAAACTCCATCATCATATAAGGTAACCTGCTTGGCACCTCCGTGTTGCACCGTGTCTCTAAGGACACACAAATGGGGATCATCATACTGCCGATCACAGATACGCTCCAATAAAAAAGAACGAGTGACCGTGCAAGCCAATACACGACTAGGCTCAGAAATATCCAACCTCACAAACTGATTGGCCAAAGCCTGCACGTCCAAAGCAAGCGGTCTCTCACCGACCGGATTATGAGCAAAACTGCCCATACTGGCTGACTTCCTACTCAACGCATAGGCCACCACATTGGCCTTTCCCAGGTGATACAAGATAGTGATATCATAATCCTTCAACAACTCCAACCACCTCCTCTGCCTCAAATTCAGCTCCTTTTTCTTGAACAAATATTGAAGACTCTTGTGATCCGTGAACACCTCACATGCCACGCCATACAGGTAATGCCTCCAAATATTCAATGCGTGAACTATGGCTGCCAACTCTAAATCATGAACTGGATAGTTCTTCTCATGAATCTTCAACTTCCGCGAAGCATAGGCAATGACCTTGCTATCCTACATCAACACTGCACCAAGCCCAATATGGGAAGCATGACAATAAACTGTATAAGGCCCTGAACCTATGGGCAAAACCAACACCGGTGCCGTAGTCAGAGCTGTCTTGAGCTTCTAAAAGCTCGCCTCACACTCGTCGGACCATCTGAACTGGGCACCCTTCTGGATCAACCTAGTTATCGGGGCTATGATAGATGAGAACCCCTCCACGAACCGGCGATAGTAACCTGTCAATCCCAAGAAACTCCAAATCTCTGTAGTTGATTCTGGTCTAGGCCAATTCTTGACTACATCAATCTTCTTTGGATCCACCTAAATACCCTCTACCGATACAACATGACCCAGGAATGCAACTGAACTCAGCCAGAACTCATACTTCGAGAACTTAGCATATAGCTGACTATCCCTCAGAGTCTGAAGAACCACTCTGAGATGTTGCTCGTGCTCCTCCCGGCTGCGGGAATATATCAAAATATCATCAAAGAAGACTATCACGAACGAATCCAAATAAGGCCTGAACACTCGGTTCATCAAATCCATAAAAGTTGTTAGGGCATTGGTCAACCCAAATGACATGACCAGGAACTCATAATGCTCGTACCGAGTGCGGAAAGTTGTCTTAGGGACATCGGATGTCCTAATCCTCAACTGATGCTAGCCATATCTCAAGTCAATCTTTGAAAATACCTTCGCACCCTGAAGCTGATCAAACAAGTCATCAATCCTCGGCAATGGATACTTATTCTTGATAGTAACCTTGTTCAACTGCCGGTAATCAATACACATCCGTATTGATCCGTCCTTTTTCTTGACAAACAACACCGGCGCACCCCACGGCGAAATTCTGGGTCTAATGAAACCCTTCTCAGGCAAGTCTTGCAACTGTTTCTTCAACTCTTTCAACTCAGGTGGGGCCATACGATACGGCATGATAGAAATGGGCTGAGTGCCCGGAGCCAAATTAATGCAAAAATCAATATCCCTATCGGGGTGGCATACCCGACAAGTCTGAAGGGAATACCTCAGGAAACTCATGAATAACGGGCACAGAATCAATAGAGGGAACCTCCGCACTAGAATCACAAACATATGCCAAATAGGCCAAACACCCCTTCTCGACCATGCGTCGAGCCTTCACATATGAGACAACACTATGGGTAGAATGACTAGGAGTCCCTCTCCACTCTAAACGAGGCATACCAGGTAAAGCTAAGGTCACATTCTTGGCATGACAGTCCAAGATAGAATGGTGAGGTGATAACCAGTCCATCCCCAATATAACATCGAAATCGACCATGTCTAAAAGCAATAAATATACACGAGTCTCAAGACCCCCAATCACCACAATACAAGAACGATGGACTCGATCAACTACAATAGAGTCACCCACCGGTGTAGACACATAAATAGGAACACTCAATAAATCACTAGGCTTAACCAGATACAGTGCAAAATAAGATGACACATACTAGTAGGTGGACCCTGGATCAAATAACACTAAAGCATCTCTATCACAAACCAGAATAGTACCTATGATAACCGCATCTGAAGCCTCAGCCTCGGGCCTAGCTAAAAGAGCATAACATCGGGGATGGGCCCTACCACCCTGGGCTCCATCTTTGGGACGGCCTACAACTGGTTGGTCTCTACCTCTAGTGACCTGAGCTCCACCTCTAAATCCTCTACCTCTACCTCTAGCACCTCTACCCCCACCTCTAGTTGGCTGGGCAGTCTATAGAACACCTGGTGCTTGGACCATAGCATGGGGATCCTACTGCTGTGACTGAGTACCCACCAACCTCGGACAAGTCCTTCTAATGTGACCATACTCACCACACTCAAAACATCCACCTAAGTGATGTGGCTAAGGAAACTGAGACTGACTCACGTGACCCGAATGACCACCCTAAAAACTCTGGAGCAGCGGTGCACTGATAAGAGCTGGTGGTGCATTATAGGACTGTTGATCGGAATATTGCATCTGCAGACCACGGCTACCTGATACACCGTGAGAGACTTGAAGAGCTGACTGAAAGGGCCTAGGAGGATTGCCTTTACCATGTGAATCTGTGTCTCTAGACGAGGCATCACTGAATCTACCTGAATGACGTGGCCTCTTATCCGACCCATGACCACCTCCCTGCGACAGGACCATCTCCACTCTATGGGCCACATTGGCCGCCTCTTGAAAAGTGATCTCACTCCCAGCCTCCCTAGCCATCTGAAGGCGAATCGGCTGAATAAGACCATCAATAAACCTCTTCACCTTCTCTCTCTCGGTAGGAAGTATGACAAAAGCATGGAGAGCTAAGTCGATAAACCTGGTCTCATACTGGGTAACCATCATGGAACCCTGCTAGAGGCGCTTGACCTGCCTCCGATAAGCCTCTCGCTGAGTAATGGGGAGAAACTTCTCCAGAAATAGCTGTGTGAACTGCTCCCAAGTCAAGGATGGCAATTCGGCTGGTCTAGCTAAGCAATAATCCCTCCACCAAGTCTTGGCGGATCCAAACAGCAAGCCCGCCCGGGTGACACTCTCCATGAGGCCCACTAATCGGACAAGAGCAACTTGAAGGACTGGGGTAGCAATAAACCCATCTAAGACCTGAGTTGGGCCCACCAGAGTTGTTGGGGCTGGAAACTCGTCATCAAAGTCAACCTGAGGCTCTGCTACTAGGGCTACCACTTGGGGCTGTGCTCTACCCCTACCTCAGCCTCTTGCACGACCTCGGCCTCGCCCTCTGCCCCTCGTGGGAGCTACTACTGGGGGCTCGGGCTGTTGAGCGGTAGATGAAGAAGTACGTGTTATCTCCATCTGCAAAAGAACAGAGTAGAAGTTCAATTAGCATTGAGAAACAAAACCGCACGACGAGAAAAAATAAATGTGAAGTTTTCCTAACTCTGTAGCCTCTAGAGGATAAATACAGACGTCTCCGTACCGATCCCTCAAACTCTACTGAGCTTGTCTGTGAATTGTGAGACCTATGTGACCTAGAGCTCTGATACCAACTTATCATGACCAGAAATTCCCACCCTCAGGAGTCGTGATGGCGCCTACTCGTAGAAGCTAGGCAAGCCATGAACTTAGAAATCTTTAACTCTTCTGTTTTAATCGTTTTTACAGCTTATATTAACAAGTGATAAACATCTAAATAACAGCGAAATATGATATTTAAGCGGAAGTCTTAAATAAATATAAAACCAAGATGCTTCGAAAGCCAGCACATGCCTCTACCTAGAAACTGGTGTCACAATATCCACGGACTACTAAGAGTACTGCATACAACAGTTTGAAGGAAAAATAACACTGTTTATCTTGGATACACGAGATAATAGAACATAATAAAAGATAGAGGAGACGTCGGGCCTGCGGATGCCTGCAAGGCTACCTCAGTATCTCGGTGGACTGAAGGCTGGCTCCCTTACTGCTGCTGATCAAGTGCCGCTCTCATATCTGCACAGTGTGCAGAGTGTAGTATCAGCACAACCGACCCCATGTGCTGATAATTGTCTGGCCTAACCCCGGCGAGGTAGTGACGAGGCTAGGACCAGACTCCAGATAAACCTGTGCAGTTATATAATATACAGCGGAAATATAAACAGGTAATAACAGTTTAAAAGGGAGGGGGAAACATGCTTCGGGGAAAACATACCAATCCTGTCAGAAACTTAATAAAGTATGAAAGAACACTCGATGTCTACAATCAATACGATAACAATATTGTTGTGGTGCGCAACCCGATCCCTTATCATTTAACATTGTTGCGACATGCAACCCGATCCACATATATAACTGTTGTAGCGTGCAACCCGATCCAATATAATATATAATATCTGTTGTGGCGTGCAACCCAATCCACATATATAACTGTTGCGGCGTACAACCTAATCCAATATAATATATGTTGCGGAGTGCAACCCGATCCACATATATAACTATTGCAGCGTGCAACCCGATCCAATATAATATCTGTTGTGGCGTGCAACCCGATCCACATATATAACTGTCGTGGCGTGCAACCCGATCCAGTATTATATCTAATGATGTTGCGGCACGCAACCCGTTCCAAATATACAGTCACCAATAATCATAATTAACCGTTCCGACAAGGGATCAACAATAGACTACACTATCCCGGCAAAGGAACTCAACAGTACAAGTATATACGTCCCGGAAAGGGAGAAACAACCATAACCAAACTTGTTCCAACATCTAACTATGTCAACTATAACTCAACTAGTTTCAACATCTAACCACCTCAGCTATAACTAAACTTGTTACAACACCTAACACGAAGAATCATCAACCTAAGCGTCCGTAATATCAATTAAGAACACAGTGCAAGGGAACCTCAACTCAACAATAGCCCGGCAAGGGGGCAACATAATGATCTCTTTTCTTTCTCACTTTTACTTCACAATTCACTTCACAAATCGAGCCAATGCTCTAGAGTTTCGATTATCGCTTATACTTTCACAATTCATTATACAACTGGAGCCAACGCTCCTCAATGTTCATAGGTCACAATTCTTTCCACAACTTTACACAACAAATAGAAATCTTCACTAAGGCATGAATAATACAAAGAGATCATGAAAATCACAAGATAAGACTCACGGTCATGCTTGACACCAACGCATAAATACTCGCCACCATGCCTATATGTCGTACTCGATAAGAAGCAAATAACAAATAGGACACAACTCCTAATCCCTCAAGCTAAGGTTAGACCAAACACTTACCTCGATGCAACGAACACAAATCAAGCCTCAATTACCACTTTACCTCTTGTTTCCACCACCAACTCGCTTGTATCTAGCCACAATTTGCTTAACAACATCAATAAACGCTAAATGAATCAATTCTAATGCATGAAAATAGGTTTTATAAAGATTTCCCCAAAAAGTCAAAAATCGACCCCGGGCCCGCTTGGTCCAAACCCGAAATTCTGTAGACAGTATGTCTAGTTAGGTTGTATGTAGCCTTGTCAGCTTTTAGTTTTGGATGTATATTTGTCTATAGCAGCCTTGCCGGCTCGCCCACTGTATTCTGCATGTATACGTACATATACCTTGATGGTAGGTTTCCTTCACGTATGTTAATTTCGTAATGCAATAGATATTATTCGGCTTCATATCTTAGACTCATGCTTAGGGGTATTTGACAGGTAGGACTCAGGCACCCGTCACGGCCCATCGGTTTAGGTCGTGACAAAAGTGGTATCAGAGCAGTTCTGTCCTAGGGTTGTCTACAGACCGTGTCTAGTAGAGTCTTGTTTATGAGTGTGTTGTGCACCACATTTATAAATATAAGGCTGCAGGACATATAGGATGTTACCATCCCTTCTTATCATAGATCGTGCGATATAAATATTCATGTTCCTAACGATATGTTATATTTTCAGCAATGCCTCCAAAGAGTACGGCCACCTAGAAGGGAAAGTCTGTGGCTGGTGAGACTACTAGTCGAGCGCCACGAGTTACCAGGGCTCGGGGAGAGTCTCATGGTGAGGTTCCATTTTAGACTTCACATACCCCACCCTTTCCAGAAGAGCTCCGAGGGGTACCAGCTCCAGCGCCTGCCCTTGTATATTCAGCACCTCAGCCAGATGCACCGGGTCAGGAGAAGAGAGATATTATTCAGTTATTGACCCGATTAGTAGTCGCACAGGCTCGGCGTCAGGAAGTAGGTATTGGTCATGCAGATAGGTCCATGAGTGCGAGGGTTCGTAACTTTATTAATTTAGACCCTCCTGTATTCACTAGAGCAGATCCAAACGAGGACCCTCAGGTATTTATTGATAGAATGTAGAGGACGTTATGGGTAATGAAGGCCACTACGACTGAGTCAGTTGAGCTAGCTTCCTATAGACTCTGAGATGTTGTAATTAATTGGTACAAGTCTTGGGAATTGTCCAGAGGTGAGGATGCCCCTCCAGCAATATGGTAGGATTTTACAAAAGCTTTTCTTCGTCATTATCTGCCACCAGAGCTTAGACGGGCCAGAGTTGATAGGTTCTTGACCTTTCAGTAGGGTAACATGACTGTTCAGGACAGTCTTCAGTTTGATTCGTTGGCGAGGTATGCTCCCACTATTGTATCTAAGATGGAGGATCGGGTTCACCGGTTCATGATGGGATTAGAGCCTTACTTGCTTAACTATTGTATGTTGGTCTCACTTTAGCTAGACATGGATATTTCTCGTAGTCAGGCATATGCTCAAGGTGTAGAGAAGCGTAAACAGAAATAGAGGGCCGATCGTGAGCATAATAGGACCCAGAATAAGAGAGCGAGGTCTTCGGGTCCTTCTGGTAAGTTTTGAGGTAGTCAGAGGCAACAATACTCGAGGTATCCATCCCAACCCTCGGCTAGCACGCCCCCTCAGTTTGGCGATAAGAGATTTGATCATTCTACATATTCAGGGTCTGGTCAGAGTTTCAGGGCCTCAGGTTCTCAGTATAGGGGTGAGTCAAATCAGATGAGGCCACCCTTGCCACGATGTACTCAATGTGGTAAGCGGCACATTGGGCAGTGTCGTATAAGATTAGGTGTTTGTTATACTTGTGGTTATTTATGCCACGTTATGAGGGATTGTTCGATGAGAGGTGATGCAAGCATATCTCAGCCAACAGGATCTGTAGTTGGTTCGTCATCATCAGTACACCCCCCTGGGCAAGGTCCCCAAGCACCAATGAGTCGTGGTAGAGGTAGAGGCGGAGCATCTAGCTCGAGCAGTCCTCATAACCGCATTTATGCATTGGCCAGACGACAACACCAAAAGTCATCACCTGATGTTGTTACAGGTATATTATCAGTCTCCTCATATGATGTATATGCACCTATTGATCCAGGTTCCACCTTATCATACGTTACTCCGTTAGTTGCTGGTAGGTTTGGAATAAAACCTGAATTGGTTAAACCTTTTGAGGTATCTATACCTGTTGGGGACTCGGCGATAGCTTAGCAGGTATATAGGGGTTGTATAATAATAGTTCATAGTCAACCTACCGTAGCAGACTTAATCAAGTTAGATATGGTATAATTTGATGTTATAATGGGTATGGATTGGTTGGATTCTTTCATGACAACGTTGATTGTAGATCAAAGATAGTCCTATTTCAATTTCCAGAGGAGCCTGTTTTGGAGTGGAAAGGTAACACGGCATCGCCAAGAGGTAGATTTATTTCCTATCTCAAGGCAAGGAAGATGATCAGAAAGGGTTGTATTTATCACTTAGTTTGGGTTCAGGATGTGGAAGTGGAGTCACCAACCATTCAGTCCATCCCTATGGTGAATAAGTTTCCTGATATTTTCCCCGATAAGCTTTTGGGTCTCCCGCCAAAGCGAGAAATTGAATTTTCTATTGACCTACTACCAAATACTCACCCAATATCTATTCCTCCCTATAGAATGGCCACCGCAGAGCTGAAAGAGTTGAAAGAACAACTAAAGGACATACTGGAAAAAGATTTTATCAGACCTAGTACATCACCGTAGGGAGCACCTGTTTTGTTTGTGAGAAAGAAAGATGGTTCTTTACGAATGTGTATTGATTATAGGCAGCTGAATAAGGTGACGATCAAGAATAAGTACCCGCTCCCGAGAATTGATGATTATTCGATCATTTGCAATGTGGCAAGTGTTTTTCAAAGATAGACTTGAGGTCAAGGTACCATCACGTAAGGGTTAAGAATGAAAATATTCTTAAGACAACGTTCAGGACTAGATATGGGCACTTAGAGTTTCGGGTTACGTTGTTCGGTCTGACCAATGCCCTAGCAGTATTCATGGATTTGATGAACCGTGTGTTCAACCACTTTTTAGATCTATTCGTAATTGTATTTATTGATGATATATTGGTGTATTGTCATTCAGAGGATGAGCATGTTGGTCATCTGCGTACTGTGCTCAAAATTCTACAAGAAGGGAAGTTGTATGCAAAATTTTCTAAATGTGAATTCTGGTTGAACTCTGTAACTTTCGTTGGGCATATCGTTTCGGGTGAAGGCATCCGGGTGGATACACAAAAGATTGAGGCAGTAAAGACTTGGCCTAGGCCCACAACACCGACGGAGGTTTATAGCTTTCTTAGTTTGGCAGGTTATTACAGGAGATTTGTAGGGGGATTTTCTTCCCTTTCAGCACCTTTGACAAAGTTGACTCAGAAGGGAGAAAAGTTTCAATGGACTGATGTTTGCAAACTGAGTTTCCAAGTATTAAAGGACAGATTAACGTCAGCACTGGTTCTAACGCTTCCAGAAGGGACCGATGGCTACGTTATCTATTGTGACGCTTCAGGCGTTGGGTTGGGTTGTGTGCTGATGCAGCATGGTAAGGTTGTGGCTTATGCTTCTAGACAACTAAGAAAGCATGATAAGAACTACCCGATCCATGATTTAGAGTTACCTGCGGTGATTCATGCACTAAATATGTGGAGGCACTACTTGTATGGCCTTCATGTTGATACCTATACGGGCTATAAAAGCCTCCAGTACATCTTCAAGCAAAAGGAATCTACATAAAAGGAGATGGTTGGAGCTACTTAAAGATTATGACGTTGATATTTTATACCATCCGGGGAAGGCGAACGTAGTAGCTGACGCCCTCAGCTGTAGATATATGGGTAGTCTGTCGTATTTACAGCTAGAAAAGAGGGGAATAACCCATGAGGTTCATCAGCTAGCTAGCCTTGGAGTTCGGTTACTAGACTCAGGTGATGCTGGAATTACTCTTCAGGATACGGCAACATCCTCTTTAGTAACTTAAGTAAAGGAACGCTAGTACGAGGATCCTATGCTAATTCATTATAGAGATAACACCCTTCATAAAGAGAAGACGCCGTTTGCAATTACAGAATATGGGGTCCTCAAATATCAAGGACGATTATATGTGCCTAATATTACAGGGCTGCATCAGCAGGTTATGGCAAAAACTCACTATTCTCATTATTCTATCCATCCAGGAGCAACAATGATGTATCATGATATCAGGGAAGTGTATTGGTGGGACGGAGTGAAAAAGGATATAGCAGAGCTTGTTGCTCAGTGTCCTAACTATTAGTAGGTTAAAATTGAGCATCAGAAACCCGGTGGATTATTATAGGCTATGGAGATTTTGACTTGTAAATGGGAAGTAATCAATATGGACTTCATCGTAGGCTTACCTCGTACCAAGCGTAAGTTCGATTCGATATGGGTGATTGTTTATAGGCTTACAATGTCAGCCCATTTTCTACCCGTTAGAACTACATATTCCTCAGAGGATTATGCCAGCCTTTATATTAAGGAGATAATACGACTGCATGGTGTCCCTGTATCTATTATTTTAGATAGAGGAGCTCAATTTAGAGCTAACTTCTGGAGCTCCTTCCAAAAAGGATTGGGGACTCAAGTAAGTCTTAGTACAGCATTTTATCCCCAGATAAACGGACAGTCTGAGCGTACTATTCAGACACTGGAGGATATGTTACGAGCTTGTGTAATAGACTTCAAAGGTAGCTGGGATGATCATTTGCCGCTTATTAAGTTCGTGTATAATAATAGTTACCATTCTAGCATTCAGATGGATCCATACGAAGCTCTTTACGGACGGAAGTGTAGGTCGCCTATAGGGTGGTTCGATGTTGGAGAATCTAGATTACATGGTCCCGACCTGGTTCACCAAGCCATAGAAAAAGTAAAGCTTATCCGGGATCGACTATTGACAGCTCAGAGTCGTCAGAAGTCATATTCTGACTTGCGGCGATGAGATTTAGAGTTTGGGGTTGATGACTGGGTATTTTTAAAGGTGTCACCTATGAAGGGTTTGATGAGGTTTGGCAAGAAAGGTAAACTTAGCCCACGGTATATTGGGCCTTATAGGATCATTCGGAGAGTGGTCCAAGTAGCTTATGAGTTAGAATTTCCCTCAGAATTGGAGTCTGTCCATCCGGTTTTTCACGTATCTGTGTTACAAAAGTGCATTGGCAATCCTACCCGAGTGGTGCACACGAATGATGTACAGATTATAGAAGACTTATCATACGAGGAAGTTCTGGTTTCCATCCTAGACCGACAAATCCACAAGCTACGAAATAAGGAGGTAGCCTCCGTGAAAGTACTTTGGAGGAACAACAATGTGGAAGAAATGACTTGGGAGGCTGAGGAAACATGAAGTCTAGATATCCCTACTTATTTCCTCCTCCATAGAAGGGTCCGACTGAGACGTCATAATCATAAGGCACGAGTATAAATTCGTATGTTGGTTATTGTCATTATTCATAATTATGATCTGTGTGTGTTGGGTTATTAAGCTTCTACGGAGAGAGTTGATAGTAGTGTTGTTACAAAGGCGACCCTACCCAAGTTATATGGATCACGGGGAGACGAATGTTTCTAAGAGGGGGAAGGATGTTACATCTCGCATTTTTGTACGTTAAAAATTTTATTTTTAGTTAATCGACGTAGACTCGGGGATGAGATCATCTTGACGTTAACGTACTTACACTATTTATAACAAGCGATAAATAAGTGTTATGAAGGATAAAGGGGTACACGGATTAAAGAAAATGAGTTTCGTTAAAAGTGGCCAATTTAGAATAAAATACGGGTCGAGCAATAATACCTGATAATTATGAACTAGTACCATGTAAGGTACCATATGACCACGGTAGTATAATATATAAAGTATATATGAAGTATTTTAAAAATAAATAGAATTTTAAGTAATTTATGATAATTTTTAAATTATGTGGGTAATTGATTAATTATCAGGTAACAAAACATTACCCAGTTAACTAGTAAGCGTACAAAACTTAACTAATTATGCCAAAAGAAATGTCGCACAAGGCCACTAATCAAGTATAGTTGTCTACCTAACAACCTAACCAAATATGACTTAAAGTCTTAGTAAGACTTGTAAAGTCTTATCTAATTGAACAATCTGCCCCTAAGCTTTAATTCAATTCTTGGCTTGAGATCAAAATCTTGGAAACAGAAGAAATTTTCGTCCAAATTCTCGCCAAGATTTCAAGTGAGATTTCAAAAATCAACCAAGAATATTTAAATTATAAAGCAAGAAATAGAAGAAACTTCAAAAACGTTAGAGGCAGAACACAGTTTTGTTCCAATTTCAAGGAATCCTAGTGTTAATTTCGTAGAAGCATACCCGTTCAAATAATTTCAAGGACAGGTATGTTAAGGCCCTCCCTTCTTTCTATTGGCATGGTCCAAATTATACTGAAGAAACGAGCAAACACATAGTTTTTATAAATTACTCTATTCATAGAAATAGTAGGGGTGTCTATATTCTTGATTCCCCATGAGAATTATTATTATCCTCTGTTCATGGGTCTCAGAATAATTTGCAGTTGGAAAAGTTTATCCGGAAGGAATATTGAGATTATTACGTATTTTTCATGCATTTCACTCATTTATACATGTGCATTGACCTATGACCAGATGGCGTCACACACACACACACACACACACACACACACACACATATATATATATATATATATATATATATATATATATATATATATATATATATATATATATATATATATATATATATATAAATATATGTATATGGGATACGGGAAAAGGTTACGGCGTTATATATGTACCACCACCTGATCAGCTGGTATATGTTGATGATGTTGCCCACAGTGGCCGAGACAATATGATGGGATGCCCTCAGTGGCTTGATGATATTATGTACACCCATACCTATGCATGGCATGACATTTATACGCACGTGCATGACATTATAAATGTTTCAGAATTTATAAAGTTATTCAGATTTAAAGACATGTTTCTGTATTCCATGTTTCATCTATGTCTATTACGTACTAATTTTCATGCCTTACATACTCACTACTCAGTACATTTTTCATACTGACGCCCTATTTCACGGGGCCTACATTTCATGCCCGCAGGTTTAGGTAGGCAAGCTGACGATCCCCCTTCTTAGGATCCCTGATCAGCGAGAGTTGGCATGCTCCATTTAATCTGGAGCTGCTTTTGATTTTGGTACGATACGTTTGTATATATATATATATGTATGTATGTATATATATATATATATGTGTATATATATATATATATATGTATATATATATATATATGTATATATATGTATGTATGTATATGGGTATGATGTGGCTCAGTCCCGTCTTTGTACAGTTATGTTTTTGTTAGAGGTCTGTAGGCAGTATGTCTAGTTGGGTTGTATGTGGCCTTGTCGGCTTTTAGTTTTGGATGAATAATAGCAGCCTTGCCGGCTCGCCCACTATATTCTGCATGTATACGTACATATGCCTTGATGGCAGGTTTCTTTCACGTATGTTATTTTCGTAATGCAGTAGATGTTATTCAGGTTCATATCTTAGACGTATGCTTAGGTGTGTTTGACAGGTAGGACTCAAGCACCCGTCGCGGCCCATCGGTTTGGGTCATGACAATCGGGACCTGCGGACATGAAACGAAGCGTCCCCAAGCAAAAGGGACATCAGTATGATGATGTACCGAGTATGTAAGGCACATAGATAAGTACATAAGAGACATGGAAGAAATATAGAGTACATGACTCAACCTGTAAGTCTGAATAACTTTGTAAATCATGAAATAATTATAGTATCATGCATATGCGTATGAATGTCATGTCGTGCATAGGTACATGTTTCATAACATCATCAGCCTCTGAGAGCATCCCATTATATCATCTTGGACACTGCGGTCAAAATCATCAATGTATACCAGCTGATCAGGTGGTGGTGCGTATATAACGCCATAACATTTCTCATATCCCATATACATATATATACATACATATATACGCGTATATAACGCCATTTGGTCATGATTCAATGTACATGAATACAATGCATGAAAAGTACGTTATTAAAATCTTTCGGAATGTCATAAGACCATTTTGCCTTTGAGTAACATCATAAAGTAAATTCTTTTCAATTTTCATATTTTTCTGAGACCCATAAACAGATGATAGAATAATATGACACATGGGGAATCAAGAATATAAGCACCCCTAGTATCTCTATGAATAGAGTCCTTTATGAAAGTTGCGTATTTTGCTCGTTTCATTTGTATGGTATGGATCATGCCAAAAGAAAGAAGGGATGACCTTAACATACCTGAATCGATTCTCTTGAGAAAGATTATGCCGTACTCCCTTAGAATCGCAAAATCTTATTGCTATTACACAGTATAACATCATGTGAAATTTTGTTAAAGCTAATTTATTCCATATCATGCACGTATGAAACTTTCCTAAAAAGGAATGAATGACCTTAGAAAGTGAAGCTATTTAGAACGTGTGGGCTAGGTGTCACGACCCCAAACCGTATTCGGTCGTGATAGCGCCTCTCGTGAAGACAAGGCCAGCCGACACAATTCCCAAATCAAGCATTTTCCATTAAAAGTTGTTTTTATACCATTTATAAACCAATAATCTCATAATGAATATTTAAAGGAAAAATGCAGAATAATTACACAAGCCCGACATTGAGGTGTCACTAGTCATGAGCATCTACCAAGGTATGAATACAATAAGAGTCTAAAAATGTACTAAATACAGTAATAAAATAAGAGGAAGGAAGCAGTGCTGCGAACGTCGTGCAGCCACCTTGCTAACTCTGATGACTCTGGGTCTAAGCAATCAACAACCGCTACCGGGTTCTGAAATACCTGAATCTGCACACGAGGTGCAGGGAGTAATGAAAGTACTCCAACCCAGTAAGTAATATGAGTAAATAAAGACTGAGCAGCATAAAACAATCAACCACATTTATGATAAACTCATAAGCACAACGGGCTTTCAAATCAGAATACGAGTCAATCGTCTCATTTAAAATCCAGCCTTTTCATAAAAAATCATTTGAAAATACTTTCCAACAGTTTCAGTGGGGGTTGAATACCATTTATAGTAAAAGAGATGAAAATCATAATTGGCCCCTCGGGCAAAACATAGTTCATGTACAGCCCCTCGGGCAAAACAGAAATTTATACCCATTTCATAACTTAAAAACTTTAGTTTGAATGAGAGTTGTTTGAAGCATTTGCTCAACATTTTCAATAGAGGCTCGAGCTAAAGACGGGTGAAAGCAGTAAATAGATCAACATATTCAATAAAACTCACTTTAAGGAAGAGTGAAAAATAGTAAGTTCATAAACAGGGCCCCCAGGCAAAGCATCACTCATGTACATGTATATCTATAGCCCCTCGGGCAAGCCTCTCAGTCACTCGTGACTCAACTCTTACCAATCAGCGCTCTCACTCAGCACTCACACTCAATAGGTAGCATATAGTAACCGCTGCGGCGTGCAGCTCGATCCATATACATATTGCTGTGGCGTGCAGCCCGATCCATATATATATAATCTTCACAACCAGGCCCTCGGCCTCTCTCCGTCATTAACCTCACAGTCAGACTCTCGGTCTATCCCAGTCATCAACCTTACAATCAGACCCTCGGTCTATCTCAGTCATCAACCTTACGATCACTCGGACCATCAGTAACACAAGGAACTCAGCCCAAATGGTTTTCACATTTTTAAGAAATAAAGTGATAAAACCAGGTTTAAACAATAAACAGGTAAAACATGACTGAGAATATGCTTTCAACACAAATAGAGTGAGGAAAAATAGTAAAAGTTCCCCTAAGGGTCTCAACAGGTCGGCACAAGACCCCACACATGGTATACAGCCCAAAAATATAATATAAATCTCTAAAACATGGAATATCATAAGATTTCAAATAAAATACGCGACTTAACAGTCGTATAGGACGGACCAAGTCATAATCCCCAATGGTGCACAACTCCACGCTCGTCATCTGGCATGTGCGTCACCTCAAAGTAACACAACGATGTGTAATTCGGGGTTTCAAACCCTCATGACAGTATTTACAATCATTACTTACCTCGATCCGGTCCAAACTCTAGTCCGCGATGCCTTTGCCCTCACGAATCGACCTCTGGATGCTCCAAATCTAGCCACAATCAGTACATAACTATTAAAATATGCTAAGGGAACAAAGCCCACTATAAAAACCCAATTTACATCAAAATCACGAAATTGCTCCAACCCGGCCCTCGGGCCCACGTCTCAGAACTCGATCAAATTAACATCACTGGAATCCTCATCCTCTCACGAGTTCATACATATCAAATTTACCAAAATTCGACCTCATATGGTCACTCAAATTCTCAAAATCCGCTCTCCAATTTCAATCCCTAATTTCCCAACTCTTCCTCAAATTTTCCATTGATTTTTCATGATTAAACAATGAAATGATCACCATAAACACAAGGTATAAAGACCAAATAGCTTACCTCTATGGAAACACTTGATCCCCTCCTGAAATCACAGCTTGGAGCTCCAAAATATCACAAAAATGGTGAACAAATGACTAAAAATCGCGAAGGAGTATTTTTATGCTTCTGCCCAACTCTTTCACACTTGCGATCCTATAAGCGCATATGTGCTTCCACTTCTGCGGAAAAACATACACTTCTACGGATTTCATTAAGGACACCAGGACTCGCATCTGCGGTCCAGCATTTGCGGTCTCTCGTCCGCTTCTGCGGAAATCACTTAACAACCAAAATTACGCATCTGCCATCATACTTCCGCATCCGCGGCTCCGCAGATGCAGTCCACATAGCCGTTTCTGCAGTTCCTGCTCCTCACTCCCTTTTTCGCTTCTGCGACTTAAATTCGCTTATGCAGTGCCACACCTAAGGTCCTTAATCCGCAGGTGCGAAAATACCATAAGCAGCAAATTCAGCAGCTACAACAAAATCCAAACTTCTCCGTTAGCCATCCGAAATCACCCCGAGGCCCCCGGGACCTCAACCAAAGCACAAACATATTCTAATACCTTATTCAAACTTGTTTCAATCATCGAAACACCTTAACCAACATCAAATCGCCCAAAACACATCGGGTTAAAGCCAAACTTTCTAAAATCTTCCAAATTCCGGTTTTGGATCAAAAATCCAATCAAACCACATCCGAATAATCTGAGATTTTGCACACACATCCCAAATGACACAACGAAGCTACTGCCACTCTCGGAATTCCATTCCGACCCCTATATCCAAATCTCGCCTACCAACCGGAAATCGCCAAAATCTCATTTTTGCCAATTCAAGCCTAAACCTTCCACGGACCTCCAAAATGCATTCTGATCACGCTCCTAAGTCCCAAATCACCTAACGGAGCTAACCAAATCATAAAAATTCCAATCCGAGATCATATACAAGTAAGTCAAAACTTGGTTAATCTTTTCAATTTTCAAGCTACAAATTGAGAACTGTTCTTCCAAATTCATTATGATTACATTGAAAACCAAAACCAATGATTTACATAAGTCATAATACATCATACGGGGCAAGTCATGCCCGAGAACTGGCGAGCAAAGTGCAAAAACTCAAAACGACCGATCGGGTCGTTACATCCTCCCCCACTTAAACATATGTTCGTCCTCAAACGTGCCCAGAGTTGTTCCAAAAGCCAACCAATCACTGAATAACCTTACCATGAACATATACCCGAGGGTGATCCCACGTCACCCTATCTCGTACAAGTCCGATGACACAATGTAATTGAAATTTCACAGTTCAACCTAGCCCATTTACCTTGGAACCACATTTCCACTTTTGAAATCATCCACAAGATCAAAATCTCACATCTATACTCTGAATAAGCCCGAACAAGTTGTATAACCCATACCCGCAACCTCGGTGCGATTACGTGATATACCACATAGCTCAAATGCTCGCAGCGATAACTTCTAATCACAGCAGCTGCATACAACAACCGAATATCGATAGGAAACCTCTTATCAACTAGAGTCTCATTCCAGCACTTCCATATACTGCCAATGATAAATGAAACACACAGTAAGCCATAACCATTTTCTCAAATCAACCATTCACGAAGCCACTTCTCCTTTGGCAGAGACCATAGCAAATTTTTGAGCTAAACCTCAATATTATCCTTCCAACATGCTGAAATCAAGTCCGTTTGCCGTGATTAAAGATCCCAAAAATCTTATCTAATCCAACAAAACTACTCTGGTGACATTGACACATCAATACAGACTAAAGCCACGACTTGTGCAATCCGTGCACCAATAAGCCATAATCCAAACTTACTCAATTCATGAAAATGACTCAAATGAAAGAGTTGTACTGCAAGCTCACCAGTACCACCACAACACAAGGTTGAGAACCCGTCACACATCATAGAAACAGAACACACAAATCTAACTTGCAAGGTCATAGCTCCACATAACTTCGCTCCAATGTGCGACCCCACCCAAACACTGGTCCATATGAGACACCTTAAGTTACTATGCTCAAAATCGACAACCGTGCGCAATATGATATCTAAAACCAAAGCAATCATCATAACCACCGCGAGGAAATTACATAACACCACACAACCCGAAAGGACATAACCAATATTCCATCTACTGAGCAATACCCAGTGCTCTTCCCGCTCGAATTTCGCTGAGTGGCCCTAATAACATCGTGCCACATTTTGCCTATAATCAACAAATCCTAACGGCTCGCAACATGGAAAGGTAACTCATAGATCCCCCTGATCACTAATAGCTCGATAACAACCGAATCAACATATCCCTCACCAATGGCAACTCGAAGTCAACAAAGCCTTCTCGATGCAAAACACACATGCATATAGGTCTATTAATGAACCACACATCAACTCTAGTCACACACAACAGATAAATAATCCTCCGAAGGTTCACAATGACTGAATCATAGCACATACTATCATCTGATTAACTTACCCACATCCTTGTCGTCCACAACCACAAGCTAATATGTATATGAGAACTTCAAGTCTCCAAGTCCATAAAGCACACGAATTACCATATCTGATCCTAATTTCGTCGCTCGCATATATAGCACACCTCTAGTACTCAATCATTCCATGAGAGATACTCTAAAATTCTTCTGTGCTATCAAGCAAACTCGAAATCAGAAGTCGATCTGACAAGAAGTGATGCAATACTACCGAAGTACCATCAAATCATATTGCCTTTTTTTGAAACATATACCCTCATCAAATCACCTCAATTAGCATTACCATTTCCTTAATCATCTGAAGCTCATTTCTCTAATTATCTAAAACCGCCTTTGCTGCCTAAGAATTGTGACCTTCCTTTCTGAACTGATTTGTGACGTTACACATGCAAATCTAATTCTTGCACAACACACCGCCTATACCATACCATCCTAAGGTAAACATGAGAACTTCATATCCATTCCGAGCCACACGCAACTACGTACTCAACTAGCCAAGAACCTTTCTATTAGACCTCAGTTGGGAGAAATCACTATACATCTCATGCTCTTCATGCCCGTGGAAAAATACACACCTCTAACCCTGGTAGAATCATCAAGAACTTTCTAAATTCCATTCGCACAAAACAAAACCATCAGAACGGAATCCTTTCAACTCAACCAAGTTGCGCAGGCCACTAAAACCCAAAAGCATTGTCGCTAAACACCTATATAAACTCATTACCTCATAAGCATCCAAAGAACTAATCATGCCCTTACCACACCAATCCAGGCCAAGCTATCCCATCTACCCGAGTTCCCTTCTGGCTTACCTTCAACTTGATACTCATTCTTGCCATGACATCACAATTTCTCAACCCAGACTTACCACACGAGTCCCAAGCACAAAACCACACCGTATAACACTCTTAAGTCGTTGAATACTCTCTTAAATATGCCCAAAAGCACCACCATCAAAATACTTTACTCTGAAGAGACTTCCTACTAATCTAAATTCGTTACCTTTACCTTCCTGATATTGATACATAGGATCCCATAATTAATATCGAAAATACCACAAGTCTTGACATCTTCCAATGAAAACTCAGTTTTTAGCCACATATACAACTTAGAAGATACCCAATTGTTACACAAAAAATCTTGAACACATTAGAACCATTCTCGAGAGTCATTCACCCTATTCAAACTGCAATTAGCCCGATCAAAGGAATCGAACACCCTGTGCCTCATTAGCACTTCAGACGCTGCAGAATGCAACCTCATCCCGATACAACCAAGCAAATTCCTTCTCTATGCACCGAGCATCCTTTTCCAACAACAACTCAAGACATTCCGTGATTCTCACAAACCCATGAAGCATACTACAACCTTTGTCAAAAAATTTCCTTCACTTGAGCCATCCTCGGTCTCAATCTCCGTAGGCCATAACTGATTCATCAGTATGCCTCAAACTGGAACCAACATAGCACATAATCGTGCAATCAACTAATCAACAGCAGACTCCCCCACTTGGCTCGAAGCCATAGATCAAAACACACTCAATAACTCATAACGCATATACTCTATTGTTGCCATAATACCATAGTGAGATTAAACTCAACCTTCATGCACTCGTGAACACAAACCACCTGGTACTTTAAATCTTATGCAAGTCTCGCATTCACTCTCGCAACAGTCAAGCTCACTCTCGTAAGCGCCCTAAATTTAAATTTCAACACTTATATTTCACTTGTAAATGAGATAGTCTAATAGACAACATGAGGATCACATAACCTCAGAACACTCCGCAGGAGATAACCCACATGCTTTACCTCCAACTAACATTCTCGTATACCTTCCACTGTCATAAATATTACGTATTCACTTAGTCCTCTTGAGTCTGAACTCATACCGCAACATGAAATTTACTTCACTCCCAACTAGGCAACATGAAAAGATTGTTCACACGCCCATAACTCAGGGTTATACCTCAAATCGAGATGAAAATCAAGTACCTAATATTTCTTGTTGCCCCAAAGCAAACCCTTCTCGCCACATTCGACTCATATGAACACATCTCGCAGTCACTTCACCCTCACCACGTAGCTATCCAGTCCTTACTTCCTTTAATAGGGATACAACAGAACATATAGATCCAGAAACACGCGCTAACGAAATCAACAACTCAGGGCACAAGCTATAGGCAAAAATCCGGCCCCAAGTCTTCCAGACTGCCCAACATCAACACACAGAGATCACATCTTACCCCTCGATCAGGGAATCACAAGCCATCGATGCATATCTGATAATGAGTGCTCATGTGCGCATACGAACGCGTGGAAGCAATTCAAAGAGTTACTTTTCAAGCTGAATCAAGGACACACGATAAGAATTCAAGAATGTGAAGTTTTTCCTAAAGGTTAAACAGCCTCCCGAGGATAAGTACAGACGTCTCCATACCGATCCGCGAGACTCTACTAAACCTGCTCATGACTCGTGAGACCTATGTAACCTAGGCTTTGATACCAACTTGTCACGACCCCAAACCGGACTCGGTCGTGATGGCACCTCTCATGAAGACAAGGCCAGCCGACACAATTCCTAAATCAACCATTTTCCATTAAAAGTTATTTTTATACCATTTATAAACCAATAATCTCATAATAAACATTTAAAAGAAAAATGCAAAATAATTACATAAGCCCGACATCGGGGTGTCACTAGTCATGAGCATCTACCAAGGTCTGAATACGACAAGAGTCTAAAAATATACTAAATACAGAAATAAAATGAGAGGAAAGAAGTAGTGCTGCGAACATCGTGTACCCACCTTGCTAACTCTGATGACTCCGCGTCTGAGCAATCAACACCCGTTATCAGGTTCCGAAATACCTGAATCTGTATACGAGGTGCAGGGAGTAATGAGAGTATTCCAATCCAGTAAGTAATAAGAGTAAATAAAGACTGAGCATTATGAAATAATGAATCCACATTTATGATAAACTCAATAAGCACAACGGGCTTTCAAATCAGAATACGAGTCAATCGTCTCATTTAAAATCCAGCCTTTTGGTAAAAATCATTTGAAAATACTTTCCAACAATTTCAGTAGGTGTTGAATACCATTTATAGTAAAAGAGATGAAAACCATAATTGGCCCCTCGGTAAAAACATAGTTCGTATACAGCCCCTCGGGCAAAACTGAAATTTATACCCATTTCATAACTTAAAAACTTCAGTTTGAACGAGAGTTGTTTGAAGCGTTTGCTCAACATTTTCAATAGAGGCTCGAGCTAAAGACGGGCGAAAGCAGTAACTAGATCAACGTATTCGATAAAACTCACTTTAAGGAAGAGTGAAAAATAGTAAGTTCATAAACAGGGCCCTCAGGCAAAGCATCACTCATGTACATGTATATCTATAGCCCCTCGGGCAAGCCTCTCATTCACTCGTGACTCAACTCTTACCAATCAGCACTCTCACTCAGCACTCACACTCAATAGGTACCATATAGTAACCGCTGCGGCGTGAAGCCCGATCCATATATCGCTGTGGCATGCAGCCCGATCCATATATATAGCCGACTGCGCTCACTGGGGGTGTACAGACTCCGGAGGGGCTCCTACAGCCCAAGCTCTATATCGTTACGGCCTGCATCTCGATCCATATATATATAATCCTCACAACCAGGCCCTCGGCCTCTCTCCGTCATTAACCTCACAATCAGACTCTCGGTCTATCTCAGTCATCAACCTCACAATCAGACCCTTGGTCTATCTCAGTCATCAACCTCACGATCACTCGGACTATCAGTAACACAGGGAACTCAGCCCAAACAGTTTTCACATTTTTAAGAAATAAAGTGATAAAACCAGGTTTAAACAATAAACAGGTAAAACATGACTGAAGATATACTTTTAACACAAATAGAGTGAGGAAAAATAGTGAAAGTGCCCCTAAGGGTCTCTAGAACATGGAATATCATAAGATTTCAAATCAAATATGCGACTTAACAGTCGTACGGGGCGGACCAAGTCATAATCCCCAATGGTGCACAACTCCACGCTCGTCATCTGGCGTGTGCGTCATCTCAAAGTAACACAACGATGTGTAATTCGGGGTTTCAAACCCTCAGGATAGTATTTACAATCATTACTTATCTCGATCCGGTCCAAACTCTAGCCCGTGATGCCTTTGCCCTCACGAATCAACCTCTGGATGCTCCAAATCTAGCCACAATCAGTACATAACTATTACAATATGTTAAGGGAACAAAACCCACTCAAAAATACCCAATTTACATCAAAATAACGAAATTGCTCCAACCCGGCCCTCGGGCCCACGCCTCGGAACTCGATAAAATTAAGATCAATGGAATCCTCATCCTCTCACGAGTTCAAATCAAATTTACCAAAATCCGATCTCATATGATCACTCAAATTCTCAAAATCCACTCTCCAATTTCAAGCCCTAATTTCCCAACTTTTCCTCAAATTTTCCACTGATTTTTCATGATTAAACAATAAAATGATCACCTTAAACACAAGGTATAAAGCCCAAGTAGCTTACCTCTTTGGAAACACTTTATTCCCTCCTGAAATCACAGCTTGGAGCTCCAAAATCGCACAAAAATGGTGAACAAATGACTAAAAATAGCGAAGGACCATTTTTATACCTTCTGCCCAACTCTTTCGCACTTGCGATCCTATAAGCGCATTTGCGCTTCCGCTTCTGCGGAAAAACATCCGCTTTTGCAGATTTCATTAAGGACACCAGGACTCACATATGCGGTCAATCCACGTACCTGCGGTACCACATTTGCTGTCTCTCGTCCGCTTGTGCGGAAATCACTTAACAGCTAAAATTACGCATCTGCGGCTCCGCAGATGCGGTCCACATAGCCGCTTCTGCGGTTCCTGCTCCTCACTCCCTTTTCCGCTTCTAGGACTAAAATTCTGCTTATGCAGTGTTGCACCTGCGGTCCCCAATCCGCAGGTGCGGAAATACCAGAAGCAGCAAATTCAGCAGCTGCAACAAAATCCAAACTTCTTCGTTAGCCATCCGAAATCACCCCGAGGCCCCCAGGACCTCAACCAAAATCACAAACATATTCTACCTTATTCAAACTTGTTCCAATCATCGAAATACCTCAAACAACATCAAATCACCCAAAACATATCAGATTCAAGCCAAACTTTCTAAAATCTTCCAAATTCTGCTTTTGGATCAAAAATCCAATCAAACCACGTTCGAATAATCTGAGATTTTGCACACACATCAAAAATGACACAACAAAGCTAGTGCCACTCTCGTAATTCCATTCCGACCCTTATATCCAAATCTCGCCTACCAACCGGAAATCTCCAAAATCTCAATTTTGCCAATTCAAGCTTAAACCTTCCACGGACCTCCAAAATGCATTCCGATCACGCTCCTAAGTCCAAAATCACCTAACAGAGATAACCAAATCATAAAAATTCTAATCCGATATCATAGACAGGTAAGTCAAAACTTGGTCAACCCTTTCAATTTTCAAGCTACAAATTGAGAATTGTTCTTCCAAATTCATTCCGATTACCCTGAAAACCAAAACCAATGATTTACATAAGTCATAATACATCACACGGGGCACTTCATGCTCGAGAACTGGCGAGCAAAGTGCAAAAACTCAAAACGATCGGTCGGGTCATTACACTAGGCTACATTCGCAAAGAAGAAGTAAAGCAGCAGTAGAATTCAAGTGTTGTTCTTTGCGAACGTGTGGGGTTGTTCGCGATTGCATAAGTATGTGAGCCAGTGAATCGCCTTCGCGTAGGGTTAAATTTTGGGGCAGCAAAGTTGTGCTTCGCGATCGTGAGGCTATTTTCGCGATCGTGATTAAAGAATCACTGGGCAGTATTAAATATTTCAAAAATGAGGGATTTAGCCATTTTTATCAGAACTAGAGTTTGGGAGCTCGGATTTGAACGGGATTTTGGGGGATTTTCAAAGATATCAATTGGGTAATGATTCTATACTTGATTTTGGTTATATCCCACTAATCTATCATTAATTTTATCATTTAGTTTCGTATTTGGGGTGAAAACTTTGGAAAAATTGAGAAGAAGTTCTTCAAATAGGATTTTGGGTTTTGATTGAGATTTTGACATCGAATTTGGATCATTTTGATACGAGTAAACTCGTGAGTGAATGGTTGTTCATATTTTGTGACTTTTACCCGATTCCGAGACGTGGACCCGAGGAGACCTTTTAGGGCAATTTTCTAATTTCTTGCTTAAGCCTTGATTTCATTAGCTAGATTAGTTTCTTATAGTTATATTTATGATATGTAATTGCTTTTGGCTAGATTTGGGCCATTCAGAGTTGTATATTCATGAGAAAGGCATTGTTATCGATAGATTGAGCTCGGGTCGAGGTAAGTAACTTGCCTAACCTTCTGTGGGGGAACTCCCTTTAGGATTTGGTACTGTTGTGATATGTGAGCGCCGTGTACGTAAAGTGACGAGTGCGTACACGGGCTATTTATTATAAAACTCCATTTTTCACTAAGTATAACCTGTTTCGCTTTAATTGAGTTATACTAGCATGTGTAATTATCATGTCTAGCCTAGAATAGCATGTTTATGTGTCTTAAATGCTTATCTGAACTCTGTACAGCATGCTTAGTGAATTTTCTCCTTTTTCCTTAACTTGTACTTAGTCTAGACTGTAGGATTTCATGTAGTAGTTGTTATTTCCGTTGTTTGAGCTGTGTATACTTCGGGACTACGGGACGGTATTCCGGGAGATTCCCTTGCATATTTACTTTGGGACTATGGGACGGTATTCCGGGAGATCCCCCTGTATATTTACTTTGGGACTACGGGACTATATCCCAGGAGATCCCCTTGTATATTTACTTTGGGACTATGGAATGGTATTCCGGGAGATTCCCCTGCACATTTACGTTTGGGACTACGAGATGGTATATCGGGAAATCCCATGTCATTATTTCCATGTACTATACTGTTAACTTTCAGTGATTTTCCTTCTAGTTGAATTTCAACCTGGATTTTACTGGGATATTTTTGTTCCGTCTTATTATATATATATATATACACACACACACACACACCAGTACGGCCCTGGCCTGACCTTGCCACTACTCGGCCAAGGTTAGGCTTGGCACTTACTGAGTACCGTTGTGGTGTACTCATGCTACTATTATTTTCGTGTGCAGATCCAGGTACCTCCTACCAGCCTTGAGTTTGGTTGCATGGTTGCTACTATTCAGGAAACTTCAAGGTACATTTTCCCGCATCTGCAGACCTCAGAGTCCCCTTCTATCCCTTCTTATGTTGATTCTTCCTTTACTTCTTTAGACACTGATGTATAGAACTTCTATCCCTTTTTATGTTGATTCTTCCTTTACTTCTTTAGACACGAATGAATAGAACTGTTAGAAATTCTTAGAAGCTTGTGACTTACGGTATTCCGGGTCTTGGGAGACTTTGTGCATATTCGAGAGTGGTTATTGTATATGCCGAGCGGCACTTATATTAGTTGTTAAATTATCTGTTGCAATTAGTTGTTAAATTTTATGTTTTCATTTCATTAATCCACAAATGTTAGGCTTACCTAGTCGTAGAGACTAGGTGCCGTCACAATATCTCACAGAGGGAGGATTTGGGTCGTGAAAAGTTGGTATCAGAGCCCTAGGTTCATAGGTGTCGTGAGTCACAAGCAGGTTTGGTAGAGTCTCACAGATCGGTGCGAAGACGTCCGTAATTATATTCGGGAGGTATGGAACTGTTAGGAAAATTTCACTTCTTTGATTTCCCTTGTCGTGCGAAATTTGTTGACTTCAAAATTCTAAAACTTTTGTCTTTTATTCTCTCACAGATAGTAAGGACACGTACAACCAAAGGTGACCAAGCATTCGCACCCCCTGCTAGAGCCGCCAGAGGTCGGGGTCGGGATAGAGGCCTAGGACGTCCATGTGGTGCAGTTAGAGCACCCGTACGAGCTACCACAGAGGATCCACCAGTAGCTCCAGTCGGAGCACAAGCACTTGAGATGCCTACTACTACTACACCAGCTCTTCAGGAGAACCTTACACAGTTCATGAGCATGTTTGGTACTCTAGATCAGGTAGGGTTGATTCCCCTTGCTACGACCACATCTCAGGTCGGGGAAGAAGCACAGACTCCCGCTGCCCGCACCCAGAGCAGCAGGTCCAGGTCGATTAGATTCCGCAGGTTATACTAGTGCCACCTGTATCCCTAGTTCAGCCCGAGGGTAATACAATAGTTTCTGAGGAGGATCAACGTAGGCTCGAGCGGTACAAGAAGTAACACCTTCCTACCATCAGTGGCCTAGCGTCAGAGGATGCTCAGGGATTTCTGGATGAGATGCCACTGTATCTTCCATACTATGGGTATACAGGATCGAGTGGGCCTTCTTTCACTGCATTTCAGCTTAGAGGAGAAGCCTATAAGTGGTGGCGTGCTTATGAGTTGGATAGTCCGGCTGAGGTAGCTTCCCTTACATGGACTCAGTTCTCGGATATGTTTTTGAGAGAGTATGTTCCTCAGAGCCTTAGAAATGTATAGTGTGCCGAGTTTGAGCAATTGCGCCAGGGGGCTATGACTGTGTCCGAGTATGCAGTTTGCTTTAGTGAGGGTCTGTCAGTTTATTGAGGGGCTCCATCCTAGCATCAGGACTAGCATGGCCCGGGAGTTAGAGATAGATATATCGTATTAGCAGGTTGTGAGTATTGCTAAGAGAGTGGAAGGCATGCTTGCTTAGGAGAGAGAGGATAGGGATGCCAAGAGGTCTCGAGAGTCTGGTTCTTATTCTGGTGCTCGTGCCCCAACTGCAGTTCGACATGGTAGGGGCTATGTGAGTCGCCCCGTTCATTCAGCTCTTCCAGCCGCCAGTGGTATTCCAGCTCCTCCTAGACCTCAGGAGCCTTATTATACACCCAGTATCTAGTGTGCCTCTTGCACAGAGTGCTTTCAGTGGTCAGCCTAGCACACCTGGCTCGAGCCAACCACAATAGCCACGCCCTCCTAGAGCATGTTTTGAGTGTGGAGACACTCGCCATATGGTGAGGGATTGCCCCAAATTTAGGAGGGATGTACCTCCACAGACTTCTCGAACTCTGTGTGCTCCACCGAGTCCTCAGGCTATAGTTACAGTACCATCTACTACCCCACTTGCTCAGCCAGCTCGAGGTGAAGGTCGAGGAAGTTGAGGTCTCCCTAGAGGAGATGGCCAGGCCAGAAACTATGCCCTTCTTGCTCGTACAGAGGCAGTTGCTTCTAACTCTGTCATTACAGGTATAGTTCCGGTCTGTCATAGAGATGTGTCAGTTTTATTTGATCCAGGCTCCACTTAGTCCTATGTGTCATCTTATTTTGCCCCGTATTAGGGGGTAGCCTGTGATTCTATGTGTTCTCTTGTTCATGTATCTACACCCGTGGGAGATTCTACTGTTGTTGACCATGTGTATCGGTCGTGTTTGATTGTTATTAGTGATTTTGAGATTAGAGCCAATCTATTATTACTCAGTGTGGTAGATTTTGATATTATCTTGGGCATGGACTGGTTGTTGTCCCATTATGATATTCTTGATTGTCACGCCAAGACCGTGACGCTAGCTATGCCAGGCTTACAGTGATTAGAGTGGAGGAGTACCTTAGATTACACTTCCAGCAGAGTTATTTCATTTCTTAAAGCTCAACAAATGGTTGAGAAGGGGTGTGACACGTATCTAGCTTATGCGAGAGAAGTCAGTATTGATACCCCTACAGTTGAGCCAGTCCCAGTAGTGAAGGATTTCCCTAATGTATTCCAGCTGATCTTCTGAGCATGTCGCTCGATAGAGATATCGACTTTGGTATTGATTTGTTGCCGGGCACTCAGCCCATCTCTTTTCCTCCCTATTGTATGGCTCCTCCTAAGTTGAAGGAGTTGAAGGAACAGTTATAGGAAGTGCATGATAATATTTCATTCGGCCCAATGTGCCACCTTGGGGTGCTCTTGTCTAGTTTGTGAAGAAAAAGGATAGTTTTATCCGTATGTGCATTGATTATCACCAGTTGAACAAAGTCACAATGAAGAATAAGTGTCCTTTGCCTTGTATTAATGACCTATTTGATCAGTTATAGGGTGCCAGAGTGCTTTCCAAGATTAACTTGCGTTCAGATTGTTGTTTTATACTTCAATACTACATAAGAGGGGGGTGATTTGTGTGGTGACCAATTTTTCGCTTAAACTGATTATGGAAGGACCTGGTTCTTCTATGTGTTCCAACTACTACTGTTGCGAAATAATAAATACAGAAATTAAAGAACACAAGTATTTTATGTGGAAAACACCCGTCTCAAAAGGTAAAGAAACCACGACCTTCACTAAATCACTGAGCCAAAACAGCATTTACAAAACTCTTTGTAAACCTAAGGATTACCTCTAATCTCGTTGGAGCAACCAGCCTCTAACTATTGCGACAACTTCAAGTTAACTCTAACTTGAATACTCAAAGTACCTATTACAATTGCTTCTAGATAAAGCTGAAAAGTACAATATGAAAATACCTACTACAATTGAACTAGAAATAAAGAAAGACACATAAAACTCTTTATGGAGCTGGTTCTTCAATCTGGTTCATGTAGCTTCAGGTTTGCACACTTGAATCACACACGAACTGCTTGCAAAAAGTCTTGCTATTTTGCCCTCAATTCACGTTTAACTTCTGCGTTTTGTGCAACACATGTAATGTGAGAACATCCTGCAATTTATAGAGTTAGTAGATGAAGAAATAACTAGAGTTCTGATGCAACTCTTCCTTGGTGGAAGAGTTCCAGTTGATTTCAACTTTTAACTCCTTCCCTATTTTGGATAGTGTTCTTATTGATTAAAGAGTCCCTTCCTTATCAATTATGCAACCTTTTCGATTAGGAGATATTAAATACACCAAGTTAAGCTTATCTCCTTCACGTGCATCCCACATGCTCGAATCTGCCCGTTTTTGAGGGATGGACCTGGTTCATGTCTGAGTTCCTTTGTCAATCTTCAAAACTTAACCTTTACTTGGGCCAACAAATTCCCCTATTATGATGATGACAAACTCTGTGCTTTTCATACACTTAGGCCCTGTTTAAACTTAGTTCAACATCAACACAATGTTAGAAACATTTTTCCTTTTTATCACTTATCATCAAGGACCAGGTTCATTAGGTTATAAACATCACTCTTCAGAATATAACGCACAATATCTCTTCCCCATTTTGCATCATCGAAAAGTTGCATAAACAAAGTGTGATTCCCTGATTTTAAAACTTACTCATAGCCACTGGGGCTACTTCAAATGCAATCTTGAATTAATCATCATAGATCAAGCTAAGAATTTTAACCATGAAAGAAATATAAACAAACAGTTAGAGCAAAAGACAGTGAATTTCATTGATGATTGATAAGATTCTACCACAAAGCATAAGAAGAAATAAAAATATTGGAAACATGAGCAAAAACAACAAAAAATCCCGAACTGGGTCACTGGTTGATCTACACTAGGCTAGGAGGCTTAAGGCTGGGAAGAACTAGGTGCTTGGTTTTTGACTTGGAGGAGTTTCAGCATACCTTGAAGAATGTCATCATTCTTCTCTTTTTCTCTTGCCAGTTCAGTTCTGAGAGCATCTCTCTTAGTCTCCACCTCAACCAACCTCTTCTTCAACCTTTCAATCTCAGCATCTTTAGCTCCACTTTCTTGCACCAATGCTCTAACGTTGCTATTCATTGGTACCTTTTGGATGAACTAGGTTCTTTAGGAGTGACATTGACTTAATAATCGCAAGCAAGCAAAGTATTAACCCAAAAATTATCCATGCTTATACTAAGCTCCCACTTTTTTATAGGTACATTGAAATGTGCAAGCACAACTATGAGAATGAAGCCATAGGGAATGGTATGAGTATTGGTGCCATTGATAACTCGATCAAGAAGCTGGATTATAGCTTTCAGTGATCTCTACTGGCAAATTTAGCTTTCACCGGTGAGTAGCCAAGCATATTTGTATGTGATGTTGGGCTAATTGTGCGGTGTTTGGGGGTAGTTTTACATAACTCGAAGCTTGTCTTTAATGTTCACCATGCCATAACCACACTACCCACACCTTGTATCATGCATTATGTATGTTGTATCACTTTGTTAGAATTAGCTAGTGTAGTGTATCAGTTGTAGAGATTGGGGACCATGTGTTGATTGCTTGCACTAAGGCTAAGTCACTTTGCCATGTTCGACTACTTGATTTGTGTGGAATAGTAAGTGACTTATAATTGTGTGGCATGGGGAAGTCTTGAGTACCCATCGCCTTGTGGTACAATATTTATGCACTTTTGAACCACTATTATGAGCATATCACATAGAGCCTTCGATTTTAAGTGTGGGGTCATATTTGACTCTCACGATAACCTTAGGCGGTTTTCATGATTCATTCTAACATTCAAGTTTATTTGTGTTGTAGGTTACAATGGCTCATGACGGTGCTAACAAGGGAAAAAAGTGGGGAAGTTCTCTACTATTGTTCCTCCTCCTAAAAAGCACAAGCAAGGTGAAGGGTCACTCGGCAAGAAAAAGGGAAGCAGGTTGTCGATGGGTCAAGAAGGGCACCAGTGGAACCACGGCTCCCATTGGATCTAGTTCGAGAGGATGCTATCTGGTGGTATCATAACTTTGAGCCATATTGGCGGTATGCCTCTGAAATAGGGATCAATTTGACAACCTTGGAGAAGAATTTCCCCGCGGTGCTAGCAGGGTTGAGAGATATGAAGATGGACAAGTTCCTTGTGTACCTGGGACATGCAAATTTAAGCATGGTACGAGAGCTATATGCAAATTGGAATGAGCATCGGTTCATGTCGTGGGTTCAAAGAAAGGAAGTTCCATTGGATTGGGCGTCCATATGCAAATTCTTAGGAGTTAATTGCCCTAACCCGAGGAGGTTGCAAAAGTTTGTCAAGTGCCCAAGCTACAAGGCTATTCGTCACACTCTATATGGCATCAATTCTAATGCAAAATGAACAAGGACAAAAGGTGATACACACCTTGAGATGATCTGATTTGACTTCAACAAAACTGCCAAGGTGTGGCAGAACTTTGTGCATGCTAGACTGATGAGAAAAATAGTGAGTGCATTCGAGCCCAGGTGTATTTGATTTTTTTCTAATGACTAGGTGATCTGTCAATGTGGGTGAGATCGTGTTAGGAGAAACGGCCCACACACGATTTGGGTAAAAAATAAAAAGGCTCTTCTTTGGTAACCTGTTGACACAGTACATGCTCTATCGTGAGGTGGTTGAGTACCCCAGTTATGATGAGGTGTTGGATGGGCCGAATGGACTGATGGACATTACTTCCTTGTTATAGTCTACGTACAAGCTGATCTAGGCTGAGCGAGATGAAAAATTCAACAGATATCTATATGGCTCCCTAAATTTGATAATGAGCAAGCTGGGTGTGATCGAAGAGGAGCATATGCATCTGCACAATGATCTATCCAGTTCTTCAAAGGAAATATTGGGGATTGCGCCTGGCAGTCCCATTCAACAATCGAAAGATGAGAATACCAACAAGGTCTTAGATGATGAGGATGATATTGGTGCTGATATCACGAGGCCAATGGCTTTGGTGCCTATGGGAGTAGATGATGATGAATTCGTGTTACACCCCATGTTTTTGTACATGAAAGTATGTCGTAAGTGAATTGATGAAATCTCGGGAATGAGATGTTACATCCCGCATTTTCGGACGTTAAGGTTTCGTCGTAAAGTTAATCGACGCAAGCTCAAGAATGAGATTACTTTGATGTTACAAGTACTACGCTACTTCAAACAAGTGATGAGTAAATTCGTGAAGGTGAGAGGGGAAGCAAGTCAAAGAAAATGAATTTTCATCCAAGTTTGTCATGTTGGGATAAAATACGGCCCGAGCTAGAATACTCGATATTTATGGACTAGTGTCATACGAGGTTCCACATGACCATGATAGTAAGGTGTATAAGATATGTGAAAAGTGAGTAGTATTTTAAGTAAGTGAAAATAATTCTCAATTATGTGGGTAATTGGTTAATTATTGGGTAATGGGACATTACCTAGTTAATTAATAACTAGTGGTGGATTAATTAAAAACTTTGATAAGGACAAAGCCTCCCACGTGGAAGCATATGGAAAGGGATCTAATGACTCTTATTTTGGGCAATTGAATAAGAAGGACACATGGACTATGTATTAGCCCTCAAAAATGTGGAAACTGAAAATAAATACAAAGGTGCCTAACCAATTTAAGCTATCAACATTCTCTTTCCAACAAAATATCTTGCAACATTTTGGTATCAAACAGACGCTATATACCATTTCAAACCATTCTCCTAATTCAACATTTTCAAACAGATGCTACATCAACCTAGCAGGCTTTCCAACAAAATTTCTTGCAACATTTACTATTCCAACGAGAATCTTTAGAGCCGTAGCAACGTAAAATTTTGTAGTTCTAAAGGAGTACGGTGCAACCTTTTCCAAGAATGTCATACGGAATTTTCCCTACTCCAGGTATTTTAAGGCTAAGCCCTTATTTCATTTTGCATGATCTCGCAATTACACAAGTTTGATAACGAGGCATAAAGAAAAATTCATATCCCGGAATTTACATATATTTTTCTAGTCTTGTAAGTTAAAATATTCTCCGTATCGGGACTTCATATTTAATTGAGTATTTCCTTTTTCTGTTCAAGAGAGCAGAGAGTCTATATATACAGTATACGATGGGCAGGCCCCTATTGGGCAACCTCTGATCAGATGGTAAGTTCTATACCAAACCTACTATGGCCGAGCGCCTATGAGTGAGCCCAATTGGCCAAAATACATAGCCTAGTATGGTCGAGCGCCTATGAGAGAGCCTACTACGGTAGAGCAGTTATATATATAATCTGAATATAATCTGAAGATGTGCTTACCTGCTGATACTGACTCAACTCTCTCAATATAGTAAGTAAAATAGTTGTCCGGTCTTATAAGGCTTGGTATATATATATTGAGAGAGTTGAGTCAGTATCAGCAGGTAAGCACATCTTCAGATTATCTTTGACTCTCGATTGCTTTCAGCCATTATATTATCAGTTTAGTTTCAGCTTTCGATATATTGCCTTACATACTCGGTACATTATTTTGTACTAATGTCCCTTTTCTGGGGGCGTTGCATTTCATGCGTGCAGGTTCAGACAGACAGACGGGTAGACCTCGTCATTAGATGTTGCCCGAGTTCAGCTTGATCGAAAAGCTCCATACCCTTCGGAGTTGCCGGGTCTAGAACTTTACATACATCATGTTGATACCCAATTTTTCCCTCATATATTTTTAATATGCA
This sequence comes from Nicotiana tabacum, assembly GCF_000715075.1. NCBI lineage: Eukaryota > Viridiplantae > Streptophyta > Magnoliopsida > Solanales > Solanaceae > Nicotiana > Nicotiana tabacum. The sequence goes on from NC_134087.1 coordinate 95,405,374, forward strand.
AAAATAGTGCACATGCATTTACAAACATACACAAGCATCTCTATAATTTTTTTTCTATAATTTTAAAGGCTTTCAACCAATTTATTTCTACATTTTTATTATACAAATGTCCAATAATTATCCCTTATATTATATTTTTATGATTCTTTAATCAACTAAATTCATCATTTATGCCAAAATAGTGCCTAAATATTTTAATTGCATTTCTTATAATTACACTTGCATTTTTTAAACTAGAATTGCACATTTTTGCAATAATAGTCCATGCATATGCATAATTACATTATCTATACAGAAAATGACTTTTTATATTTTTATAGTGTTAAGTAATAATTTTAAATCATTTTCATGCACAAATCACATTTTTATCATTTAAAAATTATTTTATTAACTTAATTGGGTAATTAACATATAGCCACTTTTTAAATTTTCGAACCCTAGCCCAATTTTCTACCCCAGCCCAATTAAATCATACCCATGACCCAATTTTCTAACCCGACCCGCCCCAAAATTTAATCCTGATCATTGATCTCAGAAGATCAACGGTCCAAGATCAATTTTCCTTTTTTAACTTAACCAAACAACCCTAACCCTAATCATTTCTTCTGCCCCGCTGCCCTTGAATCCCTCCTCCTCTCTTCTCTTTAAAACTCTTCGCTAACCCTGGCCGCTATCAATGAAAACCCTTCAATCCATGGGGTTTTCCTTTGATTTTAGGCCACATTCGGCCTCCTATCTCTACTGGTTGTTCGATTTCTTTGTTGTTTGATGGAATCTCAAGGAGATTCGAACAAGACTCGGTCCAAACCTTTCATTTTCTCGATAAACCTGCCTATGTTCATCTTTATGTTTGTGAGTACTGTTATCTTCATGTTTATGGCTTAAACCTCTTATTCCAAATAGAATTTTTTTCTCACCTCTGTTATTTTTTAAAAAAACCCTAGTCTCTTTCTACTCGAGTCTGTTCAGATCTCTATAGATCTGAGATGATTTTGAGTTTATCTGATATTTCTCTTTTAAAACTTTTTATTTTTCTTGTTAATAACTGATTTTATCTTTTCCCTAAAACTAGGGTTTCAGCTTTTTACGTTTCTGCAAAAGTTCTAAATTTTTTTAAGTGTTTAACTCTGGTTTTCTTTACTTGTTCGACTGATTTTCATATCTATGTTCTAATCCCTAGGGTTTCTAATCATTTCGCTATTTGTTCTGATATTTGCCCACTCTTCTTTGGCCCTGTCAATTAACAGAGATTAACTGATTTTATTTGCCTAATTAGGGTTCGAAATTATATTTTCTATTTGAAATTGGTATTTCTCTGTGATATTATTTATTTTTCCTTATTTGGGACTCATAATTGACACTACTTGCGTTAATTAGGTTATTAGCCTGATTTTTGGGATTTGATCGTTTTAACTGACCCCTAGATGATCTCTGATTTATTTGTTTACCGTATTAAACCTCTAACTTGGCTGTTAATTCATTCTCCCTAATTTAAGGGGTCTTTCCCGGATCCTGCTATGTTAATTGATTGGGTCTACCCCTAATTAACTAGTTAATTTGATTTGCGTACTTTATTTGTGAACTCTTTACTTTCTTTGCCTTATTTGTTTTACTTTGTTGAATGCTATATAAACCTCCCCATTTTAATTTTTTAGAACACACTAACAAACAGGGAAATATACAGAAACACCTACACACATAAGCTCTTACTCTTACTCACACACTCACAACTGTAGTTCTTTCTGTTACTTCTATTTGCTATTCTGTCTAGCTGGTTGAAAGCCAAGGCTAGACTCTTGGATTCCACTTGCCTTCACCTTCCTGTTTGCTACGTCTTAACTGGTATGCCTCAATTTCTATTATCATGCTCTCCTCTATATGCTATGTAGTTAGTTTATTATGAATTTCAATATGCTTATGTTTGCTCTGTATTTCTGTTTATTGCTCTCTTAACTAGCATGCCTTAGTTCCTGTTAACTTGCCATATCTTATATGTTAGTATGGTTAGTATACTTGAGCATATTCTTGTTTGATCCATGGCACTTGTTTACCTATTTCTCAACTAGCATGCCCCAATTCCGATCCTGTTTTTATGTGCTGATAATTTGCTTAGCATATGTTCCTGATCAATTCATGGTTTCCATGTACATCTTTCAAGAATAATGTGCTTTAAATTCCTGCTATCTTTTCTGTATGGCTGTCTGATTAGCCATTTGACTTCAGCATGTTTCTCTCTGCTAAATACATGTCTATATGATTCCACCTAGTAATAGTTAATAGACTAAGTCAACTCCCACAATGTGAAACCTTGTTTGATTCAAATGTGAATCTGTTATGTCTATGATTCCAATGCCCTGTTTTGTTGTGATTGTTTAACTACTAGTAACTTTATCTGAGTTAATCTGTTGAAATATGGTTCTGTTCTGCTTCTGTTCACTTTTTGAAAAATCAAACTGCTTTCTTTCTGAAACGGTCCCCTACCCTTATACACTATTTTCAAACTTCTACTCGTAGTTATCTAGGGTCCTACCACCCCTAGTGTGAGCACTGCCTATGGTCCATGAGACTTCTTTGAACTCTGACACATTGGGGTTGGCCTTCCAAACTCTTTACAAAACTGTTTCCTTGAAAAGGTTCTGGTGTGAGCATTGCCCGAGGTCTCTCAGGCCCTTGGGAACTTTGACACACCAGAAGCCCATTTTGTATATAGTGGACTACCTGTGGACATCAGACTTTCTTGAAGGCCTAGCTTTCATGTTGACATTGGGTCTGCTAAGGCTCCCTATAGTATAATGATTTTTTTTTCATTGTGTAATTTATTCGTATTGGTCTGTAATAATATAATAACCCTTGTAAAAAACAGATATGGGGTTATTAGTAAAATATGGGAGGGGTTTATTCTATATCTTTGCCTGAAACTCGGGTAGAAATCCTGTTTATAGGATTATTGATGATTATGTGAGCGTTATACTTGTTTAGAGATCATGTTTATAGGGCTTTCTATTTGTTTTGTTTTGTACTTCACTCGTATGCTAGAAATTCTGTTCATAGATTCTTTGCATTAGAAATCATGTCCACAGGATCCATGCAAGATCTTGTTTGTTTGAATAACAATTTTCCTGGCAATGTGCTTAAAGAATTATACCTACACATGATTAATAAAAATCATGCCTATAGGAGCTAAAAATCATCTTGATACCATGCCTATAGGAAATAAAATAATCAATTCTATATATAGTTATCATGCCTATAGGAAATATCAGTTTTGCGCTTAGATATCATGCCTATAGGAAATAAGCATATAAAATAAGTCTTGTCACTTAGACATCATGCCTATAGGAAGTAAGTATAAAAAAATTAGTTTCTGTGTTTAGATATCATGTCTATAAGAAATAATACTTATAATCAGTTTCAGCACTTAGAAAGCATGCCTATATGATCTAAAAGATGAAATCTGCCTATTAAAATCAATAACTGGCTTACAGCTTAGATACCATATCTATAGGGTTCTACTCGACTATCATTTAGGCAAGCCTATAGGTTAATTAAAATTCTGTGTCTAAAAAACTGTGATTGCTTGTTTGACATATGCTCGGATTCAGAGTATTAACCAAATCAGTAGGCAAACTGATAGGTACTCGTATGCTCGCTTTAAAACTGCTTTATATTCTGTTTTGTGCTCATTTAGATATCCTGCCTATAGGATCCCAAAATCATTTAAAATTGCTTGTTTGAACACCGTGCATTTGTTTGTCTATTTGTTGAGGTTAACATGAGCCCACTTAATTGCTCCTTATGTGACAGTCCTACTTGACTTTTGTTTGTCGCTTAGTTTTATCCTTTTAAACAATATAGGTGAGTCTAGAACCACCTTAAATAGAGGTCCTAAACACCTTCACGGCCAGAGGTAAGGGACGGGTAGTGCACGCATAAGGTACGTGCTGGATGTTATTAGAACACTTAGGTAATAATTGAAAAGGGGAGGGTAATTGGGTAGTAAAGGAGATGATGACCTGTGCGCTAATGCTATGCGTAACACCTCAATTTGGGTAAGGTTACCGAGGATTGCATGGAAGTGATCCTATAGGCTAATAAATTTAGGACCCCTTTAATTCCCGTTTTAAAATAATCTCCATTTCTTTAAACTACTTTATTTACTTAAAGACAAATTCGCTTAAATTGAGTTTGGTCAGGGCCCATTGTTGTGGACCTCGAGGGGTGCCTAACACCTTCCCCTCAAGGTAATTTTAAGCCCTTATCCAATCTCTGGTAATGTAAAATGGTTTCACGAGTTAATTGTTCTAGGTTCCCTAATGCACCTTAATCCGTTAGGTGGCAACTCTTCAAATCTCATACCCAATTCCAAAAGGAAATGAGTTGTCCCAAAATGTCGAAATCCAGACTCCGCGAGGAAAAAGGAGGCGTGACAGCATGGCGACTCTGCTGGGGATTATTTTTAGGCTCTTACCATAACAAACTTGATTTTTGTGAATTACTCTTAAGACATGCTTTATTCTGTTAATACGTGCGTACCCCTCCCCTCTTTATCTGGATTTAATTGCCTATTTTCAAGCATTTATGATTTCCTTTACTACAGAAACTGACTTGTCTCCTTGTTTTCTTTCTTAACTATCTTTCAATTATTAAATACCGTGTTTATCATTTTTTAACGTACAAATACGTGACGACATGCTATTTATTGTTGTATAAATCATGCTCAATATCATACTCCACTCGTGCGTAATAAATTCTATAGCAACGCTTGATGAGTCTTTGCGTCCTTCCTATATATCACCCCTTAAAATTCGGAAAGGCTTATTTGCGGTAAAACTAGTCGATCAGTGGTGCAGTCGATGGTTCCATGCCTTTCCCCCTCAAGTTTTCCACTTGAGGGTACCAGTCTAGACCCCTATAGAAACCTTACTCTGATTAATTATACATGCATCATGGTCAAACTTAACCAGGTTGATATGTTGTGCACATAATAACTCTTTAAGACAAGCCTCGTCCAAAAGTCCACCGGGGTTTCCATAATCCCAACAAGCGCAACCACAATTTTGTGCATTAATTTGGAGAAATAAGTGCCAATATGATAATCATTGATGTATAATAGTTGAATCTGGAGGGGGAAGGGGCCTAACCATATTTGTTTTGCAGAAAAAGAGGTACGAAGTCCCCAAGTTCGGCATGGTCCGTAACATACCACCATTGTTGCTAGATTGGTGGGAGGATCTTCCATCAAGTGATAAAAATCATGTGAAAAGGGTCTTGGAAAATTTTCCTTCTTTATTGGACCTCCAGCCAAACAGCATGTTAATCGAAGCTGCCATAATTTTCTGAGACAAAGAAAGAGTTGTGTTTCGCTTTGGAAACATAAAAATGACCCCTCTCTTGGAAGAAATAGGGGGATTCGCTAGGCTACCTTGGGATAGTCCTGGTTTATTGGTGCCAGAAAATCGCACTACTAGGGGGTTTCTGAAGATGATGGGTCTGAAAAAGAATGAGGATTTGGAGTGCCTGAAGAAATCTTACATATCTTTCAACTTCCTCTATGAATGATACAGTCACAGCAGATCTTATCGTATTTTTGATGATGAATTCTCCATTACTTCCTTGGGTTGGATTCAGTGCAGGGTTTTTCTATTAATTGTCTACTTCTTGGGTATGATAGTGTTCCCGATCCAAGGGGACAGAATCCACACCAGACTGGCCATGGTAGCAAAAACCTTGATGGATGGGATCGAGGGGCATACATATACCGGGCCTTAGAACACTGTTAGAAAGGGTACAAATACTTCGAAGGTTGTAATTTTTTGCAACAAGTTTGGTTGTTAGAGCATCTCCAAAGAAGTCAATACCGTCAAGAGCTTCCGCGAAGGCCGTGGAATGATCACATAGCTTTCCATCATCCAAAGAGAATGACCTATATCCCAGACAGGTTTGCTCAACCCGAGAATGCTACAGGATGGGCACAGTTTTTTAGTAATCTGGCCGAGGATCAAGTTCAATGGATATTCGAATGGTTCCCTACCGACGAATTCATCATCAGATCTAGGGATGTTCCGCACTTGGTACTGATCGGGTTAAGGGTCATATACCCTTATGCTCCCATCAGGGTTATGAGACAGGCAGGCAGAAGCAGGTCACATGGCGAGTTGCTAAAATAGGTCACTACAAAGTAGATTTTCAGGATGACGACGTCCCATACAAATGTGAAGCTCAACATATGTGGCATTCGAAAATTATCGTGGAAAAGGATACCATCGAGCTAGATCAATATCACGCCGGTCATATGTACTTCTACCCATCATGGTTAGAAGATAACATAATAGGAATAGTCGAGCCAAGGGTTGGTCTAGGAAATAGAGTCATAGATGAAGTTGTCGAAGCACAAGTGAAATATAACAAATTGCGCAAAAGAGTTCACGAGTCCGAGGCTGAGAGTCAGGAGCGACATAAGACCGGTATGGAACTAATTAATGAATGAAGGGAGATGCCTATTAGATCAAGCGGAAGGTTGGAATATCTGGAGTACAATCTGATGGAATTGGAGGGGAAAATGAGGAAGAGAGTCACTGATTGCCAGAATGTCAAAGAAAGCGAAGGAGGACATTTAGCAAAGGCATAATTATTGCTGAACTTGCGCGAGCTGGGGAATTTGATCGACGAAGCCAAAAACATCCAGCCTGGAAAAGGTCCTTCTGGGACCAAGTAGACTAGGTTTATTTACTTTTTCAAATGTAATAAGGCCAAGTGCCATCAGTGACTTATCTTATCTTAGTGTCATTTTAGATTCATCTATTTTTACATTAATGAAATGAGGCAATTATTGGCACTAAAATTCTCCAAATTAACGTGTCTCTAGGCCTACCTCAGGCACAACGAGGCTTCCAAATTAGGACGCAGATTTACATTCCTGCAATATGTGTTTAAATACTACAAACATTTTCAGAATCCTTACTGACTTGTTTATCTTTTGTTTTTCTTTATTTTTTATTATTCACATCCCCTAAGGTTGGTTCACACATACTGGCATCATCAGCATATCACACTAGATCTAGAGTCCTTCCACCTCCTCCTCCTCCGAGTAATCCGAAAAGCAGAGGAAAAGTTAAGATGGATGATTTGAGTGGTATCCGAAAAGAAAATGCTGAAAATATTGAAACTTCAGACGGTCGGAGTACTTCGGCCCAAAATGATTTGGTCCTGCGATTGGAACAAAAAATGCTAGAGTTACAAGGGGAACTTGAGCAGGTCCGCAACTTGGCAAACCTCTCCCTCACTCTGAACGTCCCAGACGTTAACCAACAAAATGCTCATAACCCAGCACCTCCGCAAAATACGCCAAACCAACGTCCATAAAATCCTCCTGCAGCCCATCAATACGCCACACCACCTCAAAATTTCAATCCTCTACCGGTACCAACTCCTCTACAACACCATCATCAACCAACCCAGTACCCACAAACCACTGCCTATCACGCTCCTCAGAACATACCACAACCTATTCCCGATCCTCAAAACTCAACCAACGACCACCACTACACCCAAATCCCTAGCATCCACCAAAACAACCCTATATACGTGGAAACCCTACCTCACTCCACTCAACCAATCTCCTATACACCAGAATCCGCTGAGAAGGACCTGCTCATCAAGAACATGGCCGATGAGCTCAAGAAGTTGACAAGTAGAGCTCTGGGTATTGAAGAAGGTAAAGGGATAGAATGTTTGAACTACAAGGATTTATGCATACAACCAGATGTGGAACTACCGGATGGTTACAAACCTCCCAAGTTCAAATGTTTGACGGAAAGGGTGATCCCAAGGTTCATTTGAGAACTTATGGTGACAAGCTCGTGGGGGTCAGAAAATATAAAAGGATTCGAATGAAGCTCTTCATGAGAAGTCTTACTAGAGATGCCATGTACTGGTACATAAGCCAAAATCCTAAGAAGTGGGCCAATTGGGTGAGCATGGCATCAGATTTTATGGAGCGGTTCAGGTTTAATACGGAGAAAGCACTAGATGTCTTCTATATCCAGAACCTAGAGAAGAAGCCAACTGAGACCTTCCGTGAGTATGCTACTCGGTGGAGGTCAGAAGTTAAGGTCAAACCAACATTAGACGAGGAACAGATGAACAAGTTCTTTGTCAGGGCATAGGACCCACAATATTATGAAAGGCTAATGGTCATTGAAAATCATAAGTTCTCCAATATCATCAAACTTAGAGAAAGGATTGAAGAGGGTATTAAAAGCGGGATGGTGAAAAACTTTGAGGCACTACAGGCCACAAACAAAGCATTGCAATCAGGCGGCAAATCGAAGATGAAAGAAGTAGGGGCAGTAATGGTGGCCCAAGGCCCAAAATCTCCACTCACATGCCAAACACCTCCACCTACATATCAAACCTCAGCCCCGAGATATTCTCAACCCACCACCAACTATCACACTTATAAAACCCAGGCAGCCTACTATCATCCACCTCCAACTCGTCCAAATTACCAGAAACCCCGACCTAATTTTGATTACGAACCACCTAAACAGTACATCACTATTGCTGAACCTATCGACCAGCTATACAAAAGTTTGAAGGTTGTTGGTTATGTCACCCCTATTCCTGTTGTGGCAATGGATAATTCATCTCAATAGGTCAACCCGAATAAACCTTTTGCATATCATTCCGGTATGAAAGGGCATACTATTGATGAGTGTCGGACATTGAAATATAAGATCCAGACATTGATTGATAATAAGGTCATACAGGCGAAGGAAGTTGCACTCAACGTCTGCAACAATCCACTTCCAGATCATGGGGCGAAGGGATCAATATGATAGAAATGGATGAGGAGTGGGATCCCGAGGGATAAATTGGACTTATCAAAGAAGGTGATGAATAAAACAAGCCCCCAGTCACGCTTAATCCAATTGTGGTCCAGGTAAAATCGCCGGTTGAGGTTGAGGTAACTGCATCGGTTCCATTTGAGGTAGAAGTAACACCACCTATAGCCACACCTGTTCCATTTGAGGTAGAAATTGCCACACCTTTCATAGTGACAGTGGCAACCACACCTCTTTTCAAGTCCAACTCCATACCTTCAGATTGCATTACTGAAGCTAGTAGAACGGGAAAAACAAAGATGGAAGAATCTAGTGTCGCACAGGGAATGACCAGAACTGGAAGGATCTATACACCCGAAAATTTGGGAGGATCAAGTAAGGAGGCTGCTACCAAACAACCTGTCATTGAAACTGGACCAGACGATCTTTCGAGGAAAGTACAGGCGAGAGAATACTCTGTCATCAATCATTTAAACAAGACTCCCGCCCAGATATCCATCCTGTCGCTATTGCAAAATTCGGAGGCACACAGGAGTGCTCTGATAAAGGTTTTAAATGAAGCTTATGTGCCCAACAATATCACCAATGGAGAGATGACCAATATGGTAGGGCAAGTACTGGAGAGTCACAAGATCACCTTCCACGAGGATGAACTACCACTTGAAGGATTAAGTCACAACAGGGCATTGCATATTACAGTACAGTTCGAGGACAAATTCTTTGCCAGGGTCTTAATAGATGAGGGTTCAAGCCTCAAAATTTGTCCATTGATTACTCTAAAAAGGTTGGGCAAAGATTTCCATGAGATACGAGCAGGGAGTATGAACGTGAAAGTGTTTAATGGATCTCAAAGGGCCACGATTGGAGAGATTAACCTTTGTCTGCAGATGTGACCAACTTGGTTCGATGTCGAGTTCCAAGTGCTAGACATATCATCTACATAAAATCTTTTACTCGGACAACCTTGGATACATGTCGTTGGGGCTATGGCTTCCACGCTACACCAGGCTGTAAAATTCAAATGGAACTATCAGGAGATAATCATTCACGGGGATGGAGGTAACCCTATTTACACCAGTCAAACTATTCTGGTTGTCGAGAATAGAAGAAGGTTGGGTGGAGAGACTTATCATCACATTGAGCATGTCAACGCAATTGAGAAGGACAAGTGGTGGAGTAACAAAATAGAAAGCATACTAGCATGGTCTGGGTATGAACTCGGCAAAGGGCTAGGAAAGAACTCCAGGGCATTACTAAACCGATATAGTTGAAATGTCATGGCACAACTTTTGGGCACGGATATCAATATACATGGCAAGAATATGATGACTGGTCGCCCCCATGGCATGGTCCTTATTACCCTCTCGAGTGGCCAATGCCACATCTGAGTCAGACTTTTCACCAGGTTGATACAATATGGGGATCTGTAGAGGAAGAAGCTTTGGCTGGGCTAAGAAACATGTTTCTAGAAGAAAAGAATATGGATTGCAATGTGATAGTTGAGGAGGAAGGGGAAGAAGGCCTCACCATTCAGACCGTGGGGAAGGGAGCTGTTCTTGAGAATTGGACTGTCACACCATCCCGGGCCCACCGAGTTCTTGGGTAGCTTGGCAATTAGCCTGACTTATTTTAATAGCCATGCTAGGCATTTAAGATATTTTTAGTAATTTTGTTTTAAAGATGCATTTTGTTTCGAAATAATTGCTCGAGTCATCGAGCCATACTTGTTTTGGATATTTAAAATTTAATAATGCATTGCTATTTATTATTCATTATTATCTTTCACATTTTTTCTTCTACAGCGTTATTATTACTTTTCCTGATGAACCGATGACTGTGACATGTAATGAGACAACACAATATAAGGATAGTGACTCAGAAGAAGAAAATGAAATACCTGAGGAAGTTGCCAGAGAAGTTGAGAATTTTGAGAACAAACCTAAGTCTACCCTGGACGAAACCGAGGCAATCAATTTGGGAGATTTTGAAACCGTCAAAGAGACTTGCATAAGCATTCACCTATCACCGTCAGAAAAGGAAGAATATACTCATTTCCTGAAAGAGTATGAGGATAATTTTTGTATAGCCATATGATGACATGACTGGTCTGAGCACATCCATAGTGGCTCATAAGTTGCCCACCAACCCAATGTGTCCGTCGGTGAAGCAAAAACTCAAAAAACTCAGACCAGATATGAGCCTAAAAATAAAAGAGGAGGTCACTAAGCAGATCAAAGCCAAGGTCCTTAGGGTAGATGAGTACCCAACCTGGTTAGCCAACATTGTACCGGTTCCAAAGAAAGATGGGAAAGTCAGGGTGTGTGTTGACTATCAGGATTTAAATAAATCAAGTCCCAATGATGATTTCCTACTACCAAATATACATATTGTGATTGTAAATTGCGCCAAGCATGAACTCCAATCCTTTGTGGATTGCTTCGCAGGTTATCATCAGATTTGGATGGACGAAGAAGACGCAGAGAAAACAGCTTTCATTACATCGTGAGGAGTTTACTACTACAAGATGATGCCATTCGGTCTAAAGAATGTTGGGGCTACTTACATGAGAGCCATGACAACCATCTTCCATGAGATGATACACAAGGAAATAGATGTGTATATTGACGACGTCATCATCAAATCCAAGAGGGCCGCAGATCACATAGCAGACTTGAGAAAGTTCTTTGGTAGGATAAGGATGTACAATCCAAAATTGAACCCAGCAAAATGTGCATTCGGGGTTCCTGCAGGAAAGCTGTTGGGATTCATTATCAGCCGCCGAGGAATCGAGTTGAACCTGTCCAAAGTTAAGGCTATCCAAGAGTTACCACCACCAAAGAGCAAAAAGGACGTGATGAGCTTCCTAGGACGCCTCAACTATATCAGCCCCTTCATATCACAGTCCACAGTAATATGTGAACCCATCTTCAAAATTTTGAGGAAGGATGCTGAAACTAGTTGGACCGAAGACTGTCAGAAGGATTTTGACAAAATTAAGGAATACCTATCTATACCACCAGTCCTAGTCCTGCCAGAACCTAGGATACCTTTGCTACTCAATCTATCCATGTTAGATGGAGCTTTCGGATGTTTTTTGGGACAACATGACGAAATAGGAAGAAAAGAGCAAGTCATATACTACTTGAGTAAGAAGTTCACACCTTATGAAGCACGATACTCTCTGCTGGAACGCATTTGCTATGCTTTGACCTGGACAGCTCAGAAATTGAGGAATTACTTCTGTGCCTATACCACATACCTCATATCCAGGATGGACCCTCTTAAGTACATCTTTTAGAAGCCCATGCCAACTCGGAAGTTAGCCAAGTGGCAGATATTGTTAAGTGAGTTCAATATCATCTATGTAACTTAGAAGGCAGTTAAAGGACAAGCATTGACAGACCATCTTGCTGAAAATCCTGTGGGAGGAGAATACTAACCATTAAAAACGTATTTTCCTGATAAAAAAGTATCATTCATAGGAGAGGACATTGCTGAAGCCTATGATGGTTGGAGAATGTTCTTCGATGGGGCTACAAACTTCAAACGAGTGGGCATTGGAGTAGTTTTAGTATCAGAAATAGGTCAACATACTTGGTATCCGCAAAGCTTAAGTTTCCGTGCACCAACAATATGGAAGAATATGAGGCTTGCATCATGAGGCTCAATTTGTCCATCGATATGAATATACAAGAGTTGCTGGTAATTGGCAATTCGGATTTTTTGATATATCAGGTTCAAGGAGAATGGGCTACGAAGAACACCAAGATACTACCATACTTGTATCATGTGTAGGAATTGATGAAGAGATTCACAAAGATAGAATTCAAACATGTGCCCAGAATTCAAAATGAGTTTGCAAACACACTGGCTACCTTGTCATCAATGATACAACATCCAGATAAGAATTTCATCGATCCCATCCCAGTGAAGATCCATAATCAACCGGCTTACTATGCTCATGTTGAAGAAAAAACGGATGGAAAACCTTGGTTCCACGACATCAAAGAATATTTGGCAAAAGGAGGATATCCAGAACATGCAAACATACTTAGAAACGCACACTATGGAGGCTGTATAATCACTTCTTCCAAAGCGGAGGGACCCTGTATAGAAGAACTCCTAATCTGGGGATGTTAAGGTGTGTTGACGCAAAGGAGGCTTCCAGATTGCTTGAGGAGATACATGCCGAAACTTGCGGACCGCATATGAACGGTTTTGTTCTAGCCAAAAAGATACTCAGAGCTGGATATTTTTGGATGATCATGGAAACTGATTGCATCAGGTACATCTAAAAATGTCACCAATGCCAGGTAAATGCAGACATGATAAAGGTACCACCAAATGAGCTTAATACAACAAGTGTACCTTGGCCTTTTTCTGCCTTGGGAATTGATGTCATCGGTCCGATCAAGCCCACCGCTTCTAACGGACACCGGTTCATTTTAGTGGCTATCGACTATTTAACAAAATGGGTAGAGGCTGCATCGTACAAAGCTGTAACCAAGAAAATCGTCGCAGATATTTTCAAGGATCGTATTGTTTGTCGATTCATAATCCATTATCACTAATAATGCCGCCAATCTCAACAGTGATCTGATGAAAGCCATGTGTGAAACCTTCAAAATCAAGCACAAAAACTCTACAAAATATAGGCCTCAAATGAATGGAGCTGTGGAAGCTGCCAACAAAAACATCAAGAAGATACTAAGGAAGATGATAGAAAATCACAAACAATGGCACGAGAAGTTACCCTTTTCCCTATTGGGGTACTGCACTACGGTCCGTACATCAACTGGGGCAACTCCCTATTTATTGGTTTATGGTACAGAAGTTGTCATTCCAGCTGAGGTAGAAATTCCTTCTTTAAGGATCATACAAGAAGCCGAACTCAGTGATGCAGAATGGATAAGGAGTTGATATGAGCAACTGGCCCTTATAGACGGAAAAAGAATGAACGCAGTATGTCACGGTCAGTTTTATCATAACATAATGTCCGGAGCTTTCAACAAAAGGGACAGACCAAGACAATTCGCACTGGGGCAGCTTGTGCTAAAGCGGATCTTCCCGCATCAGGACGAAGCCAAAGGGAAATTTTCACCCAACTGGAAAGGTCCTTACATGGTTCACCGAGTGCTAACATGAGGAGCACTCATACTTGCAGAAATGGACGGAGAAGTTTGGCCAAAACCTATCAATTCAGATGTAGTCAAGAGATATTATGTTTAGATTATTTACATTCATTCATCTGATGTAGCTGAACTACGCTTGGCCTGATTCCCGTTTGAGAGGGGATACGTAGGCAGCCCTGTGGGTTCGGCCATATTTTAATAAAATCTTCATTTCCCTCAGAACCAGAAACTGGAGCAGAATTTTGAGGAGGTCCCTCAAAATTCTGGAGCAAGTCTAGCCGACGCCATCATATGCCAGAAAGTTAGAAATCAATTAAGTAACTGGGGCAGAATTTTGAGAAGGATTCTCAAAATTCCGGAGCAAATCCAACAAACTTCATTGCACGTAGAATGACCAAAGGATCAAACTGGGGCAGAATTTTGAGGAGGACCCTCAAAATTCTAATGCAAGGAAGCCGCAATGTCTCTAAAAGTGTTACAATCATTAGTTCATCTAATTTACTTGATATTATATACCATTATGTTTCTAAAATAACTCTATTTCATCAAATAAGTGCATATTTTTCGAAAACTTTATTTCTATGGCAGCCAGGTATTACCTAGGACGACTCGAACAGGGCCTCCATAGAAAAGCAAAGCAAAGCAAGCAGATAAAGGCACGAACCAAACTCCCCTTACAAAACTCACGATTTTTCTTTGGATGCAGGCACGGTGAACATAACAGGAGTATTCGCAAATATACACATATCAAAATCACTATTAATCAGGCCACCAGACGCAAATATATCTCCAGCTAAGAAATATTCTACTCCTATTGCTACTTGATCACTGCATAAGGCTAAGAATTGCCTTCTCTTTGCATGAGAGTAAGCTATGTCTCAAATCTTTCATGAAGCTAAGCCCTGCCTCTACATTTGCATAAGGCTAAGCATTGCCTTCTCTTTGCATGAGACTAAGCTCTGTCTCGATCCTTGCATGAGGCTAAGCCCTACCTCCATATTTGCATAAGGCTAAGCACTACCTTCTCTTTGTATGAGATTAAACCCTATCTCAAATCTTGTATGAGGCTAAGACCTGCCTCCACATTTGCATAAGGCTGAGCATTGCCTTCTCTTTGCATGAGACTAAGCTCTATCTCGATCCTTGCATGAGGCTAAGCCCTGCTTCCATATTTGCATAAGGCTAAGCACTGCCTTCTCTTTGCATGAGACTAAGCCCTGTCTCAAATCTTGCATGAGGCTAAGCCCTGTCTCCACATTTGCATAAGGCTAAGCATTGCCTTCTCTTTGCCTGAGACTAAGCTCTGTCTCGATCCTTGCATGAGGATAAGCCATGCCTCCCTATTTGCATAAGTCTAAACACTGCCTTCTCAATGCATGAGACTAAGCCCTGTCTCAAATCTTGTATGAGGCTAAGCCCTGCCTCCCTATTTGCATAAGGTTAAGTATTGCCTTCTCATGGGACTAAGCATTGTCTCCCCCTGCATAAGTATTCTAAGCTTTGCAATATCTTCTTCTCTCGGGGCTATGCTCTGCCCCCAAACTCTGCACAAGGCTAAGCTTCGCCTTGTTATTACCTTTGGTATCATGTCTATGCATTTCATGGGCTGATGTATAGCCAATTTGTCCAAAGGCGTCATAGTCCGAAGGCATCATCCTCATAGCCTGAAGACACCTTGTCATGGACTGAGGATCTCTCAATACTGCATATCATTATTCAAAGGTGTCATGGTTCAGAGGCACCATTTTCATGGCCCGAGAACATCATTTCATGGCCTGCGAATGTCTTATCTCATGATTCATTGCCCAGGACGTCATGGTCTAAGGACGGCATCTTCAATATCCAAAGACAACCTTTCATGGTCCAAAGGGAATTTGCATCATGTTTAAATTATCGCAATAATCTATATACTCACATTCATCGTGTTTTAAGTTTTGCAGGTAACCCAGGAAGTAATTGTTCTTCAAACAAGAGCAACCTTCGTTCTGGTTTCCGCTCGTACCACTTATACTTTGCCATTTAATCGATTCCTATCAATTACCTGCCTTTACTCTGTGACCATTCAGATATATTCCATATGATGCATCCATTACAATTCAGATTCACCTTCATAACTCCGTGCAAACCTACCAGATACCACCCTTCACAAAGGAACCTTTTCCGAAACATACTACCATTCATATAACAATTCCACCGGTGGGTCCAGAACTATACATGGCCTGATTCTTGTAAAACCAAGGATATGTAGGCAGATTAGAGACCAGGGTGCGGCCTATATTTTTCAAAAATGCCCCCCATTCAGTCAAAATCGGTCATCATTTCTTTACCCGGCAACTCTTTCATCCTTCCCGGGTAAAGAGGGGCAGATGTTGACACCCAATTTTTCCCTCATATATATTTAACATGCAAAAATAGTGCACATGCATTTAAAAACATGCACAAGTGTCTCTATAATTATTTTTGTAATTTTAAAGGCTTTCAACCAATTTATTTCTGCATTTTTACTATATAAATGTCCAATAATTATCCCTCATATTATATTTTTATGATGATTTAATTATCTAAATTCATCATTTATGCCAAAATAGTGCTTAAATATTTTAATTATATTTTTTATAATTACATTTGTATTTTTAAACTAGAATTGCATATTTTTGCAATAATAGCCCATGCATATGCATAATTACATTATCTATACAGAGAATGACCTTTTATATTTTTATAGTGTTAAGTAATTATTTTAAATAATTTTCATGCACAAATCACATTTTTATCATTTATAAAATTATTTTATTAAATTAATTGGTTATTTAACATATAGCCTCTTTTTTAATTTTCGGACCCTAGCCCAATTTTCTACGCCGGCCCAAATAAATCATACCTATGACCCAATTTCCTAACCCGACCCAGCCAAAAATTTAATTCTGGCGATCTCAGAAGATCAACGGTCCAAGATCATTTTTCCTTTTTTAACTTAACCAAACAACCCTAATCCTAATCATTTCTTCTGCCCCGCCGCCCTTGAATCCCTCCTCCTCTCTTCTCTCTCAAACTCTCCCCTAACCCTAGACCACTATCACCTAAAACCCTTCAATCCATGGGGTTTCCCTTTGATTTTAGGCCCCATTCGGCCTCATATCTCTACTGGTTGTTCGATTTCTTTGTTGTTTGATGGAATCTCAAGGAGATTTGAACAAGACTTGGTCCAAACCTTTCATTTTCTCGATGAAACTGCATGTGTTCATCTCTATGTTTGTGAGTACTGTTATCTTCATGTTTATGGCTTAAACATCTGGTTCCAAACCGGATTTTTTTCTCACCTGTCATGTTTTTTAAAAACCCTAGCCACTTTATACTCGAGTTAGTTCAGATCTCTATAGATCTGAGATGATTTTGGGTTTATCTGATATTTCTCTTTAAAAACCTTCTGTTTTTCATGTTATTAATCGATTTTAGCTTTTCCCTAAAACTAGGGTTTCATCTCTTTACGCTTCTGCAAAAGTTCTAAAGAAATTTTAAGTGTTTAACTCTGGTTCTCTTTACTTGTTCGAGTGATTTTCATATCTATGTTCTAATCCCTAGGGTTTCTAATCATTTCGCTATTTGTTCTGATATTTGCCTGTTATTCTTTGTCCCTGTCAATTAATAGAGATTAACTGATTCTATTTGCCTAATTAAGGTTCGAAATTATATTTTCTGTTTGAAATTGGTATTTCTCTGTGATTTTACTTATTTTTCCTTATTTGTGACTCATAATTGGTACTACTTGGCTTAATTAGGTTATTAGCCTGATTTATGGGATTTGATCATTTTATCCCACCCCTAGATGATCTCTAATTTATTTGTTTACCTTATTAAACCTCTAACTTGGATGTTAATTGATTTTTCCTAATTTAAGGGGTCTTTCCCGAATCCTACTGTGTTAATTGATTGGGTCTAGCCCTAATTAACTAGTTAATTTGATTTGCATACCTTATTTGTAAACTTTTAACTTTCTTTGCCTTATTTGTTTTACTTTGTTGAATGCTATATAAACCTCCCCATTCTGATTTTTTAGAACACACGAACACACACGGAAAGATACAGAAACACCTACACACATAAACTTTTACTCTTACTCACACACTCACAACTGTAGTTCTTTCTATTACTTTTATTTGCTATTCTATCCAGCCAGCTGAAAGCCAAGGCTAGACTCTTGGATTCCACTTGCCTTCACCTTCCTATTTGCTACCTCTTAACTGGCATGCCTCAATTTCTGTTATCATGCTCTCCTCTATATGTTATGTAGTCAGTTCATTATGAATTTCAATATGCTTCTGTTTGTTCTGTATTCTTGTTTATTGCTCTTTTAACTAGCATGCCTTAGTTCCTTTTAACTTGCCATGTCTTATATGTTAGTATGGTTAGTATACTTGAGCATATTCTTGTTTGATCCATGGCACTTGTTTACCTGTTTCTCAACTAGCATGCCTCAATTCCTATCCTGTTTTTATGTGCTGATAATTTGCCTTAGCATATGTTCCTGATCAATTCATGGTTTCTGTGTACTTCTTTCAAGAATAATGTGTTTTACAGTATTACTATCTTTTCTGTATGGTCTTCTGATTAGCCATTTGACTTCAGCATGATTCTCTCTGCTAAATACATGTCTATATGATTCCACCTAGTAATAGTTAATATACTAAGTCAATTCTTGCAAGGTGAAACCTTGTTTGATTCAAATGTGACTTTGTTATGTCTATGATTCCAGTGTCCCTATTTTGTTGTGATTGTTTAACTACTGGTAAGTATATCTAAGTCAATCTGCTGAAATATGGTTCTGTTCTGCTTCTGTTCACTTTTTGAAAAATCAAATTGCTTTCTTTCTGAAACGGTCCCCTACCCTTATACACTATTTTCAAACTTCTATTCTTAGTTATCTAGGGTCTTACCACCCCCAGTATGAGAACTTCCTAGGGTACATAAGACTCTTCTGAACTCTGACACATTGGGGTTGGCCTTTCAAACTCTTTACAAAAATGTTTACTTGAAAAGGTTCTGGCGTGAGCATTGCCCGAGGTCCCTGAGGCCCTTGGGAACATTGACACACCAGAAACCCATTTTGTGTATTGTGGACTACCTGTGGACATCAAACTTGCTTGAAGGCCTGGCTTTCAGGTTGACATTGTCTGCTAAGGCTCCCTATAGTATAATGATTTTTTTTCATTGTGTAATTTATTCATATTGGTCTGTAATAATGTAATAATCCTTGTAAAAAACAGATATGGGGTTATTAGTAAAAGCTGGGAGGAGTTTATTCTATATCTTTGCCTGAAGCTCGTGTAGAAATCCTGCTTATAGGATTATTGATGATTATATGAGCATTATACTTGTTTAGAGATCATGTCTATAGGGATTTCTAATTGTTTTGTTCTGTACTTCACTCGTATGCTAGAAATTATGTTCATAGATTCTTTGCATTAGAAATCATGTCCACAGGATCTATGCATATTTTATGCATTAGTGACCATGTCTATAGGATCTTGTCTATTTGAATAACAATTTTCCTAGCAAATGTGCTTAAAGAATTCTGTCTACACATAAGTAATAGAGATCCTTCCTATAGGAACTAAAGTCACCTAGATACCATGCCTATAGAAAATGAGATAATCAATTCTGTATTTAGTTATCATGCCTATAGGAAATATCATTTTCTGCATTTAGAAATCATGCCTATAGGATTTTTAAAAAATCAGTTTAAGTCTTGACACTTAGACATCATGCCTATAGGAAGTAAGTACAAAAAAATTTAGTTTTTGTGTTTAGATATCATGTCTATAAGAAATAATGCTTATAATCAGTTTCAGCACTTAGAAAACATGCATATAGGATTTAAAAGATGAAATCTGCCTTTAAAATCAATAATAGGTTTACAGCTTAGATACCATGTCTATAGGGCTCTACTCGACTATCACTTAGGCAAGTCTGTAGGTTAATTAAAAATCTGGGTCTAAAAAAATTGTGATTGCTTGTTTGACATATGCCCGAATTTAGCGTATTAACCAAATCAGTAGGCAAACTGATAGGTACTCGTCTGCTCACTTTAAAACTGCTGTATATTCTATTTTTCTGCTAATTTAGATATCTTGCCTATAGGATTCTAAAATCATTTAAAATTGATTGTTTGAACAGCGTACACTTGTTTGTCTATTTGTGGAGGTTAACATGAGCCCACTTAATTGCTCCTTATGTGACAGTCCTACTTGACTTTTGTCTGTCGCTTAGTTTTCTCCTTTTAAACAACATAGGTGAGTCTGAACCACCTTAAATAGAGGTCCTAAACACCTCCATGGCCAGAGGTATGGGATGGGTAGTGCACGCATAAGGTACGTGCTGGATGTTATTAGAACGCTTAGGTAATAATTGAAAAGGGGAGGGTAATTGGGTAGTAAATGAGATGATGACTTGTGCGTTAATGCTACGCGTAACACCTCAATTTGGGGAAGGTTACTGAGTATTGAATGGAAGTGATCCTATAGTCTAATAAACTTAGGACCCCTATAATTCCCATTTTAAAATAATATCCATTTGTTTAACTGCGTTATTTCCTTAAAGACTAATTCGCTTAGATTGAGTTTTGTCGGGGCCCATTGTTGTGGACCTCGATGGGTGCCTAACATCTTCCCCTCAAGGTAATTTCGAGCCCTTATCCAATATCCGGTAATGTAAACTGGTTTCACGAGTTAATTGTTCTAGGTGCCCTAACGCACCTTAATCCGTTAGGTGGCGACTCTCAAATTTCATACCCAATTCCAAAAGGAAAGGAGTTGTCCCAAAATGTCGAAACCTGGACTCCGCGAGGAAAAAGGGGGCGCAACACATCTTTGTATATATGTTATGAGTAGGTCGGGGTCCTGTTCCGGTCATAGTATATCCATCAGTAGAGGCTTGTAGACATATCCTGTTAGTTAATGTAGTATGTTGGGCTTGTAGTTTTTTTTATGTAAATTTTGTTGGTTTGTCAACTGTAGTAGTTATGATGGCCTTGTCGGCCCAACTTTATATTGAGATTTAGTCAGTATTCGCAATTGTCTTGCAATGTGTCCCATGTCCAAAGTATGACATTTTATGCTCTAAATCCCTTAGTCCAAGTTGGTACGGAAGGATAGGTAAGGCACCGGGTGTCGGTCTTGACCCCCAAGTTTGGGGCGTGAAAAAAGTGGTATCAGAGTAGTTCTGTCCTAGGGAGTCTATAAGTCGTGTCTAGTAGAGTCTTGTTTATGGGTGTGTCGTGCACCACACTTGTAAGCAGGAGGCTATAGGGCATTTAGGACTGTCATTCTTTCTTCTTACTCTATATCGTGTGGTAGAACTCACTTATAAGAATTCAAACTCCGAACTTCTATTTTATCCGTAATAAGACGATGCCTATGTTTAGAAAGATGATCAATAAGAGATATAGATGTGGAAGTGTTGAATTAGAGGTCCTCGATTTTTGCATCTTGCTTATTATGAGTAAATGTGAGGTCTTCAGCAGATCATGCGTGTACTAAAATATGCAGGGTTTTTGATAAGGAGTTTTTGGGAAAGAATACTTATCCACTCTTACGGTAAAAAGGAATAATGGAATCGAAAATTAGAGACAAGTTGCAGCAAGTAAAGGAAGTAAGGTGAAGAAGGGTACAAGGTACCAAGTTAATAAAGATTATCATTATTTACCATTCGGGAAGGGAGATATAAACATTTTGAATTACCTTCAACAGTAATAGATGTACATACAATCAGCCACACCTATCTCAATCATGCCCTATGGGAGCTAACGGATATGGTTTAAGAGAAGGACTGGATAGCAGGATCCTGTTGGGGTTAGAGTAATCTAAAATGATGAATGGATAGTTTGCGTTAGTTGACATTTTTGAAGGATATTACAAAGGTGCTAATGGATCTCCTTGTGAGATACCTAGATAGTGCACTCTAAAATAGTACAGCTAGATATGAGTACTACAAAGACGTGCACTGGAATCCTGGAAGGGGGAAATATTACCTTAGTGTGGCTCCCGTCCCTAGCAGAGAAAGAATGTTTGGAAATTCGAAGAACCAATGGATGGAGCAAGGGGAGCTAAAAGCAAAAGAATGTTTTGTTCGAATTTTCAGAATAAAGTGATAGATAGAAATATTAGCAGGGAAGTACGAAGAAAGATAATGAAGCATTATGAGTGAGATGGGATACATGGATGGCAACGGTAGTGTTACAGAATCTATAGTCAAATGAAGAAGAGACGAGAGGTGATGGGCCTTAAGACAACAAAAGAGTATAGGCTATACAGTCACATCCTCATTTCAAGGAATAAGTTCGCGATTTAAAATAATTAGCAGAAGGAAAAGTTAGACCCTAGAGTAATGGGAATCAGTATAGACTGGTGAACAAGATAAACTAAACATGAAGTAGGAACTGAGTGATTTGATAATAATCAGCATCATGAGAATTTCATATTGCATTCCGGCAATAATAGAATGGACAATAAAAGAAGATCCATGATGAATTCAGAGAATGGTCATTCAGGGAGACGTTTCCCTAAAGTAAGCAATATGAGCAAAGTTAAGCTTAAGGGACTGTATGTGCCAGTTACAGTAAGTGTCACCATCGCGAGTGAGGAATTTTGCTATCCTTGGTATAGAAGGATTACCGCAAGGCAAATAAGGGTCATTAATGATGTGAAAAGATGCCAAAGATGAAGAGGGAAAACATCTAAAGGTAGGTCGTCATAGCTCCAAGTCTTAGTACTCCCAAAAATGGGGGATATGGAATGATAAAGGAAGAATGCGATAAAAATGAGAAAGGAATGAGATTGCACTTATCCAAATGTTACAAATATGTTATGTAAGCACGACTTCAAGAAAAAGAAGTAAGGGTTCATGCCCGGGATGTTATTAATAGATAAAGAGCCAGTACGTGAGGTAAGTTAAGACAAGGAAATAACCCAAGAAAGATTACATGGAATATGGATATGAGAATGGGCTGACGAGTAGTTAGTAGTTGATTTAGGAAGAGCCTAGTCATGACTAAACAAGAGGTTACAGACAAATCAGCAGATCATGCAAGATAAATATAGTGAACCCCAATATGGAGAATTCAGCCTCGCAGTAATGTCATTATAATACTTGAGATATATTCAAATAGTAGTCGGAGTAGTTAGAGGTACCGTATGAATGTTACGAGAATAAAAGAGAGTGCCAATGGGAAGACAGTCAAAATATCAGTTCAAAAGCAACCCTACAAGCACAAGGGCATGGAGGTAAGCAACTATGGATAATTATAGGCAAGGAAGGACATCAAAAGGTCCGTAATAAGCTCACAGCTTTACAAGAGTCAAGGGTTCCCCCTAAGTACGACAATGAAAGACTAGTTGAGGAAATAAGGAAGAAGGCTTCAACCAAAGCACAGTGACCTAAAAAGGAAATGGTTGTGTAACAGTTGTCAAACTACAAAATTGTATGCACTTCAAAAGAAAGTTGCACCTACCATGGCTAATGAGCGGGGAGTAAACCAAAAGTAATATTCGAGACCATATGAGTTGCACAAAAACTTCGGCATGCATGAGAACTTAGATAAGCTAAGTATGCACGCAAAAGGGGGAAAAAGACCAGGAAAAGCAATTGCGTACGATTGAAGAAAGTTGAAATGGAATTAAAGGAATTATTCAATTAATGATCAGCCATAAAAGACTCCGGTATAAGTTAAAAGAAGAAATTGGATCTAGGTCATAGACAAAGGATTGAATCATTAGAAGATTATATCATCGTTTTCCATAACGTCCATAAAAGACTAAAGTAATAACTAAATGCTATGAGCCACAAATCGGAATATAGCTTAAGACTACATAAAGGCTAATCAGAAGGAAGAGGAAACTAAAGAGTTACATCAGGTTGGGTACTCAACCACCCTGAGAACTTTGGCTTTGATCTGCTTGGTGACTTCCTCCTTGATTTTCAGGCTCATGTCTGGTTTGAACTTTCTGAGTTTCTGCTTCACTGGTGGTCACATGGGATTAGTAGGCAACTTGTAAGCCACTATGGACATGCCCAAACCGGTCATGTCATCATATGACCATGCAAAAATGTCCTTATATTCTTTTAGGAAATGGATGTACTCTTCCTTTTCTGCTGGTGACAAGTGAATGCTGATGCGAGTCTCCTTGACGGTCTCGGCGTCCCCCAAATTTACTGCTTCAGTTTTGTCCAGATTGGATTTGGGTTATTCTCAAAGTTTTCAACTTCCCTAACAACTTCTTCGGGTATTTCATCTTCTGAATCACTATTCTCATGTTGCGTTGCCCCGTTACATGTTACAGTCACCAGTTCATCAGGAAAAGTAATAATAACATTGTAGAAAGGAAAAGTGTAGAAAATAGTAATGAATAATATAGAGCAAAATGCATTTGATTAAAACTAAAAATCATCCAGATGAGTACGGCTCGATGAATCGAGCATTTATTTTGAAACAAGTAAATCTTAAAACAAAGTTACTGGAAATCTCGAATGCCTAGAGTGGCTATAAAAATAAAATAAAATTCTGCCAAGCTACCCAGGGACTTGGCGGGCTCGGGATGGTGTGGCTGTCCAATTCCTGAGAATAGCTCCCTTCTTTACAGTCTGAATAGTGAGGCCTTCTTCCTTCTCCTCCTCAATTATGGCACTGCAGTCCATGTCTTCATCCTCCAAGAACAGATTCTTTAACCCAACTAATGCTTCCTCTTCTGCAGTTCCCCATATTGTATCAGCTTGGTGAAAAGCTTGATCTAGACGTGGCAATGGTTGCTCGAGAGGGTAATACAGTCCGCGCCATGGAGGCGACCAATCATTGTATTCTTTCCATGTGTACTGATATCCGAACCCAAAGATAGTACCATGACCCTTCAACCATATTGGTTTAGTAATACCCTGGAGATTCTTCCCCAGCCCTTTGCCGGGCTCATACCCAGACCATTCCAATATGCTTTCTATTTTACTGCTCCACCACTTATCTTTCTCGATGGCATTGACACGTTCAGTGTGATAATAGGTTTCCCCTCCTAGCCTTCTTATATGTGCAATGACCGGGATGGTTTGACTGGTGTAAATGGGGTTACTCCCATCTCCGTGAATGATCACCTCCTGACGATTCCATTCAAATTTCACGGCTTGATGTAGTGTGGATGCCACAGCCCCAGCGGCATGGATCCACGGTCGGCCTAACAAAAGATTGTATGAGGCTGGTATGTCGAGCACCTGAAACTCGACGTCGAACCAAGTTGGCTCCATCTGCAAGCACAGGTTAACTTCCCCAATCGTGGCTCTTTGAGAACCATCTAAAGCTTTCACGTTCATGCTTCATACCCGTATTTCATGAAAACCTTTGTCCAACCTTTTTAAAGTGTCTAACGGACAAATATTGAGGCTTGAACCTCCGACAACCAAAACCTTGGCAATGAATTTATCTTTAAATTGCACTGTAATATGCAATGCTCGGTTATGATTCAACCCTTCAGGTGGTAGCTCATCTTCGTGGAAGATGATCTTATGACTTTCCAGTACTTGCCCTACCATATTGGCCATCTCTCTATCGGTGATGTTATTGGGTACATAAGCTTCACTCAACACTTTCATTAAAGCGTTCTTATGCGCCTCTAAATTTTACAACAGTGACAGGATGGATATCTGAGCTGGGGTTTTGTTCAGATGGTCAACGATGGAATACTCCTTTTCTTGTACTTTCCTCCACAGGTCATCTAGCCTTGTTTCAATGACAGGCTTCTTGGTAGTGGCATCCTTACTTGGTCCTCCCAAATGTTCAGGTGTATAGACTCTTCCAATCCTAGTCATTCCTTGTGCAGCATCGGATTCCTCCATTTTTGTCGTTCCCTTTCATCGAGCATCGGCAACGTAATCCCAGGGTATTGCTTTTAAGTCAAAAGGAGGTGTGGTTGATACTGTCACTATGAAAGGTGTGACCACTTCTACTTCAAATGGATCGGGGATGGCCGCAGGTGGAACTACCTCTACCTCAAATGGAACCGGTCCAGCTACTTCAACCTCGATTGGTGACCGAGTCTGTACCATAATAGGAATAAGTGTGACTGCAACTTTAAAGTCATCGCCTTCTCGAATAAGCCCAATCGACCCCTCAGGGTCCCATTCTTCATTTGTCTCTATCACATGTACCCCACCACCTCTATGATCAGGGAGGGGTTGTTGCGGACATTGGGTGCAGCTTCCTTTGCATGTATGACCTTGTTGTCAATTAGCGTCTGGATCTTATCCTTCAATGTTCGGCACTTGTCAGTGGTGTGCCCCTTCATACCGGAGTGGTACGTACAAGTTTTGTTCGGATTGACCCATTGGGATGGATTCTCCAATGCCACAGCAGGAATGGAGGTGACATAACCATAGGCTTTCAACCGTTCATACAGTTGGTTGATGGGTTCAGCAATGGCGGTATATTGTCTGGGTGGCTTGCGGTCGAAATTGCATCCTTGTCTTGGAAAGTTTTGGCGAGTTGGAGGTGATTGGAAATGGGATGGTTGGGAGTTATAGGTGTGATAGACAGTGGCTGGTTAGGAATATCTGGGAGATGAGGGTTGATATGTAGGTGGTGGTGCTTGATATGTGGGTGGGGGTGTCTGATATATGGGTGGAGGTGTATGATATGTGGATGGAGGTGTTTGATATGTAAGTGGATATTTTGGGCCTTGAGCTACCATTACTGCCCTGACGTCTCTTTTCTTTGATATATTGCCCGATTGTAATGCCTTATTTGTGGCCTATAATGCCTCAAAATTCATTATCATCCCGTTTTCGATGCCTTCCTCAATTCTTTCTCCAACCTTAATGATATCAGAGAACTTACGATTTTCAATGACCATTAATCTTTCATAATACTGCATTTCATATGCTCTAACGGAGAACTTGTTCATCTGTTCCTCGTCCAAAGATGGCATGACCTTGGCCGCTTCTGACCTCCAACAAGTATCATATCGTGGAAAATTTTGGTGGGTTTCTTCTTAAGATTCTGGATGTAGAAAACGTCTGGTGCGTTCTCTGTATTGAACCTAAACCGGACCATGAAATCTGATGCCATACTCACCCAATTGGACCATTTCTTAGGATCCTGGCTAATGTACCAGGACAAAGCATCTCCAGTAAGACTCCTCATAAAGAGTTTTATTTGGATCTTTTTGTCTTTCACGACCCCGACAAGTTTGTCACAATAGGTCCTCAGATGAACCCTGGGATCACATGTACCCTCAAACATCTAGAACTTGGGAGGTTTGTATCCCTCCGTCAGTTCTACATCTGGATGTATGCATAGATCTCCATACTTCAACCTTTTATTCCTTTGCCGCCTTTGACACATTGAACTCGGCTTGTCAACTTCTTGAGTTCTTCAGCCATGTTTTGAATGAGCAGGTCCTTCTCATAGGATTTCGGGGTATAGGAGATTGGTTGGATAGAGTGAGGCACGGTTTCCACGTATATGGGGTTGTTTTGATGAGTTCTCGGTGCCTGGGTGTAATGGTGGTCATTAGTAGAGTTTTAAGGAACGGGAATGGGTTATGGTGTGCTTTGGGGAGTGTGGTAAGTGGAGGTTGGTGGGTAATGAATTGGTTGATGGTGGTGTTGTGACGGAGTTGGTATTGGTAGGGGATTGATATTTTGGGGTGGGGTTGCATATTGATGTTGTGCAGGAGGGTTTTGTGGATGTTGGTTTGGTGTGTTTTGGGAGGTACTGGGTACTTTGTGTTTTGTTGGTTGATGTCGGGGACATTCAGGGTGAGTGACAAATTTTCCAAGTTACGAAACTGCTCAAGTTCTCCCTATAGCTCCAATATCTTTTGTTCCAACCTCAAGACTAGATCATTTGGTGTCGGAGTACTTCGACCGTCTGAAGCTTTTGCGTTCTCAGCATTTTCCTTTCGAATGC
The DNA here is from genome assembly GCF_000715075.1 of Nicotiana tabacum. NCBI lineage: Eukaryota > Viridiplantae > Streptophyta > Magnoliopsida > Solanales > Solanaceae > Nicotiana > Nicotiana tabacum. The sequence goes on from NC_134087.1 coordinate 95,433,291, forward strand.
CACTTAAATCGTCCATTTTTGTTTTTCCTTTGACTTTTGTATTACTTGGAGGGGGAGGAGGGGGAGGGCCTCTAGATCTGGTGTGATATGCTGACGATGCCAATATGAGCGAACTAACCTTAAGGGATGGGAATAAGAAATAAAGAAAAAACGAAAAGGTAAACAAGTCAGTAAGGATTCTAAAATGTTTGAAATATTTAAACATATATTTCGGGAATGTAAATTCGTGTCCTCATTTGGGAGCCTCATTGTGCCCGAAGTAGGCCTAGCGACAAATAAATTTGGAGAACTTTAGATGCCAGTAAATGCTTCATTTCATAATGTGAAAACAGACGAATCCCAAGCGATACTAAGACAATAGAAAAGTAAGTCACTATTTGCACTTGGCCTTATTACATTTAGGAAAGCAAATAAATTTAGCCTACTGGGTCCTAAAAGGACCTTCCCCAGATTCGATCTTCTTGACTCCATCGTACAGGTTCCCCAGCTCGCGCAGACCCAGTAGCAGGTAAGCTTTGGCCAGATGTCCTCTTTTACTTCCTTCAGCATTCTGGCAATCCTCAATCCTCTTTATGACTTTTCCCTCTAGCTCCACTAATCCTCGCTCCAGATATTCCAACTTTCTATTGGAAGTGACAGCCATTTCTTCCATTCGTCGATCAACCTCATGTTTCTCTCGTGTATTTCCCGGTGCTCATTCTTAGAGTCGTGGACCCTCTTGCACAGCCTGTTGTATTTGACTTGAGCTTCAGCTTCTTCGTGTATGATCTTATTCCCTCGACCAACTCCTGGCATCACCATCCCATTCAGATTGTCCTCTAACCACGCTGGGTAGAGAGGTTCACACCCCACATGATACCTGTCTGGCTCAATGGTGTTCTTTTCCACAATGATCTTGCAGTGCCACATGTGCTGAGCTTGGCACTTGTAAGGGACATCATCATCCTGAAAGTCTGCTCTGAAATGGCTTATTTTGGCGATCCTGGGTACAACCTGTTTCCTACCTGCTTGCCTCATGACTCGGATAGGGACATAAGGGTATATCCCTCTCAACCCAATCAGCACCAAGTGTGGAGTGTCTCTGGATCTGATGATGAATTCGTCTGTTGGGAACCATTCAAACATCCATTGCACCTGTTCCTTGGTCAGATTGTCGAAGAACTCTACCCACTCTTTGGCGCTTTTCGGCTGAGCAAACCTGTCCGGAATGTAAGTCATCTGCTTGGGGTGATGGAAGGCAATATGGTCATTCCAAGCCCTTCGTGGAAATTCTTAGCAATAGTGATCTTTTTGAAGATGTTCTAATAACCACAACTGCAGTAACAGGTTACAACCCTCGAAATGCTTAACCCCTCTTTGACAGCGCTCCAGAGCCCTGTAGATGTCGTCTACGATCAAAGGGATATGTTTGCCCATTGATCCCCTCCATCAAAGTCTTGGCGACCATGGCCAACCTAGTATGGATTCTTTACCTTTTCATTGGAAACACTATCATGCCCAAGAAACACATAATGAACACGAACACTCTGCGATGGATGTGTCCTAGAGAAGTGATAGAGAGCTCGTCGTGGAAGGTACGGTAGGACTTGCTATGGCCATATCTCTCGTACAGGTATTCGAAAGGTATGTAAGACTTCTCCAGGCATCCCAAGTCAGCATTTTTCTTCAACCCCATCATTTTTAGGAACCCTTTACCAGTATGATTCTCCGGTACCAACAATCCAGGGCTATCCCAAGTCAATCCCGCAAGTCCCCCAATTTCCTCTAGAAGTGGAGTCATCTCTATATCGCCTAAACGAAACACAGCCCTTCCACTGTCCTAGAATAAAGTGGCAGCCTAAATCAACCTGTTGTTTGGCTAAATGTCTGGTAGAGAAGGCAAGTTTCCCAAGTGCTTTCTGACATGTTTCTTGTCACTTGAGGAAAGGTCCTCCCACCAGTCTAGTAGCAATGGTGGAATGTTGCCGACCATACCGAATCTGGGGACCTCGTGCCTCATTTTCTGCAAAATAAAAAAAAATTAGGCCCTTCTCCCCCACCAGACTCGACTATTTGTACATTCATGATTAGCATATTGGCATTTAGTTCTCCAAATTAATGCACAGAATGTGGTTGTGTCCGTTGGGATTATGGAAACCCTGGTGGACTTTTGGATAAGGCTCGTCTTAAAGGATCATTATATTGACAACATATTAATCCGACTAGGTTTGACCATGATGCATGCACAATTTCAATCAAAGTAAGGTTACTATAGGGGTCTAGACTGGTACCCTCAAGCAGATAATATAAGGGGGAAAGGCACGGAACCAGCGACTGCACTGCTGATCGATTAGTTTTACCGCAAATAGGCCTTTCCGAATTTAAGGGTAATAAATTAGAAGAGCGCAACCACTCATCCAGCGTTGCTATAGGATTTAATACGCACGAGTGGAATATGATGTTGAGCATGATTTATGCAGCAATAAAGAGCATGTTGTCAAGTATTTGCACGTAAACAAAATAATAAATGCAGTATTTAAATAATTGAAGAGACAGTTACAGAAAAAGAAAACAAGGAGACAAGTCAGTTTCAGGAATAAAGAAATCATAAATACTTGAAAATAGACAGTTAAATTCAAATAAGGGGAAAGGGTATGTGGGATAGAGCATGCTTGGACTAATTCACAAAAGATAAGTTCGTTATGGTAAGAGCCTAAAAATATCCCCAGCAGAGTCGCCATGTTGTCGCGCCCCCTTTTTCCCTCGCGGGGTCCGAGTTTCGACATTCATAGGGGGAAAATAACTCATTCTCTTTTGGGAATAGGGTATTTGAAGAGTCGCCACCTAATGAATTATGGTGTGCTAGGGCACCTAAAGCAGTTAACTCTTAGACTAGTTTGCATTACCAGAGATTAGGGTGAGGGCTCGAAATAACCTTGAGGGGAAGGTGTTAGGCACCCCTTGCGGTCCACAAAGGTGGGTCCCGACCGAACTTAAACTATGTGAATTAGTCATTTAAACAGATAAACCGTTTTAACATGTACTTGCAAGTAAAGGCATTCTAAGCACATATATGATTCAAGTAATGGAACAGGGGAAAAGGTTTGAACAAGTTGCACATATATAAAGAAAAGTAAATTTATTTAAACAACGGAAGTTGGGAAAGAGGGGTCCTAGGTTGGTTAGCCTATAGGATCACACCCACGCAATGCCCAGTAAACACTCCTCAACGAGGGGATACACGTGATATTAGCGTGTAGTCATCATATTCCTTACTACTCAATCCCCTCCCATTGGTCATAGCCTAAAGCGTTCTAGCAACCTTGAAAGATACCCTACGCATACATTACTCGTCCCTTCCTTGTGGCCCTGGAGGTATTTAGGACCTCTAATTTAGGTAGTTCTAGACCATCCTAAGGTATATAAAAGATAAAAGTCTAGGCGTCAATCAAAAATAATTAGGACTGCATTTAAAGAGGGAACGATTAAAGGCTCACATTTATCTCCACAAACATAACAAGTAAGTGCACGTCTCAAACAACAATTTCAAGTTTTTAAGAGAAAACCTTAAAACATGATATCTAGGTGAGCAACGATTATACAGTATTAACTGTTGATACCCAATTTTTCCCTGTATATTTTTTTATAAATGCAAAATACTTTCAAAATAGCATATGTATGTATATATAAGTGTGTCCAAATGTGTTTAGTATTTGTCCTAATTTTTTAAAGATTTTTAAATCAATTTATTGCCCTATTTTAGCAGTACAAAAAACAATAATTATTTCTCAAATTATAAATTTGGTGATTAACTTATTTTATTCTCATATTTATACCAAAATATAGTTAAGGTAATTTTTTACACATTTTTACAAATTTATTTAGTATTTTTAAAGCTAAATTGCATACAATTGCAATTTCAGCCTATTGTAAGATTTAATTGAGTTTATAATTACAAAATTGATTCCAGTATTCTTATTTAACATTTATAAATTATTAATTAGTTTGGTACCTTTAATTTATTTTCAAAAATCATTTACTATTTTTTATAAAAGGAAAAGGGGAAAGTGGCTATTTAAATACTTGCCCTATTTCATTTCAATTGTAGCCCAAATCAGCCCCCCCAATTAAACCCAATTACAATTTTTAAATTACCCGACCCCTGACCTGTTTATCCAACCTTCCCAGCTCCTCTTTTTATCTAGGTTGTTGATCAAAATGATCAACGGCCACAATTCTACCTTTCCTTTTTTAATTCACAAACACCCCAACCCTAAAATCATTTTCATTCACCCGCCGCCTCTGAAACCCCTCTCTCCTCTCAAACTCTCTCGAACCTCCCCTAATCCTAGCCGCCTCTCATCATCTTCCACCTCGAATCCTACTGGAAATCATGGCTTCCCAAGCTGTGAGGGCCCTATACTCACCTCCCCTTGCTCTTACACACCTGATACCTAAAGATTCGAGGCCAGGCCTTGAAGGTTTGCACCCAGACCTCTGCCGATTCAAGGTTCCAGAGTCATCATCGGCCTTGCTCCGGCGTACCATGGTGTTTTGAGCCTGGTTCCGACCTTTCCGACTCAGATCGGTGACCTTTTCAAAGCCTTTCTCATTTCTAGGGTTCTTCTGAAACCCTAACCCTTCGAGGTTTTCTCCGATCTCTTTAGATTCGTTGTGTATCTATGCTCTTTTTGAGTTTTCAAATGATCTCCCTAACTTTTCTTTCGAAAATTACTTTTCAAAGTCTTTCTTTTACGATTTAGGGTTTTCTGAAAATGCTTAAGTGTTTCTCTGACTTTCTTTCCCTTTTCTTTTATGTGTATGTGCTCTACTGTGTTCTATGTTTTTCTTCTACCATGTATGTTCTTCTACTGTGCTTTCTATACTATGTTCTTGTATGCTTTTCTACTATGTCCCGCTATTTTCTTCTACTATGTTCTGGTATGTTTCGCCTATTGTATTCTTCTACCGTGTTCTTAAGTGTTCTTACTATTTTTCTTCTATTGAACTTTGTTTAAGTTTCTTTTAAAAGGATCTTCTTAAGCATGCTTTCTTCTACTGTTCTTATCAGTCTTTTCTCATCATGTTTCGAATTAGTTTCTTTACTCTGTTTGCCTTGAACCCCTCTACTGTATTTACATGCTATTCATGAGTTCTGTTGCTGGAAGAAGCATGTTAGAAGTTTCAGTTCTTTTCTGAAACCTCTAAACATGTTTCGATTTGACTACTTGCCTCCTTATCTCAGTACTTGATTCAAGGTGGAAACCCTAGAATTTGGGGTTCTACTGAGGTTTGATTGAACTAGGGTTTTATTTTAGAACCCTTAACTCTTTCAGATTAACTTTGAGACTCTGAACTAAGTTTGGACATCTTTGTTTGCATACAATGCTGAACTTTTTGCAAAACTCTTCTACACTGGATTTTTTTCTACTGATTTACACGACAGTCTTATTTCATGCTCACATGCTCCTTGTATATGATGAATTTTCCTCTAAATGGTTTTCAAATTTGCAATTAGTGCAAACTTCCTTCTGAATATAGCTTGATTGATTTCTTTCCATCTTTTACTGATTTCCTCTGTTACTCGACTTAAGTAAAACCCTTCTTCATCTCTTCTGACTTGGTTCATTCATATCAAATCTCAGACCTTGTTATTTACTGGCTGTTAATTAACTCCCTTACCTTATTTTCACAAACTGTATACTGTCCAAAACTCTGTCCTTAAATAACCTTTATGTATTTGCCCTCAATTGCATGCTTTACACAAAGTGTTTATTCGATTCCTTTCCTTAAATGGTTTTACTCGTTTTGAATCTGAATCCCTTAATTAAGGAAAGCCTTGTATAATTGATTGACAATCAGTTTTCAAACTATATTCTTAGCTTATTTCTGCCTGCTTTCTACACTATAAAAGGCACGACCCTTTTCACAAACACAGACTTCAGACTTCACAATTTCACAATCTCTTCTGAACTCACACTTATAGTATTATGTCTTCATGTTTGCACTTTGGCTTTTACAAGACTACTGCTTTTTCTACTTATTTTTTCGAAACTGGTATGTCCTGATTTAAGTTTCAGCATCACCTCAATGTGTTTACTTACAGTCTTTGTATCCATGTCTACTTTGTTTTTCGTAGAGTTCGACATTTAGCTTAGTATGCCTATATTCTACTGCCTATTTCTGTTGTGAATCTTTGCTCCCTGTCCTATTACCCCTATGTGTTTGTAAATGGTGGCTTAGGGCATGGCAATAAGAGTTGTTGTCCATGAACTGAGCTTTGGACCAATGGGGTCTTAACCTCTAAATAGGCTGGAGGTTGTGCCAGCATATCCCATTGTTGGGTATGCCTATTAGCCTGCTCTTCTTGTGCTCTCGTAATCCCCCATTCCCTATATCCCTATGTGTACTGTTTCCCTTCTCTTTTTCCCTTTCAGAATTTTACACTTTCACTCTCTCCTAGTCTCTAAGTTCTGCCCCCCTCTTGTGAGCCTTGCCTTGGGACCTTGAGTTCCCTTTGAACTTGGACACTTGAGGGTTGGCCCTTCTACACTGCACTTGTCCTAATCTAACATTGCATTTTGGTGTGAGCATTGCCCGGAGTCCTTTTCAAGGCTCTTAGGGAACTTTGACACATCCAAATGGGAGAAAGGCTTTGATATATGTTTTCTTGGAGTTGGTTTACTTCATACTTCAGACAGGAAGTCTGAATCAGGCTCTCCTTGGTTATACTTTTTAATTTCCGATGTATTTTTTATTACTTTACTTTTCTGGGCTATAATAATTTTGTAATAAACTATTGGGGATGGCTAGTGAAAAAAAGGGGGGAATAACTATCTATGTAAAAGGGGTAGATATCCTGCTCATAGGGAATTTCTGATCTCTGCATATCACATAGATATCCTGCCTATAGGAATTCTGCACTTTCATATGTAGATACTATGCCTATAAGGAATTCTGCACCCATATAGATATCCTGCCTATAGTTTTCTGAAATTCTGCATTCATATGGATATCCTGCCTATAGTTAAATTTCTGCATCTCTCATATAGATACCATGCTCATAGTTAACTGGAAATCCAAATCCTGCATATGCATCTATCACTAGGCAAACCTGTTCATAGGGCTTAAATAACTAACTGCATCTAGATATCATGTTCATAGGCTTAAACGAAGTACAGCATTTATATGTCATGCCTATAGGATTTCTGCACTCTTGCTATGTCTATAAAAGTGTCCAAAATCGACAACACATAGAAAGCATGCCTATAGGAGCTTTAATCGAATCTGAACTGCTTCATTTGCTTATAAGTTTAAAACCAGTCACAAATGACTTGTGATCTCTTGCTAAAACTTGCTTTTCTTTAATAACTGATGACTTTTCTTAAATCAGCATGTACTCAGTTTATTTCATTGTTTCTGAAATCCGTAGATATCATGCCTATAGGATCCTCGTCCAACACCTAGTCAAGCCTTAGGGCTAAATTTATAAACTGAATCAGATTTTATTAGCTACAACCAGCAGGCAGGCCTGATTCGGGCTTCTTATCTGAGCTATGTAATAAAACAGTCTGCCTCGATCCTTTAAGTTTAATCAGACCCTAAACAATATGTGTAAGTCATGCTAACTACTTGTTTTTTCTCTGCTAAAAGGAGGTCTGTTTGAGCCTTTTTCATTTGTTTATATGCTTCCCCATACCTGCCATATATGTTTTATTTGTCGCCTTAGTATTTTTACCTTTTGAAACTACAAATAAGCCCAACATACCTCCCTTTTAGGATTAGTAGTCCTAAATGCCTCCGGGACTGATAGGATTGGGGCGGGTAATAGTATGCAATAAGTAAACGAGACCATTTTGCGCTTTAATACCTCAACGGGGTGAGAAATGGTAGATATGGATATGATGACCACGTGATAACATCTCGTGTAGCCCCCCTCGTTGAGGAGTGATTACCGGATGTTGTGTAGGGTGATCCATATTATTAATGAACCTAGGACCCCCCCCCCCTTCCTTTTTTTCTTCGTTTCTCTTAAATCTTTTTAAAAAAAACATTTCTTTTAAGAAAATCAACTCTTTTAGTTCCTTTTTCTTACTTTTGATTATTACGTGAAAACCCCCCTCCTATTTGAAGCCTTTATTTGCCTATGTGTTGTTCGTACTTAAAATCACAATAATAGCTTGGCTGGGAACCACACTAGTGGATCTTGAGGGGTGCCTAACACCTTCCCCTTAAGATAATTTCAAGCCCTTACCCAATCTCTGGTTGTTCAAATTAAACCTTCCCTAGTGTCCTAATGCACTCAAATTATTAGGTGGCGACTCTTCACTTCAAACCCAATTCCCGAAAGGGAACGAGTTGTCCTCCCAAATGTCATAAACCCGATTTCGCGAGAAAAAGGGGGCGCGACATTAACTAGGGCCAAAGTGTCAAAGACCTATTCAGCTTGCCTACTGATTTTTCAAACTTGCTGAATGTCAGCAGTTACTAATAACAAAGTGCAGTTTTATAGTTGCAGGATTGTAATAGCCCTATAGGCTTGCCTAAGCGCATAATAGTGATATCCTAAGAACATGATATCTATATAATATTAGGAATGCAGAAAACAGTAAGCCATTTTAAACGGACAACTTGGGATCCTATACGCATGCTTTCTAGCAGTATTAATTTAAGGCGGTGTTTTGAAACTTATTAAAGAAGATTAATTAATTAAACCGATTCAGAATGAACAAGCGTGAATTGAACTGACTTTTCTAACTGAACTGTTTAAGTCTTATAGGCATGATTACTAATTAAGCAAGGTAAAACAAACAGTATTCATTTAACCAAAGTGAAACCCCTATAGGCATGATTTCTATAGAGTTGATTTCAACCCTATAGGCATGATCTCGATTATTAAAGCCATTTTAGATCCTATAGGTATGGTTTCTAATTGTGTGGAAGTAAAGCAAACATAACAAACACATTTGAATCAACATGGACCCTATACGCATGGTATCTACCCAATTTGCCCAATATACATAACTACCCTCCCTTTTTCACTAATCACCCCACTGTTTGTTTACAATAATTATTACAGACCAATGAATCAAATGACAAATTTGCATAAATAGAAAATTAATCTATAGAGAGCCTAAAGTAGGCCCAAATGACTTCCAAGCCTCCAATAGCCTCAAATGCCCAAAGTTCTATAGCCAAATTCGTGTCTAGGTATGTCAGACTTCTCTAAGGATCTCAAGGATCCCAAGCAGTGCTCACACCTAGACCTTTTCTCAAATAATAACCGATTTAGGTGCAGTGTGGAAAGTACAGCTCTGACATGCCAGATTTCAGAGAGATCTCAAGGATCTTAAGGGAGTACACATGTCAAAGGGGCAGAACCTAGTATTCTAAGAGTAAAGTGAGAGTGCTTGACAGCTTTGAAAAGGTTTTAAAAATAGTACAGAGATGACTTTAGGAGTGAAAAGGTTTTCTGAAACAGGAAAAAGTTTGGTGGTAAAAGACAGTTTGAGAATAGTACCAAAACTTTTTTGAAGACAGCAGACAATCAATTGGTCATAAAAAAATATCCAAATTCAGAAACACTCAACAAACAGATCTCACATGGGGATAAAGGGATTGGGGCACATGAGAGTCACATTGGGGGTACATGGATAGGGTATAGAGAAAGCATATAGTCAACAAACTACATAAAACACTTACGGTCTTAGAGACTTAGAAGGCTAGTCATGGATAGTAAGTGGTTAAGATATAGATCACAGTTGTAATACAGAAAGCCTGACATGTCTTGAACAGGATTAAACATACATCAAATAGCCAACATGATCACATAATTAGGGGATTGAATAAATATTCACAAACATACTGATAAGTATTAAATAACTAAGTGAAGTGTAGATATGCTAATCATATATTGAACAGGATAGAGTTTAGACATGCTAGGCAAAGAAGTAAGCTGGAATACAAGTTGAATTCATAGTTGATGAACTAGTGCAGGAATGAAACACATAGGGTTTAGATTTCAAAATTTAACTAGAGACATACCAGTTGAAGAAAAGAGTGCAGAATATAAAGCAGATGTACTTCCAATATCTAGCCTTGGCTTTCAGCCGGCTAGACCAGTGAATATCACAAGTAGCAGAGAAGAAAAGAGAGATTTAGAGTGTAAGTGTGTTTTTTGTGAACTAATGTTCGTTATTAGAAGTGAGAATAGGAGGGAGTTTATATAGTAATCAAAAGCTAAGAAAAATAAGGTAAGGGATCAATTAAGTAGCAATTAGAGAAATTCAGGGAATCAATCACATGTAAAATCAGTAAGTCTTTCCTTTAATCAAGGGATAATCAATGGTAAAAGTAGGACAGATACTTAAGGAAGTATATCGAGTACAGAGTAGGTAATTAGGGGTGAATGCACATGGGTTTCAATTAAGGAAACAATCAGTAAGAATCAGCAAAATAACAAATAAGGGAAGGAAAAATTAATTAAGGCAAGCAGTTCAATTAAACTGAGTAGAGAGGTAAGAATCAAAAGTTTCGTTAAGGAAAGGTGTTCAAATCAAACAAGGAAATAAGGACTTCAGAATAATCAAGGGTCCAATCAAAGAGAAAATCACGTAAAGAGTCAACAAGTTTAGCAGATAAAATAAGGAAAGAAATGAATAGTCGGGATTCGACACATAATTTTAACGAAACAAATTGTTAAATCAAGAAAACGACATTGATTCAAGGAGAAAGATATAGGTCTTAACATGAATAGTCAAGATGAACACAAACATATAGAATCAGTGAAAGATTGAACTAAGAAATTCAGTAGAAGCATATTAGGATAAGAAAACCACGAGACATTCAAATGGCTAAAGATAAATCATAAGAACCAAGGCAAGAACACAGTCAGTACACCAGTACTCAGAAACCAAACAAAGAATGTCAAAAATTAGGGTTTTTAGTACAAGCGAGTTAAGGTTATAGCAAACTTACAAAATCAATCAAAACACATAAGAAACAGAATATCAAACACTCAAGAATCATCAAACATTTTGGAAAAGAAATTTCCGGAAACCCTAGTTTAGAGAAAAAAAGAAAAAATCGTTCGATAATCACACGATTCTTGTAATAAACCAAAAGATTCTTGTAAAACTCATATGAAATAGGTCCAAATCATTTCAGATCTAAGAGGCTTAGAAGAAAGAAATTAGGGCTTCGAGAAGAACAATCACAGAGATGAAGAATCAAACCTAGAAACCCATAGATATAGGAATATCTCACTCAGAATCAAACCAGGACAACTTGAAACATGCGAAAAAGGGCCATAGATGCAAGTAAACTAACCCAGGTCCCTTGAGGACCCTGGAGATGGCAATACCAACGTGAGGGAGGCCATTAGAGGCTTGGGGAGTGGTGAGAAGCCACCAAGATAGCCATAGATGAGTGACGATTAGGGTTAGGTTTGAGAGCATCTGAGAGAGGAGAGGGATTTCAGGGCGGCGGACGGTGAGGAAATGAGAGGGTTTGGGGGGTTGTTTGGTTTATTTTAGGTAAGAGCTGTTTGTGGCCGTTGATCTCTATGATCAACAGCCGAGATTGAAAGGGTTTTGGGATCGGATCAGGTATTAGGGTTTGGGCTGGGTAAATTTAAATTAAAATTGGGCTGGTATTGGTTTGAAATAGGGCTAAAATTTAAATAAAAATAGGCCAGATTTTAAATAGCCACTTTTAATAACTACATAATTTATAAAAATAATAAATAAGTTCCAAAAAGTATTTTCGGGTACTAAAATGATTTTAAGAAGTTATTAATATTTTGAAAATATAAAAGACCATTTTATGCATCAATAATATAATTATGCATTAGTATGGGCTATTATTGTAAAGATGTGCAATTTAGCCTAAAAATATAAATATAATTACAAAAAATACACTAAAAATATTTAAACACTATGTTGGCGTAAATAAAGAATTTAGATAACTAAATCATCACAAAAGTAATTTGGAGGATAATTATTGGGTATTTTATAAATAAAAGAGAAGAAATAAATTGATTTGGAGCTTTTTAAAAATAATAAAAATGTTTGTGCATGCTTATAACTGCATATGTGCTATTTTGAAAGTATATATATGTATTAAAATATATAAGGAAAAATTGGGTATCAACAAAGTTTAGTCGCATTGGAATGCTATAAAGTACGGTTACGGAAGTATAGTATCACCCCTAGGTGGATCAATCAAAATTATTCCGGATGTCCCCGATGAGACACGATCCCTAGCGATATTGTTACATAAGAGATCAAGTTATCAGTGGTAGATGATGAATCGACATTAAGGTGAATCAACAATAGATGGATGGAAGTTCAACAGTATGAGATGAAATTAGACCATCAGTCTCTAAGGATAAACAACGAGAGTGACCTGGAGTTGGTTGCAGACCTTAGTAACGATAAATCGAAACAAGAATTATGGTATAGTATGACCTACATAGATTCAGTAAAGTTATACGAATGGATAACCAGGTCTATGAAATAAAATATAGCCATATTCGTAAGTTTTACAAAGTATCGAGTGAAGAACTTCGGTACACCTATAGATGCCCATAGAGGTATCACATTAAGCCTTGTATATGTTTACAGAATAAGGCCTAGAGATTGGCTAAAAGCTGGAGGAAAAAGGGTAGTAGAGTCGCATAGGCAAACTTACAAGGTTAGTATAGTAGAGGCCGCATGATAGAAGGTAGCAATAGTTACGATATTGGAAGAAATTCGATCACAAGTCGTTGTATGAGAAAGAGGATTAAAGGGGGGAATACCCTAGACTTTGGAATTATTCACAAAACGGTTTCCTAGATGGCAAGGAGAGTACTAAAGTATTCGAAAGACATAAGTTATGAAAATGATAAGTGCATCAGTCAACATTCGAGGACGAATGTTCCAAAGGGGGGAATGATGTTACACCCCATGTTTTCGTACATGAAAGTATGTCGTAAGTGAATTGATGAAAGCTCAGAAATGAGATGTTACATCCCGCATTTTCGAACATTAAGGTTTCGTCGTAAAGTTAATCGACGCAAGCTCGGAAATGAGATTACTTTGAGGTTACAAGTACTACGCTACTTCAAACAAGTGATAAGTAAATTTGTGAAGGTGGGAGGGGAAGCAAGTCAAAGAAAATGAATTTCGTCCAAGTTTTTTATGTTGGGATAAAATATGGCCCGAGCTAACATACTCGGTATTTATGGACTAGTACCATATGAGGTACCACATGACCATGATAGTAAGGTGTATAAGGTATGTGAAAAGTGAGTAGTATTTTAAGTAAATGGAAATAATTTTCAATTATGTGGATAAATAGTTAATTATTGGGTAATGGAACATTACCTAGTTAATTATTAACTAGAGGTGGACTAATTAAAAACTTTGGATAAGGACAAAGCCTCCCACGTGGCAGCATATGGAAAGGGATCTAATGACTCTTATTTTGGGCAATTGAATAAGAATGACACATGGACTATGTATTAGCCCTCAAAACGTGGAAAGATGACTATGATAGTCATCTTTACAAATTGTTTCAACTGAAAATAAATACAAAGGTGCCTAACCAATTTAAGCTATCAACATTCTCTTTTGCAACAAAATGTCTTGCAACATTTTGGTATCAAACAGACGCTATATACCATTTCAAACCATTCTCCTAATTCAACATTTTCAAACAGACGCTACATCATTCTAGCAGGCTTTCCAACAAAATTTCTTGCAACATTCACAATTCAAACGAGAATTGTTAGAGCCGTAACAACATAAAATTTTGTAGTTCTAAACGAGTACGGTGCAACCTTTTCCAAGAATGTCATACGGATTTTTCCCTACTCCAAGTATGTTAAGGCTAAGCCCTTATTTCATTTTGCATGATCTCGTAATTATACAAGTTTGATAACGAGACATAAAGAAAAATTCATATCCCGGAATTTACATATATTTTCTTAGTCTTGTAAGTTACAATATTATCTGTATCGGGACTTCATATTCAATTGAATATTTCCTTTTTCTGGTCAGGAGAGCAGAGAGTCTATATATATAGTATTTTTATTACCATCAAGCTATAATCGATGGGCATGCCCCTATTGGGCAATCTCTGATCAGATGGTAAGTTATATACCAAGCCTACTATGGTGGAGCGCCTATGAGCGAGCCTAGTTGGTCGAGCGCCTATGAGCGAGCCTAGTTGGTCAAGCGCCTATGAGCGAGCCTACTACGGTAGAGCAGTTATATATATATATATATATATATATATATATATATATATACCGAGCCTTATAAGGCTGGACAGCTATTTTACTTACTATATTGAGAGAGTTGAGTCAGTATCAGCAGGTAAGAACATCATCAGATTATCTTTGACTTCCGGTTGCTTTCAGTTATTATATTATCAATTCAGTTTCAGTTTTTAGTATATTGCCTTACATATTCGGTACATTATTTCGTATTGACGTCCCTTTTCTGGGGGCGCTGCATTTCATTCGTACAGGTTCAGACGAACATACGCGTAGATCTCCTCATTAGATGTTGCTCGAGTTCAGCTTGATCAGTAAGCTCCATAACCTTCATATTTGTATATATGTATATATGTTATGAGTAGGTCGGGGTCTTGTTCCGATCATAGTATATCCATCAATAGAGGCTTGTTGACATATCATGTCAGTTAACGTAGTATGTTGGGCTTGTAGGCCTTTTATGTACATTTTGTTGGTTTGTCAGCTGTAGTAGTTATGACGGACTTGTCGGCCCAGCTTTATATTAAGATTTAGTCAGTATTCGCAATTGTATTGCAATGTGGACCATGGCCAAAGTATGACATTTTATGCTCAGAATCCCTTAGTCGCAAGTTGGTACACAAAGATAGGTAAGGCATCGTGTGTTGGTCTTGCCCCCCAAGTTCGGGGCATGACAACCTGGAGCTTCGACTGGTGGGCGTTCTGAGGATGAATAATCTGAGTATGACCCCCATGGGTCCAACTAGCAGGGAGTTCTTCTTTCAACCTTACTTTGTCTTGAATTCTTATATGCGTCGGGGACTATGCATAATATAAGTGTGGGGTAGAGGGAACTATTTTCGTCATGTAATTGTATAAAACTATTTTTTTTATAAGTTTTTCTTTTAGAACTCGTAGTAGACATAGTCTAGTTTTTTAAAAAAATGAAAATAGGAAAAAAATCAAAAAAAAGCTCGAACTTTTCCCGATGATGGATCTCTTGGATAGCTTTCTTATGATTAAGGTCCGATTAAAAACACCAAAAAGATTTTTTTTGTTTTTTTTTTAAGATAGTTAGGTAGTATCCCTTGATTTTTCTTTGGGCGCCAGTTCTTTTCCAAGGGTGTAGCTTGAACCGGGTACTTTGGTTTACTTTTTTTAGGAGTAGGATAGGAATAAAACTGAGTTGCTCTAAGATACATGTTGACATGTTTGTTGCTGGCACATTAGGCTATGGCATGCGTTCTGTCTTCTTGTATATGTATGTATATATGTATGTATGTATGTATATATATATATATAGGGGATGGATTTTCATTAGTTGTTTGACTTGTATGTCCCCTAGTGCATTATTGCTTAAATTTCTCAACTATATGTGCTTGCTTTACTTGAGAGTTTAATAGAACCGTCTTGATTGAGTCATGTGCAATGTTTATGTGAGGATTTGTGATATTCTGTGCTATCTTGTGTAGTTTAGAACTTTCCCCGTGTGTTAATCAAAGCAAAATTATTAAGTTGTGTTGGTCTAAGAGATAACGTAGGAATTTCTTTGCTTGATCATAGATGTGCTAGCTTGTCACTTACAATTAAAATTTTCCCGTTGCTAGACCCTTTGAGCCTATAGACATTTCCCTTAGCACCCACATTACAAGTCGTGGCTCTATTGTGTTCTTACTTTGAGCTTGTTGAACCTATACCTCTGAAGGCACTTAGGCGCTAAAAGAAGTAAGGTGAGAAAGTTGGGAAGTAGCTTTCGAGTGGAATCATGAAAGGGCCCATAATATGCACTAAAGTTGTGAAAAATATCACTAGCCGATGACCTTAATTTATGGAGTGTGTGTAGGGAAAAAAACAAAAGAGAAAAGAAAATTGCAAGAAAAAAAATAAAAACAAATAATGTTGATAGTCAAAAAAAAGAAAAACACACACCTCTTAATCTTATTAATTCGTGCTAGTGGGGATGTATAAGTGCTTAATTGAAGAAAAGGCTATGTTGTGTATGGTTTGTGGCGAGTGAGTTGATTGAGAAGAATACGTGTTCGATTCCTGAGTGTAGTGTATTAAAGTTCTTAGGAGGGTTAGTCACTATTCCTAAATGTATCATACCCGTTCCTTAACCTACATTACAACCCATAAAGTCTTAATTGATCCTAGACTTGGCTAGCTTAGATTAATAGAGATGTACACTACGGGCAAGCTTATGGTACCACCACGGGATGCACATGAATTCATTGTGAAAGTAAGCGACTTTTGTTCGACTGTGTGATGTCCTTAATTTATGTTCAAAGTCATATTTGAATGTGTGGACTACTTCTATGTTCACTTTTTTGTTTGTTGGTGAGGGCACATGATCTCATGACAAATTGATAGTGTTGTGAACTTCTCTTGTTGAGTGAGTGCGCAAGTTGAGGGTGATTGGTGGTAACGACTCGCCTATTGAGGTATGGTGGTTGTAGATAGGTTGTTTTTAATTGGTTGAATTAAATTGTGTATACTTGGGCATATTTAAAACGGGAATAATGTAAATTTCGTATGTTCATGCTTGATAGCTGGTATTGACTAGTCAAGGGTTGAATGTATGATTGAAAAATTAAGTTGCTCCTCCCTAATTGAGATGTACGTTGTTGGGGTGTAGTTTATAGTTCCATTACTCTAGGGCGAGTAAGAGTTTAATGTAGGATGTTGATATTCGGCTTTAAAATATTATATATTTATATGCATATTGCCTCGCATTTTACCCATGTTTCGTAGATTTTGGATGTGTAATGTAATTATTTGTGCTAATTCGTGGTATCTTTATGTGTAGGAATCATCCGGATGCAATGTGGGACGAAGGTGCACGATTTGAAGCAAAAAGGGAACGAAATGGAAAGTGGCCACAGTGTAGCGCCCAGGCTAGCATGCCGCTACCTGTGGCGCAGAAGTCAGAAGCATAAAATTTCCCAGCGCAAAGGACAGCGCCCCACGCTACCCTGGGCGCTGGTGACGGAAAAGTGTCTTGCCTCGACCCGGACAAGGTTATTTCAACCCAAGATACCCCCAACTCGTATAAAAGCAAATCTAAACCTATTTTGGAGGGAGAGACGCCACTTTGAGAGGAAAATACACACACGGAACACTCAGGAGCAAGAATTCTTAGTTTTTCTTCATCTTTCTTACTCTTTTCAACTATTCAACACTTGTGAAATTGTTTTGATTTTACCATGAGTGGCTAAAACCCATAAGTTTTGGGGTTGTGATTTTGCCATGAATATTGTTGTTTGAAGTTGACTTAACCTTGATTATAATTTGCTAATATATGATTTTTTTTTTCAATTTTATGATTAATTGATTAATTGTCTGGCCAACAGTTAAGTTTTATTTACTATCTATGCTATGCTTGGGAAAGCTACGTCTAGATTAGACAAGAATTGAAGAGGGCATGATCTTAACTCCGGGGGAGGGCGGATTTGTGGTTAGTATAGGAATATACCTAGTCACCATGCTCAATTGAATGTTGTAATCTTAATGTGCTCTTAATAGATTGATTTCATAGGAATATAAGCATTAATCTATTTTGAATAAGCAAGTAGTAATTCGGGAGAATACTACGAGATCAATTATTTTGTTAATTGGAATGCATTAGGATTGGTGAATCGATTACAACCTTGGAATATTCATCTCTACTGAATACCCCACAACTATTTTCTGCTTGATTAATTAGTTACTTGTTACATCTGTTTCTTAGTATAATCACATTTTAAACTCTGATTGACTTGATTGAATAACAATTTTGGTGAAATTAGTGGATAATTAACACAAGTCTTTATAGGTTCGACACTCGACTTATTATTTTATTACTTGTACGATTACATATACTTGTGTGTGCATTTGGAAGCATCACATGGTGACTCCAAAGAAATACTTACACACCCAATACTATAATAAATCAAACATTTCATTCGCTGTGAGTGATACGGCCTTGTGTTAGGATACTAAGGTCTTTGTATTATGTCAGTCTTGGAAATTTGCCAAGGCCTAATGTCAATATTATTTGATCTTCCCATCTCAGGCTCCTACTTGGTCTTTAAGAGTTGTGTTGAAAGAAAATATGATCTTTATTTTCGAAATGAGTATTTTGGTCACAGAAGAGCATTGCAGGCAACATGGTTTAATTGCTGAACTAATTGAAGTACATTAGGTTGGAAAACAATAATGGAGTTTGTACTGCAAAACCCTCCATAGACATGGGGAACTAAAACATCAATTTAAATTAGAGGAAATCATGAACCATCAACAATTTATACCCAAACAGAGAGATACTACACAACTCATCCTTTGCGGAAGAGTAAACTCCCATTCCCACTAAGAAATACACCACAATTGAAAAAATTTATTAGACAACAAACATACCCAGCATATTCTCGCAAATAGAGTTTGGGAAGAGTTTAGAAGGATAGTATGTATGCAATTCTTACTCATACCTTATGAAGGTAGAAAAACTATTTCCAAAAATCTTGGTTCAGTAAAGAGGAACATAACAATTATAACAAAGAACTACATAAAAACAAAATAGTAACAACAGCCCAGAAAAAAATAATGAATATAGAGAATTGACATAATTAAATCAACTAGATGGGGTCTCTATTGCGAACTGAGTATAGAGAATTCACATAATTAACTCAACTAATTGGGGTTTCAGATGTATATATCTTTGGAACAATTAGTATATGTTTGAGAATCATCATATTGAATCCACACAAAAGGTAAGAGTAAGAGATAGTTGAAACTTGAATCCTTCTGTCATTAAATTGAGCAAATTCCAGAATGCTTTTCTTACAAAAACAACTACTACAAATTCTAATAAAGGACCCTAATTACACCAACTATTTTAATAATACTTCATTTAATTTCTTGACCGCAAGACTTTTGCAGAACAAACAAAAGTCAAAAACACAAACACAAATTCCTTAACCACCAAAACCGTAGAGAGTCCTACCCTGCCTCTTGAGTGCATACACAACATCCATAGCAGTAACAGTCTTTCTCCTGGCGTGCTCAGTGTAGGTAACAGCATCACGAATCACGTTCTCTAGAAAGATCTTCAGCACGCCACGTGTCTCCTCATATATCAGACCAGAAATACGCTTCACGCCTCCCCTACGAGCCAATCGGCGAATTGCGGGCTTTGTGATACCCTGGATGTTATCCCTAAGCACCTTCCTGTGCCTCTTCGCTCCTCCTTTGCCCAATCCCTTGCCTCCCTTTCCACGACCAGACATTTTCACACAGAAATTTGAAGATAAAAAAAGTTTCTAAGGTTTTGGATTTGATCTGATTAGAGGTGAAGGGTGGTAGGTATTTATCTTTGGTGGATTTGGGCGCAATGAATTTCGTGGGGGTTTGAAATTGTGGCGGGGCGAAAATCGTAGCCGCTAAATTTTGGGGGGATTTGGTTGTTAATCGACGGATAATAATGGTGATCCGTGTGAAAAGCGAAACTGAAACTGAGTCGTTGATTGGAAGATGATCTACGGTATCGAGTGCAGCTTTGCGTATTAGGTGCGGATTGTGCTTTCGATGAGCTGAAGTGATTCCACCGTTAAGATTAAATATTTGACGATTCAGATTAAGTCTAGAGGAGGGTCAGGATTTGTGACCTGGCACTCCTTCTTTCTTTCAAATGCAATTTTAGGACTACTTGGGCCGGATGGACCTTTTCCGATTTATTTGGGCTTGGATCCTACAATTTAGTTGCGACTCTCATAAAGAAATTTTCAACTCATGTAGCAAAGGTTGATATCTTATTTATTTCAAATAAATATTCTTTTAAAATATTATATTTCATAGCTACCTTTTGATTTTATAGCCAAATATCTATTTATAGTTACCTCCTACTCTTAAGCCATAAAATATTCTATATATTATTTTTCTCTTTTATTCTTTCAGATTTTTCTCCACCCCTCTCTCTCTCAACACCGGTCTTTCTCCATGAATACAACCACTATTCTCCACTGATTCATCTTCATTGTCTCGCAAAATTTTCATTGTCAGTGGGCTGGGGCTCTAAATCAATGTCAAAATCAAGCCCTAGAGAGAAAGATCCACCTCATTCTAATGGTCGTTGTTTTGCAATGAAATTTGGACATGGCCACTGCAACTCTTGCCTCTCACCACCTTCATTGGTGCTTTTCTCCATCTACCAAATTCGCAATTACTAACAAAAGGAGACAATCTGCTATTGAAAATAAAAAATTTCTTTTATTTTTTGCGCCAAATTTTGAGAGTTTCAAGTCAGATTGCGGCCTTCTTGACGAGACGACATTATGATTGTTCTTGAACAAAGACGATGGAGTTTGGGGCTGAGCAACTTGAAGAGTCTGTTACCTTTTATTTTAATTGTATTTCAATATATCTCGTTGTATTCTATGTATTTTATTGTATTTATTATCTTCGTTTTTCATTGTATTTCAATGTATCCCGCTGTATTCCATGTATTTCATTGTATTCACTGTCTCGCTATATTTTCATGAATGTATTCATATATTTTTTTTAATTAATATAATTTATGTATTCAAATGTATATATGTATTCAAATGTATCTGCAGTATGTACTTATATGTTTTTGCACTAAAGATGACCTGCTATACTTCATGTATTCAATGTATTTTTATGTATTTAACTGTATTCAATGTAATTATATAATTTCTCTGAAGATTGTTATATATTTTGGGTGTTTTTAGATTGAGAATCTTTTTTATAACTGGAAATACAAATTTTGTGTGTTATAATTGAGTTTGAGTTATATTAGGAGTCTATTATGTTAATTGATTCACTTTCCGTTTAAAAACAGCTGAATAGACCATGAATTGCGCTATTTACGTGTCACGGCCCTAAACCCAACCCGGTCGTGATGGCGCCTCTCGTGAAGATAAGGCCAGCCGACTCACTTCCAATTCACTTTAAGCAATTAAAATTATAACTACTAAGTCTTTAATTAGAAATAAAATCCCAAAATAAGCATTTAACAATATAATTTGCGGAAATAAAAGCCAACACAGCCCAACGTCGGGGTGTCACCAGTCATGAGCATCTAAAATAATACTACCAATCTGAAAGTCTACTCCACTACTAAATAACTGAATTAGAAAAGAAATAAGATAGAGGGAGGTTGCATTGGGCTGCGAATCACCAAGCAGCTACCTAGTAAACCTCCGAAGGTCTGCTGGAACTGTCAACCCTCAGTAGTAGGACCTGTAGCACCCGAATCTGCACACAGAGGTGCAGGGAGTAAAGTGTGTACTTCCAACTCAGTGAGTAATAAGAATAAATGAAGACTGAATGATATAAAATCTCGTTAAACACAACATTTAGCTATCAGAGGCATAACAAAATCAGTAACACAATTTAACAATGAAATCTCATAAAAATACTTTTTAAAGCAGTCAACAACACATAGAAAAAACAACTAGGAATGGTAAACATATAAGAACTGCCCCTTGGGCAAAATAACATCAAATCAGCCCCTCAGGCAATATCATAGAACAATACCAGCCCCTCGGGCTATATCTCATGTCACAATGGGTACCCGCGCTCACTATGTGACGACCCGGCCAGTCGTCTCATGAGTTATCGCTCTGTTTTCCCCATTTTTTCTTTTTTATGCTTTGTTTATCCGTTCGGGTTGGTCGGATCGAATTCAGAATGATTTTGGTAAGGTTTGAGACACTTAGTCTCTTTTGAGGAAGGTTAAGTTGGAAAAGTCAACTAGATGTTGACTTATGTGTTAGAGGGCTCAGATGTGAGTTCTGATGGTTCGATTAGCTTCAGGAGGTGATTTGGGACTTAAGAGCGCGATTAGAATGAGTTTTGGAGGTTCGGAGTAGATTTAGGCTTGAATTAGCGAAGTTGATATTTTGGCAATTTTCGGTTGGTAGGCGAGATTTTGATATAGGGGTCAGAATGGAATTCTGAGAGTTGCAATAGCTCCGTTGTGTCATTTTGGATGTGTATGCAAAATTTCAGGTCATTCGCACGTGGTTTGGTTGGGTTTTTGATCAAAAGCGTAGTTTAGAAGATTTTGGAATTCTTAGGCTTGAATCCGATGCGAATTTGGTGTTTCGATGTTGTTTTGAGCGTTCCGAAGGATGGAACAAGTTTGAATGAGGTTATAGGATATGTTGGCATGTTTGGTTGAGGTCCCGGGGGCCTCGGGCGAGTTTTGGGTAGTCAATCGAACCATTTCATGAAGTTTAGAATTGCAAAAATCTGTTGCTCAATGTTGCAGACAAATGCTCTTCGCGTTCGCGAGAGGGGAGCCGTGATCGCGAAGGGTTAGCTGGAGAAGGCTGAGACTTTGGCCTTCGCATTCGTGATGGAACCTTCGCGTTCGCGAAGGGCTGGAAAACGATGCATCGCGTTCGCGAGGTCTGCTCCACGTTCGCATAGCAGAAATTGGCCAGCTGGGTTTTGAGATATTTTGTTCATAGCATTCGCGGGCGAGGGAGCGCGTTCGCAAAGGTCTGTTTGGGTAAAAGATCGCATTTGCGATGGGGTGGTCGCGTTCGCGAAGAAGAGTTTTGGTCAACGGAATTTTTGTGCTTCGTGAATGCGAGGCTTTGACCTCGTTCGCGAAGAAGGAATTTAGGCCTGGGCAGAAGGTTTAAAAGGTCGTCTTGTCCGTGAATGTAGGGTTATTTTCTTTTATTGTTGGTCGTTTTTGGAGCTTTTTGAAGGGGATTGAAGAGGGATTCAAGGGGAATCACTTGGAGGTAAGATTCTTGGACTTAAAACTTGATTCTAATGTGAATTCCACCTAAATAATCATGGAAAATAAGCCAAAAATTGAAGAACTAGGGCTTGGAAATTTAGACCTTTGATTGAGGATTTGAAGGACCATTTTGAGGTCGGATTTCAGAACTTTTGATATGTATGAACTCGTGGGGAGATAAAGAATCTATTGATGTAAAAAATTTCGAATTCTAAGATGTGGGCCCGGGGGTCGGGTTTTGGTAATTTCGGAATTTGTGTCGCATTTTGATTATTTTCACTTGGGCTTCGTTCCCTTAGCATATTTTGACGTTCTCGTTCTGATTTTGGATAGATTTGACGCGAGTGGAGGCCTATTCGAGGGGCAAAGGCATCGCGAGCTAGAGATTTGATCGGTTCGAGGTGAGTAATGATTGTAAATGATGTTCTGAGGGTCTGAAACCCCGGATTTGCATATCGTAGTGCTATATTGAGGTGAGTCGCACGCTTGATGACGAGCGTGGGGTCGTGCACTATTGGGGATTGTGACTTAGTCCGTCCCGAAAGACTATTTTACCGCGTATTTGACTGAAACTTACTTGTTATCATCATGATTTGGGCTGAATGCCATATTTGGGCCTTGTGCCAATTATTTGAACCCTTCGGGGATTTTTACTGGTATTTCCTTATTGTTTTGACTTTATACTTGAACTCAGCCATCTTATTTTCCACTGTTTTTCATACTCAGCCATGTTTACTCAGTTTTAATACTTTAATGATATTTTAAATAATGTTTGGGCTGAGAAACACATGTTTTACTATTGTCCGAGTGGCTTGTGAGGATTTTGACTGAGTAAGGTCGATGACCTATGTTGTGAGGAAACATTTGATACTGATTATGAGGTCGAGGGCCTGAGATATGTACGCCACGAGTTGACTTGATTGATATGAGGCCGAGGTCCTAGTGATGATGCCACGAGGTGGCTTGATATTGCGCTTGGGCCGTAAGGGGCCCCTTCAGGAGTCTGTACACCCCCAGTGAGTGTGGGTACCCATTGTGATGTGAGATTGAGCCTGAGGGGCTAGTATTGTTCTTTGTGATTGCCCGAGGAGCTGGTACTGTTCTGAGATATTGCCCGAGGGGCGGATTTGTTGAATTGTGCCCGAGGGGCAAACCTTTACATGTTTACTTTTCATAATTGACTGTCAATTACCTGCTTAATTATTGAAAAAGGCTTTCTATGAAACTACGTTTGAGTTAAAGGATTTTACCTATCTTTCATTGGTTTACTGTTTTAATTGTTTTACTGCTTCATTATAGAATGCTTTGTGCCTTACGTGATTTCTTGCTTTCAGTCTTTATTTACATTTGTTATTCACTGAGTTGGAGTACTTACTTTACTCCATGTACCCCTATGTGCAGATTCAGGCGTTGTGGATCCTTCTAGTGTGAGTTGAGAGCTCCCAGCAGATATCAGAGTCCATGAGGTAGCTGTTTGACGTCCGCAGTTTCTTGGTTCTCCTCCTTTATCATTTCTATCTCTTTTCAGACATTTGTACTAGCTTATAGACTTAGCAGACTTGTATTATGGCTTATAGATGCTCATGACTAGTGACACCCCGGTTAGGGCTGTGTTGGGTTGTTCTTCCGCATATTTATGATATTATCGGCTACTTTGGATTATTTTATCATGTTTAGACTGTTTCTTAATGCTTAACTTTTAAAATTTGGAAAATGGGAAGTGTCTGTTGGCCTTATCTTCGCGAGAGGCGACATTACGACCTGGTCTGGGTTTAGGGTCGTGACAAGTTGGTATCAGAGCCTAGGTTACATAGGTCTCACGAGTCATGAGCAAGTTTACTAGAGTCTCACGGATCGGTACGGAGACGTCTGTATTTATCCTCGAGAGGCTGCAGAATCTTTAGGAAAAATTTCACATTCTTGAATTCTTATGGTGTGTCCTTGATTTATCTTGAAAAATAACTCTTAGAATTCCTTCCACGCGTTCGTATGCGCACATGAGCTCTCGGTATCAGATATGCATCGATGGCTTGTGATTCCCTGATCGAGGGGCGAGATGTGAATTTCTGTGCGTTGATGTTGGGCCAGTCTGGAGGACCCGAGGCCGGATTTTTTGCCTATAGCTTGAGCACTGAGCTGTTGATTTCGTGAGCACGTGTTTCTAGATCGATATGTTCTGTTATTCCCTTATTAAGGGAGGTGATGACTGGATAGTTACATGATAAGTGTGATGTGACTGCGGGATGTATTCATGTGATTTGGAAGCAACGAGAAGGGTCTGCTAGAGGATAGAAGCACTTAGGTGCTCAATGTTAATCTTGATTTGAGGTATAGCCCCGAGTTATGGGTGTGTGAAGAATCTTTCCATGTTTCCTAATTGGGAGTAGAGTAAATTTCATGTTGCGGTCTGAGTTCAGACTCAAGATGTTTAAGTGACTCCGTAATGTTTATGACGGTGGAAGGTATACAAGAATGTTAGTTTGAGGCAAAGCTGGTGGGGTTATCTCTTGTGGATTGTCCTAAAGTTTGTGTAATCCCTTGTGTCATTTATTGGAAGATCTCTGTTACCAGCAAAATATATGTTTTACAATTTGAATTTGGGTTGCTCAAGAGAGTAGGCTTGACTACTACGAGAGTGAATGCGAGATTTGTAGAAGATATAAAGTACCAGATGGTCTGTGTTCCACGAGCTTAGGAAGGATTGAGTTTAATCTCACTATGGTATTATGGCAGCAATAAAGTATATGCGTTACGAGTTACTGTGTATGTTTTGGTCTATAGCTTCGAGCCAAGTGGGGGAGTCCACTATTAATTAGTTGGTTGCAAGGTTATGTGCTATGTTGGTTCCAGTTTGAGGCGTGCGGGTGAATCAGTATCGGCTTCAGCGCTAGTTACTTCACCACCACTCGCCCAGCCAGCTATGGGTGGAGGTCAGTCAGCTAGGGGTCGCCCTAGAGGGTGAGGTCGATCAAGTGACGTTCAGGCCCGTTTCTATGCACTTCCGGGCAGACCCAATGCTATTACTTCAGATGCTGTGATTACAGGTATTATTTCAGTCTGCCACAGAGATGCCTCTGTATTATTTGATCCCAGTTCCACCTTTTCATATGTGTCATCATACTTTGCTCATTATTTGGGTATGCCCCATGAGTTTCTTGCTTCATCTATTCATGTATCTACCCTGGTAGACGGTACTGTTGTTGTATACTGTGTGTACCGGTCGTGTGTGGTGACTATTGGGGGTCTGGAGACCCATGTGGATCTTTTATTATTGTGTATGGTGGATTTCGATATCATTTTGGGCATGGATTGGCTATCACCGTGTCGTGTTATTCTGGACTATCATGCTAAGACAGTCACATTGGTTATATCGGGTGTGCCACAGATCGAGTGGCGAGGTGTGACTGATTATGTTCCTAGTAGAGTGATCTCATTCTTGATAGCCCAGCGTATGGTTGGGAAGGGTTATCTCTCGTATCTATCCTTTGTGAGGGATGTCGGTGCTGAGACTCCCAATATTGATTCTATTCCAGTTGTGAGGGATTTTCCCAATGTGTTTCCTGCAAACCTGTCGGGCATGCACCAGACAGGGATATTGATTTTGGTATTGACCTGGTGCCGGGCACTCAGCCCATTTCTATTCCGCGGTATCGCATGGCACCAGTGGAGTTGAAGGAATTAAAAGAGCAGCTTTAGGAACTCCTTAATAAAGGGTTCATTCGGCTTAGTGTCTCACCTTGGGGTGCACCGGTTCTATTTATGAAGAAGAAGGATGGCACTATGAGAATGTGCATTGATTATAGGCAATTGAACAAAGTAACAATTAAGAACAAGTATCCTTTTCCTCGCATTGATAATTTATTCGACCAGCTTCAGGGAGCGAGAGTGTTCTCCAAGATTGATCTCCGTTCGGGTTATCACCAGTTGAAGATCAGGGACTCGGATATTCTTAAGACAACTTTCAAGACCAGATATGGTCATTATGAGTTCTTGGTGATGTCTTTTGGGCTGACCAATGCCCCGACAACATTCATGCATTTGATGAACAGTGTGTTTCGGCCTTATCTTGACTCGTTTGTCATAGTCTTCATTGATGATATTCTGGTATATTCACGTAGTCAGGAGGAGCACACAGAGCATTTGAGAGTTGTGTTGCAGAGATTGAGGGAGGAGAAGCTTTATGCAAAATTCTCCAAGTGTGATTTTTGGCTCAGTTCAGTGGCTTTCTTGGGGCACGGGGTGTCCAGCGAGGGTATTCAGGTTGATCCGAAGAAGATAGAGGTGGTTCAAAGTTGGCCTAGACCGTTTTATCGCCATTTTTTCAGGGATTCTCATCTATCGCATCGCCCTTGACCAAGTTGACTCAGAATAGTGCTTCATTTGTATGGTCGGACGAGTGTGAGGAGAGCTTTAAGAAGCTCAAGACAGCTTTGACCACGACTCCAGTGTTAGTTTTGCCATCAACTTCAGGTTCATATACCGTGTATTGTGATGCTTCGAGAGTTGGGATTGGTTGTGTATTGATGCAGGAGGGTAGAGTTATTGCTTATGCTTCTCGTCAGTTGAAGCCCTATGAGAAAAACTACCATATTCATGATTTAGAGTTGGCTGCCATAGTTCACGCATTGAAGATTTGGAGACATTACTTGTATGGTGTGTCTTGTGAGGTATTTACTTATTATCGTAGCCTCCAGCACTTGTTCAAGCAGAAGGATCTTAACTTGAGGCAGCAGAGATGGTTGGAGTTGCCAAAGGATTATGATATCACTATACTGTACCATCAGGGAAAGGCCAATGTGGTGGCCGATGCTTTGAGCCGAAAGACAGTAAGTATGGGGAGTTTGGCGTATATTCTAGTTGGGGAGAGAACTCTTGCAGTTGATGTTCAGGCCTTGGCCAATCAGTTCATGAGGTTAGATATTTCGGAGCCCAGTTAGGTATTGGCTTGTGTTGTTTCTTGGTCTTCCTTATATGATCGCATCAGAGAGCACTGATCGCAGCAAACTCAACCTCACACAACGGTAGGAAGAACGGGCGCTAAGACTTTTACTCGAATAGTGGTATCGGGGTCAATTTCCACAGGGAGCTTGGAATGGAGTTGCATATTTGTTCAAACTAGGAATGCGTGCTTGCTCCTAATTGTACTTCTAAAAGTTTTTGGGGTTTTTGTTTAATAACTACTATTATCAACTACAAATTTAAGCTAATTTATGCTGAAGGGACATGTTCTAAGTTGAGATTAATATAGAGAAAGGCATTAGGGTCGTGGCATCACCTAGGTGGTTAACTAACGGGTAGAAACTACTAATAATAGATTGACATATTTGGGATCAATGTTATAACTGTTGCACAATTGTACCCACTCTCACACCTCTCGGTAGGGAGAGGGAATTTGCCTAATTGACTCTCTCGAGACCAATTGGGTAGGCCAATTAAACCAAGCAACTGGGGTTCAAGTAGGGTGATTACTCTCTCGAGGTTTAACCCGTTAATTGGGACTACCATTTCTCATGGGTCCACCCCAATTCCTTGTTGAGTCAATTTTGGGGTCATAAACTCCCTTTCTCAAGAAGAGTCAAGACCCACTAAGCTAGAATCAATGTTTGCAACTATCAATCCTTAATTAAACCATAAAATTAACCCAAATAACAAACTCCCAATATCAATCTACCATTAAGAAGCAACACCCATTAATTACCCACACTAGGGTTGAGCCACAACCCTAGCTAATGGGTTTAGCTAGACATAATTAAAGAAAAAACTGAAGAAATAGAAGATGAGGCAACCATATTAATTAATTACTAATGTCAAACTACAATAATCTATGATGAAACCAAGCTATAAATGCCCAAAATCGGCCAAAACATAAGTCTCGCAAGTGCAGCAGCTATCAGATGTACCAAACTTCCCCTAAAAATGGTAAAATGTTCTATTTATAGTGGGCTGGAAAAACTGGACAAAAATGCCCCTGTGGGGTTAGTGCGGACCGCACAAAGTTGGCACGCGGCCGCACTGGGTTGCTTGACCTCTGAATCTTGCTCTCTGAAGATGGTGATGCGGACCGCACAAAGTTGGAATGCGGCCGCATGAAGACTGGCGCGGACCGCACAAAGTTGTTGTGCGGGCGCATGAATAGTTTTGGCAGCTTCTCTGAACTTCTTGGACGTGGACCGCGTGACCATAGAGTGCGGCTGCATGGAGAGGGATGCGGGCCGCATGAAGTGGGACGCGGCTGCGTGGTTTGCTTCTGTAATATGACACTCTCTGAACTTTTTGGACGCGACCGCATAGCAAGATTGTGCGGCCGCATGATTGAGACGTGGGCCGCATGAAATGGGACGCGGCCGCATGATGTTTGACTTGTATTTTCACAGTCTCTGAACCACTATGGTGCGGCCGCATGACATGATGGTGCGGTCCGCACCAAGTTCTGAATGTCCTTACTTTAATGATCTTTGGTACTTGAGCAGGTTTCACTCCGATTTGAGCCGATCTTTGACGATTTGTCACTTTATAGCTCAAACCTGCAATCAAGTGCAATCTGTAAGCATTTTGGGACTATTTTGTAGCAAATTACACTCAAAGCTCAAGCAAGTATGGGTATAAAACATGTTAAAATCTTACTTATCAACTTCCCCAAACTTAAACCTTTGCTTGTCCTCAAGCAAACAAAATAAGACCCACCCCTCAAAGGCAACATCCAAGCAATTTCAGCTTATCCTAAAGTAACCTCAACAAGCATCAATTGGGACTAACAATTGCCCTCAATGCGAATGCATCATTAACACATTTAAACTTTGAAAACTTGTGGATCAAGTGTGACACAAGAGTATCAAGAGTTGATACATTTCATCAAAGAACTTTTCTCAATTACTTTGGTCATTGTGGAACCCAAACTCACACATCCTCAACTCTCCCTAAGTGAACCTCACCTTTTAAAGTATTGACATACAAACCGAGGTTGATGGATTTTCGCTCGCCTCTCTCAAGGAAGAGGCCACAAGTCCGGCTCTACGTACCATATGCTTGCCCCTTATGTAAGTATCCAATAATGTAGGTTCCGTTCAACTCAAAATCATGTAGGGGTTTTGTGGAGTCATTGTGAAGGCTTTTGGGTAAGGGTAGGACATATTTTTGTTCAAGTGGGTTCAATCTTCCCTTAAGCACTTCTTTTGATTCATTTTGGCACACTTTCTTGACTCATTTGAGTATCACTTCTTTTTCAAGGGGTTAGAAAGACACATTGTCACCCTTTCTTATGCAATTCAGCACATTTCTCCTTTTTCTACTTTTTTTCACACCCTTTTTCACTTTTGTTTTCTTTGAATCCTCTTTCTGACCTTATTCAATTCGGTCTTTCTTTTTGTCTTATCTTTTTTTTTTCATTACCTTTCTTTTCTTTTGCTTTTATATATTTTACCACATTGTTTCCTTTCTTGTCTCCCCCCCAAAAAAAAAAACTTAAACATTTGCCATCTACTCAAGGGAAGATTTGGGTGCCAAGAGAGGGTATCATTAAGAACGGGTATAGGCTTGTAGCTTTGGTTCTTGAAAGAAGAAGGTTCAAGGCTCAAAAGGGTTAACTAGGGATCATTTCATTGGTAGGTCATGGAATTGTTCAATCTTAGCATTTTGGATCAAGGAGAGCCTACAATCACTTCTCAAGCCAAATTTCACCTAGGATTTCGCCTCAACAAACATTCGGGGCAAGTTCTAGACCATCGGCTCGGGACTTGGACTCGCAAATCGACTTC
The DNA here is from genome assembly GCF_000715075.1 of Nicotiana tabacum. Lineage (NCBI taxonomy): Eukaryota > Viridiplantae > Streptophyta > Magnoliopsida > Solanales > Solanaceae > Nicotiana > Nicotiana tabacum. The sequence continues at coordinate 95,464,012 of NC_134087.1, forward strand.
TCACCACACACACTCAAGGATTGCTAAAGATATCGAGTCGAGGGCCCATAACGACCTTAGTTACGATTCAAGCGCACAATGGTCCAATACGACCACATGATGACTGTTTGGTCAACACAAGAGTCTCAAGGCCACGACTTTCACCATCCTGAGCACCACATTATGTCTTTGACCATGGGATCAAAGGCAACTGTGTTAGGCCCAAGTGAAGCTTTGCCTGAGGTACCCTTGACTACAAAACTTGAAAATAAAATAAAAAAATAAAAATCAAAAACGGACTCAAACCCTTAAGAAGGTTGTCACGCCATCTATCATTGGGAAGAGCCACCCGGTTCGCACAACACTCTACCCTTGGAAAGAACCGTGGCATTAAGAAAACCAAGGGCTTATTGCAAACGCCAAAACAAAACAAAAAGGCTACGAGCCTACTATGAAGCTAAAAACGAAAAATTTTAACGAAAATAGAAAAACAGAATGAATATGTACAATAGGGGAGTAGAATATACAGCGGTTGGGGGGGGAGAAATAGATATGTACATAAAGTAGAAAAGTAACTAGAATGAAAAGTTATATACAAGCCAACTATCAACATAAGCTAAGAGTCTAATAAATATGTACAGTCATCCCAAATGTATCAACCATCAAAATAGTAGGGCGCACCCCCACAAATAAAAGCTGGCACTGTCCCCAATGCCAACTACCAAAATAAGCATATAAACAGAGAAAGGATATAGAGTGGCTCCTCAAGCCTGATCCGTCGTCATGGGCTGATCAATGGTCCCCTGATCCTCTGTACTGGCGGGAACCTCAGACTGGTTCCCAGCCTGCTGTTGCTCTGCTGCTGGGACAAGGGCCGGGTCATGGACCGGCTGAATATCTGGTGGAGCACTGGAAGTATCCTCCTGAACCTGTGCTACCTCTATCACAACACTCTCAGTGCTAGGAAGCTTCCTCTTCTTCCTTGGGTGCCTAGGCTCCTCCTCCTACTATGGCTCCGGTACAAATACGGCTGGTGGTGGTGCTAACTTATCAAAGAACAAGTCTAAAGGCAGCTGGTCTGCCATTAGCTTGTCAACCTCAGCTCGGAGCACCTTCACCTCTTCCTTAGATGCCCGGGATTTTCTCATCTTCTTGTGTTATCTGGCAAGCTCCTTTAGATCTTTGCCCTGTGCATCAACTGCCTTTGTCAAGGCAGCCTGAGTAGCCAAAATCTCCTCCTGGTTGGCCAGGAATGTCTTCAATGTCTCTTCAATGGACTGAGGAATCTCAACGGTGGCTGGAGCAGACTGGGCCGCAACTGTGGTAGCCAAAGTGGACAACTTGGATGTCGAGACTGACATCCAGTTATTCAAACTGGCTAATGTCTTTGCTAACTGCTGGGTCGTGAAGGGGTTGGATTTGAAGGTGGGAACCACTGGGCCAGTTGAAGAACTGGGACCCGCAGAGGAGGATGGGATGTTCGGAACAGTAGTGGCAGCAAGAGTAGGTGGCTCAAGACTCTACCGCAACTGGCTCCTCTAACTGGCCAGTCGGGGCAGAGGTGGATGCTTTTCCCTTCTTATCTCCCTTCGGGTTGTCTGGCCCCTGAATACTAAACCATGAAAACAGGGACACCGGCTGGACTCCGACATCGAAGGGGTATTTCTTAACCTTTGCATCTTCAAAGTACATTGTGAGGGTGTTCGGGTAGGGGTAGTTTCTATCCGTATCAATGCCAATGGATGTGATCACACTGTACATAACATTCCCCACATTGATGGGGAAACCTGCCATAATGGACGCATGAGAACCGCTCGGGCGATTGGAATGGTCTGGTCATGGGACGAAGGGTCCAACCTGTTGCATACAAAAGTTAACCATCCTCTCGCCTCAAAATTGAGGTCCTTTCGTAGTATTTTCTTCCCCACCTGAATCCACTCTGGAACAGTATCCGGCTGAGCTAAGTACTGTGTTACCCAAGGACGAGCTTCCTCTTTCAACTCTAACTTCTCTCTGTACTGAGAGTCATCTTCGTCATTGAAACCCAAATACTCGTTCAACGCCTTTCCCGAGAACACTATCTTCTTATCCCGCACTTTGGTTGCAATTGACCCTTCTTTGGTGTGGGCCACATTGCTGTAGAATTCCTTCACCATATGTTCATTTGCATCGACCAGCTCATCTTTGAAGAAATCCCACCCCACTCTAGTAATAAATTATTCATGGACTCGGGGAAGGTAGGGTAACAAATCCCGGGTGACTACTCTTCTTTCTAGAATCACCTTCTTCTTGGGCCACACTTCCCGGAATTTATGAAAGGCCACCTCGCTGACAAATCTGTCCTGCCATACAACTAGGTTTCTAATTCTTTCAATTCCCCCAACTCTAAGTACCCCACTATCCGAGACCTCCTCATCACTCTTGTTTTTATTTTTTGCACCCTCCCCGGATTCTGAAGCTGTGGGGGAGGTGGAGTATTTGGCACTGCCTGCTTCTGAGCCCTCAGACGACTCAGGTTGTATAATAGTTAGAGCTTTAGCTGGGCCTGTGGGGGCTTTCCCCGAATCAGTTGAGACATCCTGGGAGGGGAGGTACTCACTCCCTGACTATTCTTCATCACTCATCACCTGCTTTCTTGTTTTTAGCTTTGGTTGGGGAGTGAGTTTCTTCAATTTTGCTTTACCTCCCCGGGAGGGGTCACCTCCTCGTCCAGGTTGTTTAGCTCTACGCCCTCGTTGTTTAATCATTTTCTGCACACAAATAAGTCTAACATTGTTAGTTCAGGCAATTGCAGAGTTTAAGTACAGAACAGAAACACAGACAGAGAACAGGTGATAGCAGTGTGGACCGCACAAACAAGGCATGCAGACCGCACTGACCAAATTGGGAAATGAACACCTCTCTGATTAGGAACCATGAGGACCGCATGAACAAGGGGTGCGGCCGCGTGGGGGCCAACGTGGTCCGCGCAAACTGGTCATGCGGCCGCATTGGCCATACTATTAAAAACTGGTGCCCTTTGAACCTCACCCATAGGGACCGCACAAACTTGGGATGCGACCGCGTGGGGCATGGAGCGGACCGCACAAACAAGGCGTGCGGCCGCGCTGGGAATTATCAACCTTTAGGCTCAAGGCTTACGCGGACCGCGTAACAGAATGATGCGGTCGCGTAAAAGGCATGCGGACCGCATAATCAGGGAGTGCGGCCGCGCTGGTCTTTCATTACAGGGGCAATTAGGGTTTTACAAAAAAACTCAAGTCTTTCACGTTTTAGCATCCTACTTTGTCCTACTCATTTATAACATGCCCATCATTTCAAAGAACAACAAGAACAATATAAAACTATCCTAATCATGAAACGACGAAGAACAAAAAAGAAAAACGAAGAAGTTATGACTAGAGAAACATGTATAAAGTTTAAATTAATACTAAGTAAAGACTAATGTGAGAGATATGTTACCAGGAGAGCGAAGAAATGCTCTTGATATTAACACTAAGAAGGGTCTTTGATGTGAACAGTAACTTTTAGGGCTCAGGGGTCAATTTTTGCGAAAAGTTCTAATGAAGATCCTAATGGCCTATTTATAAGAAACACCATGGGGACCAGCACTTACCGTCCAGTGCGGCCACGTGAACACGACCACGGGCCGCGCTGGGACTTTACCATTTACCTGGTGCTGAAACGAAGGCACGCGGACCGCATGAGATGGGCTGCAGCCGCATGAGAACCACGCGGGCCGCTCAAAGTGGGACGCGGCCGCGTGAACGCAGTTCAGAGACTGATCATTCTTGGCCTTCACCAGTGCGGACCGCACGAGCAAGGACGCGGCCGCACTAGCCATCTTCAGAAACTTGGCAATATTTTCTTTGGCCGGTGCGGACCGCACAAAGTGGGATTGCGGCCGCACGGTCACTATTCAGAGACTGTGCACTTTTTGCACAGTTGTTTTGCACTGGTTCAATCACAATTCATGCAGCATCTCACAAACCATTAGCTCAAAAATCCTAATCTACAACAGAAATCAAAAAGAAAGAAAAAGACATGGGTTGCCTCCCAAGAAGCGCCTGACTTAACGGCGCGGCATGACGCATTTTACCATCAAAGTCACTTCAAATGAATGAGTGCCACCACGTGGCTGTCATCAAACTTTCCCAAGTAATGCTTGACACGATGGCCATTGACCCGGAAAACTTCACCATTTTTGTTCTTGAGATCAATAGCACCAAATGAGGTTACACCAACAACTTCAAATGGACCACTCCATTTAGACTTAAGCTTTCCCTGGAATAACCTCAACCGGGAGTTGAAAAGAAGAACCATGTCACCAACTTTGAATTCCTTCCCCCGGGCATACTTATCGTGAAGATACTTCATCTTGTCCTTGTACAAGGACGAGCTGGAGTAGGCATGAAATCTAAACTCGTCTAGCTCATTGAGTTGCTCAACCCGGAGATTCGCAGCGACATCCCATTCTAAGTTCAATTTTTTCAAGGCCCACATAGCCTTATTCTCCAATTTCACCGAAAGATGACAAGCTTTCCCAAACACCAACCGGTACAGAGACATACCAATCGGGGTCTTGTAAGCTATCCAATAGGCCCAAAGAGAATCATCTAATTTCTTCGACCAATCGGTCCTATTGGCATTGATAGTTTTGGACAAAATACTCTTGATCTCTCGGTTGGAAACCTCAACTTGGCCACTCGCTTGAGGATGATAAGGAGTGGTCACCTTGTGATTTACACCATACTTGGCAAACAATGAATCAAAAGCCCGGTTGCAAAAATGAGAACCACCATCACTAATATAGCACGTGGAGTGCCAAACCTTGTGAAGATACTCTTTTTCAAGAACGCCACCACACTTCGAGCTTCGTTGTTGGGCAAAGCGATGACTTCGACCCATTTCGACACATAATCAACCGCTACCAAGATATAGGTGTTCCCACACGAACTCACGAACGGCCCCATAAAGTCGATACCCCACACATAAAAAATGTCCACCTCTAGAATTGTGTTGAGAGGCATTTCATCCTTTTTTGAAATCCCACCGGCTCGTTGGCATTCATCACATCTCTTGACAAAATCACCGGCATCTTTAAACAAGGAGGGCCAATAGAAACCGCAAATAAGCACCTTAGAAGCCGTCCTCACCCCACCATGATGGCCACCATAGGGAGAGGAATGGCAAGCCTCCAAAATACTCAATTGTTCTTCTTCCGGGACACATCGACGAATCACACCATCGGTGCAAATCTTGAACAAATATGGCTCATCCCAATAATAATCCAAACTATCCCGCTTGAGCTTCTTCCTTTGGTTAGAAGGGAGCTCATACGAGATTATACCGGCCATAAGATAATTTGCCACATCAGCAAACCACGACATATCATGCATAGATACCGCAAGGAGTTGTTCATCCGGGAATGCATCATTGATCTCAAGGCCGTCAGAAGGCCTCCCCTCTTCCTCCAAGCGGGACAAGTGGTACGCCACTTGATTTTCACTTCCTTTTCGGTCCACAATTTCTATATCAAACTCTTGAAGAAGTAGCACCCATATCATCAACCTTGCTTTTGAATCTTTCTTGGTCATCAAATACCTAAGGGCGGCATGATCAGTATGGATAATCATTTTGGCCCCCATAAGGTATGGTCGGAACTTTTCCATGGCAAACACAATAGCTAGCAACTCCTTCTCAGTGACTGTATAGTTTCTTTGAGCTTTATTCATCGTTTTGCTTGAGTAGTACACCGGATGGAACATCTTGTTGATCCTTTGGCCCAAGACCGCCCCTACCGCAACATCACTAGCGTCGCACATGAGCTCAAATGGCAAGCTCCAATTGGGTGCGGTAATGATAGGGGTAGTTGTCAACTTGTGTTGTAGAAGCTCGAACGCCTCCATGCATTTCTCATCAAAGACAAACTTGGCCTCCTTCTCTAACAACTTGCACAACGGGTTAACTACCTTAGAGAAATCTTTGATGAACCTTCGGTAGAAACCCGTGTGCCCCAAAAAGCTCCTCACCCCTTTGACAGAAGTAGGGGGAGGTAACCTTGAAATGACTTCAATCTTGGCTTTGTCAACTTCAGTACCTCTCTTCGAAATCTTATGACCCAATACAATACCCTCTTCTACCATAAAATGGCATTTTTCCCAATTGAGAACTAGGTTTGTATCTTCACATCGGGCCAACACACGATCCATATTTGTCAATCATTCTTCAAAGAAGTCCCCCACCACGCTAAAATCATCCATAAATACCTCCAATATATCTTCCACCATGTCGGTAAAAATTGCCATCATACATCGTTGAAAGGTCGCTGGGGCATTACACAATCCAAACGGCATCCTTGAAAATGCAAATGTGCCGTAGGGACAAGTAAAGGTCGTCTTTTCCTAATCTTCCGAGGCGATGAGAATCTAATTGTACCCCGAATACCCATCTAAAAAGCAATAGAACGACCGACCCGCAAGAAAATCAAGCATTTGATCGAGGAATGGCAACGGGAAATGATCCTTTCGAGTCACCTTGTTAAGCTTTCTATAGTCCATACAAACTCTCCATCCTGTCACCGTCCGAGTAGGAATCAACTCATTGTTAGAATTGGTTACCACAGTCATCCCGCCCTTCTTCGGTACGCATTGCACCAGAGAAGTCCATGAGCTGTCAGAAATAGGATACACCACACCGGCGTCAAGCCACTTGATAACTTCCTTTTTGACCACTTCTTGCATAGTTTCGTTGAGTCTCCTTTGGTGTTCAAGTGAGGGCCTCGCATCCTCTTCCAATATGATCTTATGCATGCAAAAGGCGGGGCTTATGCCCCGAATATCCGCCAATGTCCATCTGATCGCCCTCTTGCACTTTTGTAGAACCGCCAAAATGGTGTCAACCTGCACGTTAGTCAAGCAAGACGAAAGAATAATAGGCAAAGTGAAATTAGGGCCCAAGTATTCATACCTGAGGTGAGGAGGAAGTGGTTTCAACTCCAACACCGGCGGCTCCTCAATAGATGGCTTGGTTGGGGGAGTTTTGCGATTCTCAAGATCCAAGGATAACTTCCTAGGCTCATAAGAATACGAGCCCATACCATGCAAAGCGTTTACACATTCAACTCTCCCGGCATCATTATCAACATCCATGTTCAAGAGCACAGCCTCAAGTTGGTCCTCAACATTCACCATTGCGCTTGTGTCATCCACTATCACCGCCGTGACAATGTCAACAAACGAGCACACCTCGGTGCTATTCGGTTGCATCATAGATTTGCACACATGGAACACCACCTTTTCATCACCAACACGGAAGGTCAACTCTCCCGCTTAGACATCTACCAAAGCCTTTCCAGTAGCTAGGAAAGGTTTTCCAAGGATAATTGGCACCTCAAAATCCACCTCACAATCCAAGATAACGAAATTGACCGGCAATATGAACTTATCAACACGAACAAGGACATCATCAATAATCCCCAAAGGCCGCTTCATTGACCGGTCCACCATTTGAAGCCTCATAGAAGTTGGACGAGGTTGTCTGATTCCCAAGGTCTTGAAGACCGAATATGGCATTAAATTGATACTTGCCCCCAAGTCACAAAGGGCTTTTGCAAATTCGGCACTTCCAATGGTACATGGGATAGTGAATGCACCGGGGTCCTCAAGTTTCGGAGCCATAGAATGCACAATTGCGCTCACTTGATGGGTCATCTTGATTGTCTCACACTCCATTGATCTCTTTTTTGTAACCAAATCTTTCATGAACTTTGCGTACCCCGGCATTTGCTCGAGTGCCTCCACCAAAGGCACATTGATAGTCAAACTCTTCATCATCTCAATGAATTTCTTAAATTGGTTGTCACCTTTTTGCTTGGCCAACCGTTGAGGATAGGGCGGAGGAGGCCGAGGTAAGGGTGCTTTGGCTTTGGGCACCACCGGCTCGGGCATATCAATCACGTGTTCCCTAGACGGGTTCACGGCCTCTTGTGTCTCCTCTTCAACCTCATGAATATCAATCCGCACATCATCTCTCACACTTGGTTCAACTACATCTTCAACCACCAAAGGCATTTCATTATCTCGTAACTCATCTTCATCCACCATAACTTGGTTTCCTCTTGAGGCATGCACATTACCGCCTCTTCCACTTCGCGTTGTCACCTTCATCACATGATTATTGTGCCCACCCTTGGGGTTTACTACCGTATCACTTGGTAGAGCACCCTTTTGGCAAGTATTTAAAGACTGAGAAATTTGGCCAAGTTGTACTTCCAAGTTACGGATAGAAGTGTTGTGGGAGGCCAATTGAGCTTCGGAGTCTTGGTTCTTCTTCATCATTTGCTCAAACATAACTTCAATTCTACCAAATTCATTTCCCGAAGAACTAGACCCTTGAGATTGAAACGGCGGCGGGTTGTTCGGTTGTTGAAACATCGGAGGCCTTTGAAAGCCTTGCCCCCGATTTCCTTGACCACCATTGTTATTCCACCCACCTTGCCCATTGTTGTTGTTCCAATTGTTGTTGTTGTTTCCGCTCCAATTCCCTTGATTACCCGAATTGTTGTTCCCCCAATTTCCTCCTTGGTTGTTGTTATTGTTCCAATTACCACCTTGTTGATTGCCCCAATTTCCTTGGGGTCTCCATTGTTGGTTCCCTTGATTACCTCTATTCCCTTGATAGTTGTTGACGTATTGGACTTCCTCACTTTGATCATCATAGCATTCATTCGAATATCCACCACCATTATCATAGTTATCAAAATTTCCTTGAGGTTGTTGCCCTCTTTGCCTCCTTTTCATCATATTCACTCCTTCCATGGCGTTGACTTGGCGCGGGTTTTGAACTTGTTGTAACTGCGCTTTAGCCAACTGATTCATTGTTGTTGTAAGTTTGCCAATGGCTTGGCCGTGATCATGTAACTCCTTATGCAAATGTATGACGTTAGGATCACCTTGAGGCACATTAGCCCGGCTTTGCCATGCCGACGATGTGTCGGCCATCTCATCTAACACATCACAAGCTTCATTGTAAGGAAGCTTCATAAAATTTCCTCCTGCCAGTTGGTTCACAATACATTGGTTGGTTGTGTTGATGCCCCTATAGAATGTTTGTTGGATCATCACATCAGTCATATCATTGTTAGGGCATTCTTTCACCATTGTTATAAACCTCTCCCATATCTCGTGTAACGGTTCAGTCGGCTCTTGCTTGAAGGCTAGAATCTCGTCCCGTAGAGCCGCCATGTGACCTGGAGAGAAAAACTTAGCGATGAACTTGTCCGCCAACTCATCCCATGTAGTGATGGAATGATTGGGGAGCCTCTCCAAACAATCTAACGCCTTCCCCCGAAGTGAGAACGGGAAAAGTCGAAGTCTCAATGCATCCTCCGAAACATTTGTCTGCTTGCTACCCCAACAAGTATCCACGAAGCCCTTCAAGTGTTTATAAGCATTCTGATCAGCGGCCCCCGTGAAATAACCTCGTTGTTCGAGCAAGGTGAGCATCACATTTGTAATATGGAAGTTCCCCACCCGGATTTGGGGAGGAACTATTGCACTTGCGTACCCTTGATTGGGTAGAAATCTTGGTGCCACTCTTGGTGGAGGTGGAGGAGGGTCTAGTATATTCTCATTTGCATTGGCATTTTCATTGGCATCGACCTCTCCTAGGAGCTTGAGGTAATACGTCTTCTTGTTCTAGATCCTCAACCTCCTCCCCCACGACCACGTTGCCAAGAGGGTCATTTGCGTTTAAAGGCATGTGTACCTGAGTGAATTGACACAAATAAAATTAGTAAAAAGAAGGAAAGAGAAGCAAAACACAAAACTAGCTACACAAATAGTCAACACCGTAAGCTTCCCGGCAATGGCGCCAAAAAGTGATCGCATCAAACTCAACCTCACACAACGGTAGGAAGAGCGGGCGCTAAGACTTTTACCCGAATAGTGGTATCGGGGTCAATTTCCACAGGGAGCTTGGAATGGAGTTGTGTATTTGTTCACACTAGGAATGCGTGCTTGCTCCTAATTGTACTTCTAAAAGTTTTTGGGGTTTTTGTTTAATAACTACTATTATCAACTACAAATTTAAGCTAATTTATGCTGAAGGGATATGTTCTAAGTTGTGATTAATATAGAGAAAGGCACTAGGGTCGTGGCATCACCTAGGTGGTTAACTAACGGGTAGAAACTACTAATAATAGATTGACATATTTGGGATCAATGTTATAACCGTTGCACAATTGTACCCACTCTCACACCTCTCGGTAGGGAGAGGGAATTTGCCCAATTGACTCTCTCGAGACCAATTGGGTAGGCCAATTAAACCAAGCAACTGGGGTTCAAGTAGGGTGATTACTCTCTCGAGGTTTAACCTGTTAATTGGGACTACCATTTCTCATGGGTCCACCCCAATTCCTTGTTGGGTCAATTTTGGGGTCATAGACTCTCTTTCTCAAGAAGAGTCAAGACCCACTAAGCTAGAATCAATGTTTGCAACCATCAATCCTTAATTAAACCATAAAATTAACCCAAATAACAAACTCCCAATATCAATCTATCATTAAGAAGCAGCACCCATTAATTACCCACACTAGGGTTGAGCCACAACCCTAGCTAATGGGTTTAGCTAGATATAATTAAAGAAGAAACTGAAGAATAAAAGATGAAGCAACCATATTAATTAATTACTAATGTCAAACTACAATAATCTATGATGAAACCAAGCTATAAATGCCCAAAATCAGCCAAAACATAAATTTCACGAGTGCAGCAGCTATCAGATGTACCAAACTTCCCCTAAAAATGGTAAAATGATCTATTTATAGTGGGCTGGAAAAACTGGACAAAAATGCCCCTGCGGGGTTAGTGCATACCGCACAAAGTTGGCACGCGGCCGCACTGGGTTGCTTGACCTCTGAATCTTGCTCTTTGAAGATGGTGATACAGACTGCACAAAGTTGGAATGTGGCCGCATGAAGACTGGCGTGGACCGCACAAAGTTGTTGTGCGGCCGCATGAATAGTTTTGGCAGCTTCTCTGAACTTCTTGGACGCGGACCGCATGACCATAGAGTGCGGCCGCATGGAGATGGACGCGGGCCACATGAAGTGGGACGCGGCCACGTGGTTTGCTTTTGGAATATGACACTCTCTGAACTTTTTGGACGCGACCGCATAACAAGATTGTGCGGTCGCATGAGTGAGACACGGGACACATGAAGTGGGACATGGCCGCATGATGTTTGACTTGTAGTTTCACAGTCTCTGAACCCCTATGGTGCGGCCGCATGACATGATGGTGCGGTCTGCACCAAGTTCTGAATGTCCTTACTTTAATGATCTTTGGCACTTGAGCAGGTTTCACTCCGATTTGAGCCGATCTTTGACGATTTGTCACTTTATAGCTCAAACCTGCAATCAAGCGCAATCTGTAAGCATTTTGGGACTATTTTGTAGCAAATTACATTCAAAGCGCAAGCAAGTATGGGTATAAAACATGTTAAAATCCTACTTATCAAGCGCTAGTATGATGATCTGCATTTGCTTGTCCTTAAGGACAGAGTTCAGCATAATGATGCCAGAGATGTGACTATAGGTGATGATGGGGTATTGAGGATGCAGGGCCGGATTTGTGTGCCCAATATAGATGGGCTTCGAGAGTTGATTCTGGGGGAGGCCCATAGCTCGCGGTATTCCATTCATCTGGGTGCCACAAAGATGTATCAGGATTTGAGGCAGCACTATTGGTGGAGGAGAATGAAGAAAGACATTGTGGGATTTGTAGCTCGGTGTCTCAACTGTCAACAGGTGAAATATGAGCATCAGAGCCCGAGTGTCTTACTTCAGTAGATGGATATTCCCGAGTGGAAGTGGAAGAGGATCACTATGGACGTTGTAGTTGGGTTTCCACGGACTTTGAGGAAGTTCGATGCTATTTGGGTGATTATGGATCGGCTGACCAAGTCCGCGCACTTCATTCCTGTATGGACTACCTATTCTTCAGAGTAGTTGGCAGAGATCTATATTTGGGAGATTGTTCGGTTGCACGGTGTCCCAGTTTCCATCATTTCAGATAGGGGCACTCAGTTCACATCGCAGTTTTGGAGGTCTGTGCAGTGAGAGTTGGATACTTAGGTTGAGTTGAGCATAGCTTTTCAGCCTCAGACGGACGGGAAGTCCGAGCACACTATTTAGATATTGGAGGGCATGTTGTGTGCATGTGTCATTGATTTCGGAGGGTCATGGGATCAGTTTCTACCGCTTGCAGAGTTTGCTTATAACAACAACTACTAGTCGAGTATTCAGATGGCTCCATATGAGGCTTTGTATGGGAGGCGGTGTAGATCTCCAGTTGGTTGGTTCGAGCCCGGTGAGGCTAGGCTATTGGGGATAGACTGGTGCAGGATGCCTTAGAAAAGGTGAAGGTGATTCAGGAGAGGCTTTGTACAGCGCAGTCGAGGCAAAAGAGTTATGGCTGACAAGAAGGTTCGAGACGTGTCCTACATGGTTGGTGAAAAGGTTCTGTTGAAGGTTTCACCCATGAAGGGTATTATAAGGTTTGGGAAGAAAGGGAAATTGAGTCCTCGGTTCATTGGACTTTTTGAGGTGCTTCGGAGGATTGGGGAGGTGGCTTATGAGCTTGCTTTGCCACTCAGCTCATCGAGTGTGCATCCAGTATTTCATGTTTCTATGCTCCGGAAGTATATTAGGGATCTGTCTCATGTTTTGGATTTCAGCACGATTCAGTTGGATGATGATTTGACTTATGATGTGGAGCCAGTAGCTATTTTAGGTCGTCAGGTTCGAAAGTTGAGGTCAAAGGATATAGCTTCAGTGAAAATGCAGTGGAGAGGTTGGCCCGTGGAGGAGGCTACCTGGGAGACCGAGTGGGAGATGCGGAGTAGATATCCTCACCTGTTTGAGGCTTCAAGTATGCTTCTTGACTCGTTCGAGGACGAACGTTTGTTTAAGTTAGGGAGGATGTGACGACCCGGCCAGTCGTCTTATGAGTTATCACTCTATTTTCCCTATTTCTGCTTTTTATGCTTTGTTTATCCGTTTTAGGTGGTATCGGGTTGGTCGGATCGAATTCGGAATGATTTTGGTAAGGTTTGAGACACTTAGTCTCTTTTGAGGAAGGTTAAGTTGGAAAAGTCAATCGGATGTTGACTTATGTGTTAGAGGGATCAGATGTGAGTTCTGATGGTTCGGCTAGCTTCGGGAGGTGATTTGGGACTTAGGAGCGCGATCGGAATGAGTTTTGGAGGTTCGGAGTAGATTTAGGCTTGAATTGGCGAAGTTAATATTTTAGCGATTTCTGGTTGATAGGCGAGATTTTGATATAGGTGTTGGAATGGAATTCCGAGAGTTGTAGTAGTTCTGTTGTGTCATTTGGGATGTGTTTGCAAAATTTCAGGTCATTCGAACGTAGTTTGGTTGGGTTTTTGATCAAAAGCGTAATTTAAAAGATTTTGGAATTCTTAAGCTTGAATCCGATGCGAATTTGGTGTTTCGATGTTGTTTTGAGTGTTCCTTAGGTTGGAACAAGTTTGAATGAGGTTATGGGATATGTTGGCATGTTTGTTTGAGGTCCCGAGGGCCTCAGGCGAGTTTCGGATGGTTAATTGGACCATTTCATGAAGTTTAGAATTGCAGAAATCTGTTGCTCAATGTTGCAGACAAATGCTCTTCGCATTCGCGAGAGGGGAGCCACGAATGCGAAGGGTAAGCTGGAGAAGGCTGAGACTTTGGCCTTCGCGTTCGCGATGGAGCCTTCGCGTTCGCGAAGGGCTGGGAAACCATGCATCGCGTTCGCGAGGTCTGTTCCGCGTTCGCATAGAAGAAATAGGCCAGTTGGGTTTTGAGATATTTTGTTCAACGCGTTCGCGGGCGGGGAAGCGGGTTCGCGAAGGTCTGTCTAGGTAAAGTATCGCGTTCGCGATGGGGTGATCGCGTTCATAAAGAAGAGTTTTGGTCAATGGAATTTTTGTGCTTCGCGAACGCAAGGCAAAGCCTCGCATTCGCGAAGAAGGAATTTAGGCCTGAGCAGAAGGTTTAAAAGGTCACCTTGTCCGCGAATGTGGGGTTATTTTCTTCCATTGTTGGTCGTTTTTGGAGATTTTTGAAGGGGATTGAAGCGATTCAAGGGTAATCACTTGGAGGTAAGATTCTTGGAATTAAAACTCGATTCTAATGTGAATTCCACCTAAATAATCATGGAAAATAAGCCAAAAATTAAAGAACTAGGGCTTGGAAATTTAGACCTTTGATTGAAGATTTGAAGGACCATTTGAGGTTGGATTTCAGAACTTTTGATATGTATGAACTCGTGGGGAGATAAAGAATCTATTGATGTAAAAATTTTCAAATTCCGAGACGTGGGCTCGGGGGACGGGTTTTGGTAATTTCGGGATTTGTGTCGTATTTTGATTGTTTTCATTTGGGCTTCATTCCCTTAGTATATTTTAACATCCTCGTTCTGATTTTGGATAGATTTAAAGCGAGTGGAGGCCGGTTTGAGGGGCAAAAGTGTCGCGAGCTAGAGATTTGACCGGTTCGAGGTGAGTAATGATTGTAAATAATGTTCTGAGGGTTTGAAACCCCGAATTTGCACATCATAGTGCTATATTGAGGTGAGGCACATGCTTGATGACGAGCGTGGGGTCGTACACTATTGGGTATTGTGACTTAGTCCGTCCTAAATGACTATTTTACCGTGTATTTGACTCAAACTTACTTGCTATCATCATGATTTGGTCTGAATGCCATATTTGGGCCTTGTGCCAACTATTTGAATCCTTCGGGGATTTTTACTGGTATTTCCTCACTGGTTTGACTTTATACTTGAACTCAGTTATGTTATTTTCCACTGTTTTTCATACTCAACCATGTTTACTCAGTATAATACTTTAATGATATTTTAAATAATGTTTGGGCTGAGAAACACATGTTTTACTATTGCCCAAGTAGCTTGTGAGGATTTTGACTGAGTAAGGCCAAGGGCCTATGTTGTGAGGAAACATTTGATACCAATTATGAGGCCGAGGGCCTAAGATATATATGCCACGAGGTGGCTTGATTGATATGAGGCCGAGGGCCTAGTGATGATGCCACGAGGTGGCTTGATATTGCGCTTGGGCCGTAAGGGGCCCCTCTAGGAGTCTATACACCCCCAGTGAGCACGGATACCCATTGTGATGTGAGATTGAGCCTGAGGGGCTGGTATTGTTCTATGTGATTGCCCGAGGGGCTGGTACTGTTCTGAGATGTTGCCCTCGGGGCGGATTTGTTGATATTGTGCCCGAGGGGAGAACCTTTATGTGTTTACTTTTCATAATTGACTGTCAATTACCTGCTTAATTATTGAAAAAAGGCTTTACATGAAACTACGTTTGAGTTAAAGAATTTTACCTATCTTTCACTGGTTTACTATTTTAATTGTTTTACTGCTTCATTATAGAATGATTTGTGCCTTACGTGATTTATTGCTTTTAGTCTTTATTTACATTTGTTACTCACTGAGTTGGAGTACTCACTTTACTGCCTACACCCCTATGTGCAGATTCAGGCGTTACAGATCCTACTAGTGCGAGTTGAGAGCTCCCGGCAGATATCAGAGTCTACGAGGTAGCTGCTTGACGTCCGCAGTCCCGTGTTTCTCCTCCTTTATCATTTCTATCTCTTTTCAGACATTTGTACTAGCTTATAGACTTAGCAGACTTGTATCATAGCTTATAGATGCTTATGACTAGTGACACCCCGGTTAGGGCTGCGTTGGGTTGTTCTTCCACGTATTTATGATATTATCGGCTACTTTAGATTATTTTATCATGTTTAGACTATTTCTTAATGCTTAAGTGTTTGATGGCCTTGTCTTCATGAGAGGCGCCATCACGACCTGGTTCGGATTTAGGGTCGTGACACATTGGGGTTGTGCAGACTCCTGGAGGGGCCTCTTACGGCCCAAGCACAATATCAAGCCATCTCGTGGCATCATAAACAGGCTGTCGACCTCATATCAATATTAAGCCACATCATGGCGTACAACCTCAGGCCCTCGGCCTCATTATCATAATTAGTGTATCACTGCTGCGGCGTGCAACCCGACCCAAAAGTATCCTCACAATACAGGCCCTCGGCCTTACTCAGTCAGAATCTCATAAGCCCTTCGAGCAATAGTAAAAATATGCAGCTCAACTCAAAATATCTTTAAAACATCATTTAAGGTTTCTAAAACAGAATAACACAGATTTTGAAAACATTGAAAGATCTGGCATGACTAAGCACAAGTATGAAATCAAATAGTGAGGAAAATATCATTAACGATCCCATAAGGGTTCAAACAGTTGGCACGAAGCCCACATATGACATTTAGCCCAAAGTATTATAATATCAAACAACTAGCTACCAAATATACAGAAAAATAGACATTCGGGATGGACTAAGTCACAATCCCCAATGGTGCACGACCCCACGCTCGTCATCTAGCGTGTGCATCACATCAACACAGCCGAACGTTGTATAATCCGGGATTTCATACTCTCAGAACAACATTTAAAATCATTACTCACCTCAAACTAGCCTGAAAAGCTACTCTGCAACATGCTTGCCTCTCGTACCAACTTCCGAGTGCTCCAAATCTACCAAGTTCAGATTTTTATCATCAAATTATGCTAAACGAATGAATTCCAATTGAAAAATATCGATTTTAAGCACAAAATCCGAAATCAGTCAAAACCTGACCCCCGGGCCTGCATCCCAAACTGGACAAACTTTATACCAAAATGTTCTTCATCATCTCATGAGTCCGTATATATAAAGAACTCGAAAATCGGAGTTCGTTTGACCCCTCAAATCATTCCTAGAAGGTCTCATAATCTCAAGCCCTAACTCCACCTTTTTCTTATTGATTTTCATGAATTAAACACTGATATTTTGTTCCTTAATCACAAATAATCGAGTTTTAGGGTCCAAAATCCTTACCTCAATGAAGAACAATGATTTCCTCTCTTCAAAATCGCCTCAAATTTCTTTTCCCGTTCAAAAATGGTGTAAAAGGATTTAATGGTCGTGGAGGGTTTATTTAAATGCTGCTCACGCATTTTACTGTTCACCCGAGTTACTGTTCACCCGAGTTACTGTTCATGCTGCCGTGAAAAATGCAGCAGCTTTTCTTCTAGTCTAAATTGATCCGTTAACCTTTCGAGATCTACCCGAGGCCCTCAAAAATCTCAACAAATATACCAACACGTCCCATAACATCATTCGAACTTAGTCGAGCCTTTGAAACACCAAAAAAATATCAAAACACCAAAATCACATCAAATTCAAGCCTATGAACTTTGAAATTCCTAAATTCCACCAACGACGCCGAAACTATCCAAAACAATTCCGATTGACCTGAAATTTTGCAGACATATCCAAAATGACATTACAAACCTGTTCCAATTGTCGGAATTCTATTCCGACCCCGATAGCCTATTTTCCGCTGCCGACCAGAAATCGCCAAAAACTAACTTTCGCCAATTCAAGCCTAATTCTACACGGACATCACAAAAATATTCCGGACACACTCCTAAGTCCCAAATCACCTAACGAAGCTATTCGAGCCATAAAATCCGCATTCTGAGGTCGTTTACCAATAAGTCAACTCTCGGTTGACTTTTCTAACTCTAAAGCTACTTTTAGAAACTAAGTGTTTCAAACCTTACCAAAACCATTCCGGATTCGATCAGACCAACCCGATACCACATAAAACGGATAAACAAAGCATAAAGAAGCAGAAATGGGGAAAAACGGAGCGGTAACTCATGAGACGACTGGCCGGGTCGTCACATTACGTTACTGTATTCACAAATACATATCGTGAATACAGTCGAATACAATAATCTGTCTAGCTGTAATCAGTGCTTTAAAAGGCGTGGGCGTAAGGCGAGGTATTTTACATATGCCTCACCGAGGCATAAGCCCCGAGGCACGGGGCGTAAGCCCCATAGGTATTTAATTTTTAATATTTTATAAAATAATATAATTACAGTAAATATTTATAAACAGGTAAAATTGCATAAAAATAAAAAAAACTATAAATATGTGGGATAATATATGTGTGTGTGTGTGTGTGTGTGTGTGTGTATATATATATATGTGTGTGTGTGTGTGTGTGTGTGTGTGTGCGCGCGCGCGCGCTTCATCCCCACAAAAAACTAGTCAAAACAATCTATTATACGCTACTTAGAAGTTCGAGTAACTTGAGTCGAAAAGAATAAAGTTTTCTACATGAAAGAACAAAAAGGATGACTAACCTTCAATTTGAACTTTGAACTTGCTGCTATGAAGGAAAATGGAGTTCTCTTTGTATTTGTAAAAACAAAATATTCGTTTCTTTTGGGAGATATTAGCAGACTAGCGGACAAGATAAAGAATTGAGAAAGACCATGAATTGGGGCTTCAATTATAAAAAAGGTCTTAACTTTTAAATTTAATGCATTTCAGTTCCTTTTTAAAACGTTTGAGTAATTACCAAGCTGAATGAGAATTTGGGTGTTATATGAAGGACTTATTCGACGAATTTTATTTTAATTTGATAAAATCTTTGGGGCTTATGCCTCACTAAAAAAATGTGCCTCGAATGCCCGGGCGTACGCCTCTTGAGATTTTCGCCCCACACCATCGCCTCAGGGCATTTTTGGTGCGCCTTGCCCCAAGGATCGGCCCGAAAACACCTTTTAAAACACTGACTGTAATCTCCTGTTTCACGTCGTGAATACAAATGAATACAGTCGAATACAATAATTTGTCTAGCTATAATCCCCTGTTTCACTCCGAGAAATGTTACTGTATTCATGAATATAGTAGCTTAAATACATCGAATACACTCTAAAAAACTTGAAAACATAGCTATAGGAAGTAATATAGTAAATGGTAGCTACAACTAGCTAATAACCACTAAACAATAGTGGTTTGTGAAAATTTCTCTTTCATAAATAACTATTGTTGTAAAAATTGCACGGGGGGCTCTATTTGGTCGCCCCCATTTAACCTATACCCACTTTTTAAAAAGGTTTTAACTTGTACCCACTGTTTAAACAACTTCAGGCCTCTTTCTCCTCCTCTTTCGTTTTCTGAATGCTGAAGCTTGAGATATTCTTATGCATTCTAACCTGATGATTCTTATATATCTGCTTATCCCATTATGTTTAGTTTGATCTTATTCACAATAATTTAACCTTTTAGATATTTTAGCTTTACAAGCACATTGGTTTTTGGTTCTTATATGTAGTAACTTGTTTTCATGTCGAAAATATTTTTCATTCTATAATCTTGGAAATGAACAACATCAATCGCTACTAATCATGATTTATTAAATTCATTATTATTTAGAACTTTAGCTCTAAGAATGCTGAAGTTCAGCAAATATAAAACAAACTTCAGCCCTAGAATGCTGAAGTTCATAACAAACATAACAAAGCTTAAGCTAAAACATGTTGAAGTTCGGCAAATACAGAACAAAGCTTCAGCTAAAACATGCTGAAGTTTAGCAAATACAGAACAAAACTTCAGCTACTAGTTCACCTGAAGTTTAGCAATTACAAACAAAAACTTCAGCCAAAACATGTTGTAGTTTTATTGAACTGAAGTTTGTCATTTGCACTATGAACTGAAGTTTGCCATTTGCACTATGAACTGAAGTTTGCGTGATTGCCTTTGCAAGTCAGGCCAAACTTCATGCAAAAATATCCGAAGTTTTGCTACACTTCAGGCAAAACATTCTGAAGTTCAAACTTTAGACATAAATTTTTACTACTTCAGGCCTATATGTCTGAACTTACGCGAAAAGTGGGTACGCTTGTAATTTTTTTTGCAAAATGAGTATAAGTTAAAAAGTGACCCAAAAAGCGGGTATAGATGCAAATGCCCCACTATTATTTGTAGGCTTATTGTTGGCGTAGCTAAAATTTAGCTAATTATATTCCGTAGCTACTAATTACTCATTTTATGATGTATGCTGTTGAATTCAATTTGGTTGCATATATTGTATTCAATTCGGATGTATTCGTTCTTATATATTTTATATTGTATTCAATTTCATTGAATTGAATTCAATTGTATTCAAATAATAAAATATCAAGAAATAAGGTATATATCGCCCTGTTGAATTCGACTCTATACACTGTATTCAATTCTGCTATATTTATTCTTAACTATTTTACATTGTATTCAATTTTACTGTATTTAATTCGACTGTATTCAAACAACGAAAATAGTGATATTTGGTTGTATTCAATCCATTGTATTAATTCGTAGTTGCTTTTATATTGTATTCAATTTACTGTATTTAGTTTGGCCGTATTCAAATAATAAAAAATCAAAAAATATAGGGATCTGCCATAAAAATTAACCTTCGGAATACATATGAAAATACAAAAAATAAATTGTATTTGCATTGAAAATATAGAACACACTCAAATTTGAGTATATTGTACAGAATATAATGTATTTGTATTATTGTATGTGACTCAATAGGAAAAAAAAAGTTCGCCGAGGATACATATTTCGGCCAAGCAAAATATTGTATATATTGTATTAAAATGAAAAAATGGGGACGAATAAAAATTTGGCCAGATCTGAGAATACATTATCACATTGTATCTACCAAAATCCAGTCATACGAATAAAAATCCTGCCATAATGTGTATTTCGTTGTATTTAATTCACCACAAGAAATTAAATATACTCAAATCTGAGAAATACACTCAGATCTAAGAAAATACATTTGGATCTGAGAAATCCGGTCGGTTGGCCATGGATTCTGTCACGACCCAAATCGATGGGCCGCAACGAGCACCCGGTACCTTACTCAACTGAGTACCAACGTAATATATCTTTCATGTCATTCTATCATAGGTAAATGAACCGAAGTAAAGCATGAGGGAATACAAACTTATACACATGACATACTGGCCTATAAGACCAAAATGATCACTCGTACACAGAACATAGACCGACAATGTCGTATAATATTTTACGTGCACGACATATATCTACAACCCTCTGAGAGTACATAAATGTTATAAAGGTCGGGACTGGGCCTGCCATACCAATCAATACATGTCCTAATTTTACTGACCAAATAAGCAACTCCGGAGCAAATGGAGCGCACCAACACCTTCCGCTGAGCTGATAGCTTACTTGGAGGACTCTCAACCTGTCTATCGGACCTGCGAGCATGAAACGCAGTGTCCTCAGGTAAAAGGGACGTCAGTGCAAATAATGTACCGAGTATGTAAGGAATGAAAATCAATAAACAAGAGACATGAGAGAAAAAAGTTGTATTTCGTGTAAGGATTCAAACTTTGACATTGCAATTTGCGATCACTTCAGTCTTTCTTGAGAAACTACTTAATATTTAATCAAAAAATAGTTTTTATGGTCAAAGCAAATAAAAAAATAATTTGAATTTTTAATAACCAATTTTACTTCACTTTTTCTAATATAGATGTATTGCAAATTATGAAAATAAAATATTGAAAGAATAAGAGAAAAGAAATCTTATTGATAATCGCAGCTTCCTTCCAAAATGAAAGAATAACATCTTTAGGTAGTGATCTCGTCCAAGTCACACCGCTATATAAGGTTGTGAAACGGTCGATGCAATAGTAATACCCAACAAGGAGTCGGGGTCGATTTTCCGCAAGGAGCTATGAATGAGACTTAGGAGTATATACTTCAGTGAATAAGCTTGAATTATCTCAAATTGCATTTCCACAAAATTGGGTAATTTTTAAGTCTAAGTTAAATTAAGATTACCAACTAAGACTTAGAACTAGGAAATTATTTTTTTTTGTTTTTCAAATGATATAAAAGGCCAAGGCTAGGGGTGTTCATGGTTCGGTTTGGATCAGATTTTTCCGAAAAAGAAACCAAACCAAGTAAGTCGATTTTTCAAATATTAGAACCAAACCAAACCAATTAAGTTAGTTTTTTCTCGATTCGGTTTATGTCGATTCTTCGGTTTTTCGGTTTTTTCGATTATTTATCAGTTTTTTCTTAAATATAAGACATACACTACCAAACACACATTTCAGCGACCACATTTTCAACGTAACACTATCAAATCAATTGCCCTTTGAGAAATCTATTATTTACCAAGATATATTGATGATAATTGAATCAAATAGTGATGAATAATTTAAGGACTCAATTAAAAATATATTATTTTTAACATGAAATAGATTCTTACACTTAACAAAAGAAAACTACCAATTAAACTAGAATGTAAAGGTAAAGAATTGTACTAAAAGTGCAAACGATTAATATTTACTATAAAATTTTTAAAACTTTGTATAAAAGTGTATATATATATATATATATATATATATATTTACAGAGGCGGATCCAGGATGTTTGAAGGATGAGTTCACTATTACTTTTTTTAAAAAAAATTAAACCAAAAAGTTGGTAAGAGATTTGATCCCCTGACCTTAGGCTATTGGAAATAAGAGACCAAAACCAGTGCACCACTTAGTCTCTTTTGACCATGGGTTCCATAAAGTATATATATCTATTTTTCGCCAAATTATATACATCATATCTATACTTTAACCCGAGGACCACGGGTTCACGTGAACCATATTTTACATGGTAGATCCGCCCCTGTATATAACTAATCTGAAATATGTAATAATAAATTTAAAATAGCTACTCCTATATTCGGTTTGGTTCGGTTTTTTTTATTAAAACCAAAACCAAACCAAATTTGATCGGTTTTTAAATTTCAAAACCAAACCAAAAAGTATCAGTTTTTTTGGTCGGTTTGGTTTGGTTTTCGGTTTGGTTCGGTTTTTCGGATTTTTATGAACACCCCTACCTAGGGCTATGACCTTCACCTAGGTGTTTGCCTAACGGGTTGTAAATTTTAAAGCTTTTTTCATTGGTCGGGGTGTATTACATCTATCAACACTCATGTCACGACCCAATTTCCATTATAGGCCGTGATGGCCCCAACACCGTTGTTAGGCAAGCCAACACCGATCAACTAGTTATTTCCATCTAAATAAATTATTAAGTAATAAAATTTTCCTTATTTGTTAAAAAATTTAGAAATTTACAAAGAAACATAAATAAACGGAAGCAATAAGTACTAATCCGAATCATATAAGCAAACCAAAAATCATAGTCTACTAGTGAGTGTGCCAAGACCTAATATCACAAGTTTGTGGGCAATCTAGTAGAATATACAAAAGAATACTACTAGCCTACTGTCTGAGAGAAAATAGACAAAAAAGTAAAACATAAGGAAGACTCCAATTGTTGCAGATCGGCTCGGAAGGCAGCTCACTGTGAAGTCTCGAAGTGGGGATCAACTACGTGCGTCGAACGGGTAACTAGATACACCTGCCTCAGATCATGTACAATTAAGTACAGAAATATAGTACGAGTACATAAACAATATGTACCCAGTAGGTATCCGGTCTAACCTCGAAGAAGTAGTGATGAGGGATCGACTTGACACTTACTAGGGCTAACAATAATATATTAAAATATTATTCTAAGCATAGATATTACGAATAATACTTAAAGTTAAATAACAGAAAGTGGTAAGTTCTTCTTTCACAAATATAATTTCAATTTCAGTCATACTATTTAACAGCTTACATTTCCAGGCATTTAAGCAGTATAAATCACGGAGAGTTCCAAATAATTAACATACGTAAATTATACCGAGGTCGTACGGTCCGGTCCAACATAATATTAAATTGTGCACTGCCGGAGGGTCGAACGACACGAACCATAGATGGATCTATTTACTACCAAGGCGCTCGGCCCAATCCACAAATAATAATTATTTTTAAGAAAACATAAATTTCTCATTTACAGTCCAGTATCTCATACAAATCTTCAAGTAAGTGGATATAACCTTCTATAGTTCTTTTATCAATTTCTAATATGACTTAAGTGACTATATTAGCAAGTAAGGACGCAAACATTTCAATTATGGCATGATACAGGTCCTAAACTACCTGGACAATAGCATAATAGTAGCTATGTACGGACTCTCATCACCTCGTATGTACGTAGCCCCCACAAATAGGTACAAACATTCATTTAATTCACCTATGGGGTTAATTTCCTCTTACAAGGCTAGAAAGGAGTCTTACCTCGTCTCCAAGCCTACTTCCCAATTCAAGAATGTGCTCAAACCTCCAAATTCGATGCTAAATGACTTGAAACTAATCAAACCTTATATAAACTAATCAATTTATGCTCAAAAGTTCATATTTCCACTATTAAAGTGATTACCTAACCCAAATTGCAAGATTCCTAAAATTCACCTTCGGGCCCATATGCTCGGGTTCCGGAAATTTTCGAAGAAAGTCGTTACCTATAACCTTAGGAACGTAACAAATTTCGTGGTCAAATCTCGGTTTTATCAAAAACCTAGGTTTTCCTCTAAACCCTTGATTTTCACTAATTTTTATATGTTAATCTACCCATTATCTAGGTATTTAACTCACATTTGGTAGGAATTACTTACATCCAAAAGCTAGGTCGAAATCCCCTCTTTGAGAACTCTCCAATTATCCAAGTGTGTAAAGAATGGGAGAAAAATGCCTAACTCCCGTATTAAATGAAGTGCACTGCCCCAACGATTTTTGCACCTGCGGTGCGTTGGCCGCATCTGCGGATGAGGGTTCCCTTCTGCAGAGTTGGCTGGGCCGGCTGGGGTCACTTCTGTGGACGGGCTCCCGCTCCTGCAGTCCCTCTTCTGCAAGGCTTGATCCGCACCTGCGGTTGAACAACCGCAGGTGCGGTTATGACAGCAGCTGGAGCTTCAACTCTTGCTCCAAACATTCAACTTGGTCTGTGCCTCGTCCGATTGATGCTCGGGGCCCCCGGGGCCTCGCCCGAATGAACCAACAAGTTCGGAATCATAAAACGGACTTGCTCGAACTCTCGAAACACCCGAAACAACATTAAACTAAAACTCACACCATAAAACTAATTGAATCAAACTTAAGAACTTCAAGTTCTTCAATTTACTTCTGATGCGCTAAGACATTGTAACGACCCGATCGGTCGTTTCGAGAGTTTTAGCCCCGTTTCCCCCCATTTCTACTTCATTTTTATGTCAGCCCTTTTATGTTGTGTTGGGTTGGTTGGCTGCTCGGGTTCGGAATGATTGTAGAGAGAAATGAGACACTTAGTCTCTTGAGTTGGCCTTTTAGTTGGAAAAGTCAACCGGAAGTTGACTTGTGAGTAAATGATCTCGGAACTTGGTTTTTATGATTCGGATAGCTTTGTGAGGTTACTTAGGAGCGTGTTCGGAATGCATTTTGGAGGTCCGTAGTAGATTTAGGCTTGAATTGGCGAAATTGGAATTTTGGCGTTTTCCGGTTGGTAGTGGAAATTTTGATATAGGGTTCAGAATGGAATTCTGGAAATTGGAATAGGACCGTTGTGTCATTTGGGATGTGTGTGCTAAATTTCAGGTCATTCAGACGAGGTTTGATAGACTTTTTGATCAAAAGCGGAATTCGGAAGTTTTTGGAATCCTTAAGCTTGAATCCGATGGTAGTTTGATGATTCGATGTTGTTTTGGGTGTTTCGAAGATTGGTATAAGTTTGAATAGTGGTATGTGACTTTCTAGTACTTTTGGTTGACGTACCTTGGGCCTCGGGGTAATTTCGGATAGTTGACGGGAAGTTGAGAGTTATAATTGTGCAGCTGAAGCTATTGATTTTGCTGTCATAACCGCACCTACGGATTGGGGACCTCAAGTGCGGGATCGCAGAAGCGGAAGAGAAGCCGTAGATGCAGCCATGGGCAAGTGTGATCAGAAGGCACAGGTGCGGAAGGCTCAGTGCACCTATGAGACCGCAGGTGCGGTAGTGGATACGCAGGTGCGGTTTAGAGGGACTTAAGTGGAAACCACAGAAGCAGTACCGCAGGTGAGAAAACCCTGGGTCAGAAAGTATATAAGTCCTCATTCGCGAATTTTTGGTTATTCCACCATTTTCACATACGGGTTTGAGCTTAAGAGAGCAAATTGAAGAGGGAATTCAAGAGGGTTTCGTGGAGGTAAGGTTTTTGGATCCTGAACTTGTTTCCATGATGGTTTTTTAACTGTTTAAGCTTGAAATTTTTGGTAATTAGTGGTTAAAATTGGGGGTTAGGTCTTGGAAATTGGAGACCGAAATTTAGGGATTTGAGGGACTATTTGAGGTCCGATATTGATGTTCTTGGTATGTATGGACTCGTGGGAGGATAAGGATTATATTGATATGATTTCTATCGGATTCCGAGACGTGAGCCTGGGGGTCGGGTTTGACCAATTTTGAAATTTTTGATGTAATTTAATTATTTTCGCGTGGGCTTTGTCCCCTTAGCGTATATTGATGTTATGATTCTAATTTTGGATAGAGGCGAGTTGTGGCCGAGTCGAGCGACAAGGGCATTGCGAAGTTGATTTTCACCCGGTTCGAGGTAAGTAATGATTGTAAATGTTGTCCTGAGGGTATGAAATCCCGAATTTCACATCGTTGTACTACTTGAGGTGACGCACACGCTAGATGACGAGCGTGAGATCGTGCACCATTGGGGATTGTGCCTTGGTCCATCCTGTACGACTATTTAGTCGTGTATTTGATTGAAAACTTCTTGGTATCATTGTGTTTTGGAAAATATTGCTATGTTTTGGGCGGAATGCCATACTTGGGCCTCGGGTCAATTGTTTGGACCGTTAGGGGTTTTTACTATATTTTCTCACTATTTTTGGACTTAATATTTGCACTCAGTCATGCTGTGTTTTACTGATTTCAAAACTCATCCTTATTTACTCAGTTTTGAAACTATAAATGATATTTTCGGGGTGAATGCCTTGTTTTACTAATAGCCCGAGTGTCTTGTGAGGTTGATGGCTGAGAGAGGCCGAAGGCCTGATTGTGAGGTTGATGACTGAGATAGACCGAGGGTTTGATGGTGAGGTTAATGACTGAGAAAGGTCGGTGGCCTGGTTGTGAGGATTATATATTTATGGATCGGGCTGCACACCACAACAATATATATATATATATATATATATATATGTATATGGATCGGGCTACACACCGCAATGATATGTTGGATCGGGCTACACGCCGCAGCGATATAGAGCTTGGGCTGTAGGAGCCCCTCTGGAGTCTGCACACCCCCAGTGAGCGCAGCCGACTATATATGTGGATCGGGCTGCATGCCGCAACGATATATGGATCGGGCTGCACGCCGCAACAGTTATTATAAGGTACCTGTTGAGCGTAAGTGTTGTGTGTGAGTACTGATTGATGAGAGTTGAGTCATGAGTACCTGAGAGGCTTGCCCGAGGGGCTATATATACATACATACGAGTTGTGCTTTGCCCAAGGGCTTGTTTTGTGAAATTACTGTTTTCACTCCTCCTTAAAGTGAGTCTCTATTGAATATGCTGATTAAATTACTGATTTCACTCATCGTTATGTTGAGCCTCTATTAAAAATAGTAAACAAATTTTTTAAACAACTTTCGTTTAAACTGGAGTTTTAACGAGATGTTCGGAATTTAATCACTGATTGGGTTTTGTTATTTCCACTGAGATTTTTAAGTTATGAGATGTTTATGAATTCCTGTTTGCCGAGGAACTGTAAACGAACTATGTTTTAGCCAGAGGGGCCGATTATGATTTTCATCACTTTCACTATAAATTAAACCTCTACTGAAACAACTAGAAAGACACTTTTCAAAGGATTTTATGGAAAATTGGAATTTAACGAGATGATTTGATTTATATCCTATTTTGGAAACATATTGTACCCACTGTGGTGCTATGATGTGGTTTACGTGGTTTCTTACTGCTTAGTCTTTATTTACTTTTATTACTTACTGAGTTGGCGTACTCACATTACTTCCCGCACCTTGTATGTAGATCCAAGTATTTCTGAGCTCGGTGGCAGGTTCATCGAAGTTGGTAAGGTAGCTGCTTGGCGATCGCAGCCCTGCTTTTTTCCCTCTTCATTCTCCCTTAGTGTACTTTGCGATTTTCCCCGACCATATTGGTCTTGAGGTTGTCAAACAGTTATAGTAGATGCTCATGACTAGTGACACCCCGATGTCAGGCTTTCTTTCCGTACTGTTGTTTGTTTTGAACTCTAAATAAAGGTTTATTGTTAAATAGATTTGCTTTTATCCTAAAAATGGTAAATATTTATTGGTTTTGGGTTTGTGTCAGCTGGCCTAGTTCCATGATAGGCGCCATCACGACCGAGTTGATTTTGGGGCCATGACAAGTTGGTATCAGAGCCTAGGTTACATAAGTCTCATGAGTCATGAGCAGGTTTAGTAGAGTCTCGCAGATCGGTACAGAGACGTCTGTACTTATCATCGGGAGGCTGCAGAACCTTTAGGAAAAACTTCACATTCTTGAATTCTTATCGTGCGACATTGATTCAGCTTGAAATGTAACTCTTGAAATTCCTTCCACGCGTTCGTATGTGCGCATGAGTGCTCGGTATCAGTTGTGCATCGACGGCTTGTGAATCCCTAATCGAGGGGCGAGATGTGATTTTTGTGTGTTGATGTCGGCCAATTTGGAGGACTTGAGGCCGGGCTTTGCTTGTAGCTTGAGCAATAAGGTGTTGATTGTGTGAGCACGTGCTTTTAGATGTATATGTTTGATAGTGTCCCTATTAGGGGAAGTGATGACTGGATAGATACGTGATGAGTATGATGTGACTGCGAGATGTGTTTATATGATTTGAATGAGACGAGAAGGGTCTGTTTGGGGGTAGCAAGGACTATCTGGTGCTTGATTTCCATCGTGCTTTGGTGTATAACCTCGAGTTGTGGGTGTGTTGAAGGATCTTTTCATGTTGTCTAGTTGGGAAGTGAAGTAAATTTCATGTTGTGATATGAGTTCAGATTCGAGAAGATTCAGTGATTGTGTGATGTTTATGACGGTGGAAGGGTACAAAGAGATGTTAGTTTGAGGCGAAGCAGGTAGATGATCTCCTGCGGAGTGTTCTGAGGTTTGTGTGGCCCCTATATTGTTTGTTGTAAGTCCTCTTTTACCTGTAATATATGTGTGATGCGATTTGAGTTTGGATCGTGTATGAGAGTGGGCTTGACTGTTATGAGGGTGAATATGAGATTTGCATAAGGTTTGAAGTACTAGATGGTCTGTGTTGCACGAGGTTATGAGGGATTGCGTTTAATCTCACTATGGTATTATGGCAGTAATAGAGTATATGCATTATGAGTTATTATGTGTGTTTTGATCCAGCGCTTCGAGCCAAGTGGGGGAGTTGGCTATTGATTAGTTGATTGCTCGGTTATATGCTATATTGGTTTTAGTTTGTGGTGTATGGGTGAATCAGTTATGGCTTACGGAGATTGAAGCCGAGGATGACTAGAGTAAAGGAAATTTTTAATAAAGGATACGTTATGCTTTATGGGTGTATGAGAATCACAGAATGACGTGAGTTGTTATTGGTGAAGAATGTACGGTGCATAGAGCAGGAATTTATTTGGTTGCATTAAAGTGGGGTTACTTCCATAGGTATTGCTGTTCTAATGAGGCACAGGTCGTTCGGTACATTTGATCAGACTAACTGAGATTTTAGTAGAGTGGATGACTCTCGAGAATGGTTCCAATGAATTCAAGGCTTATACGTGGAAATTAGGAATCTTCAGGATGTGTGTTTGGCTAGAAACTGAGATTTATATTGGAAGATGTAAGGACTTGTGGCATTTCTATATCATTATAGATTCTATATATCAGTATCATGAAGGCGAAGGTAATGTCTTTAGATTCGTAGAAGGTCTCTTCAGAGCGGGTATTTCGGTTGTGGTACTCTTGGGGGTGCTTCAGAAGGATACAATGGTTTATGAGCCTTAGAGCAGTGTGGTTTTATGCTAAAGTTTGTGGGGAAAGTTTTGGTTAAGAAAAGTGGTGTAAGGAAACGTATCAATTTGAAGGTAATTCGAAAGGAACTCAGAGAAATTAGGATAGTTTGGTAGTAGTTTGGATCGGCATGGTAATGGATATGATGCGGCGGGTTTCTACATGTGTTTCGTGACAATGCTCTTAGGTTTTGATTTCTTGTATAGCTTGGTTGAGTTAGAAGGAGTCAGCCCTAACAGTTGGGTTTTGTGCAACGGGGATTCGGAGAGTTCTTGATAATTTCTACCACGGTTGGAGATGTACCTTTTCTACTGGCGTGAGGAGCATGGGATGAATAGTAATTTTCTCCTAGATGGGATCAAATGGGAAAGTTCTTGGCTGGTTGAGTATGTAGTTGATTGTGGCTCAGAGTGGACTATGAAGTTCTCATATTTATCATAGAATGGCATTGTATATGCGGCATGCTGTGCGGGGTTGGGATTTGCATGTGTAAGGTTACAGATCGGGCTGCACACCGCAACGATATGTTGGATTGGACTGTACGTCGCAGCGATATAGCGCTTGGGCTGTAGAAGCACCTCCGGAGTCTGCACACCCCCAATGAGCGCAGTCGACTATATATATGGATCGGGTTGTACACTACAGCGATATATGGATCGGGCTGCACGCCGCAACAGTTATTATAAGATACCTATTGAGTGTGAGTGTTGATTGATGAGAGTTGAGTCATGAGTGCCTGAGAGGCTTGCCCGAGGGGCTATATATACATACATATGAGTGGTGCTTTGCCCGAGGGGCTTGTTTTGTGAAATTACTGTTTTCACTCCTCCTTAAAGTGAGTCTCTATTGAATATGCTGATTAAATTACTGATTTCACTCATCGTTATGCTGAGCCTCTATTGAAAATATTAAACAAATGTTTTAAACAACTTTCGTTTAAACTGGAGTTTTTACGAGATGTTCGAAATTTAATCACTGATCGGGTTTTGTTATTTCCACTGGGATTTTTAAGTTATGAGATGTTTATGAATTCCTGTTTGCCGAGGAATTTATGAATTTCTGTTTGTCCAAGGGGCCGATTATGATTTTCATCCCTTTCACTATAAATTACATTAAACCTCTACTGAAACGGTTAGAAAAACATTTTCTTAATGATTTTTCTGAAATTGGAATTTAACGAGATGATTTGATTGGTATCCTGTTTTGGGAACATATTGTACCCACTGTGGTGCTATGATGTGGTTTATGTGATTTCTTACTGCTCAGTCTTTATTTACTTTTATTAATTACTGAGTTGACGTACTCACATTACTCCCTGCACCTTTTGTGTAGATCCAGGTATTTCTGAGCTTGGTGCCAGGTTCATCGGAGTTAGCAAGGTATCTCCTTGGCGATCACAACCCTGCTTTTTTCCCTCTTCATTATCCCTTAGTGTACTTTGCGATTTTTCCCGATCATGTTGGTCTTGAGGTTGTCAAACAGTTGTAGTAGATGCTCATGACTAGTGACATCCCGATGTCGGGCTTTCTTTCCGCACTGTTGTTTGTTTTGAACTCTAAATAAAGGTTTATTATTAAATAGATTTGATTTTATCCTAAGAATGGTAAATACTGATCGGTTTTGGGTTTGTGTCGGCTAGCCTAGTTCCATGATAGGCGCCATCACGATCGGGTTGGTTTTGGGGTCGTGATAAACGTACTTATACTACTCGGGATGACACCAAATTTTGCGTGCAAGTCTTAAATGACATTACAAAATTATTCCCCGCCTCGAAATTCTATTTGGACCTCGATACCACCAAAATCCGCTCCAAACAAATTTAAAAGAACTTCTAAAACCTTCAAGAACCAACTTTTACTATTAGGCGCCAAAATTCTCCCGGGTCATCCAAAACCCGATCCGAACATACGCTCAAGTTCAAAATCTTTATACGAACCTATTGGAACCGTCAAATCCTGATTCCGATGTCGTTTACACAAAATATTGACCGAAGTCAAACTTAGCCTTTTAAGTCAACCTAAGGAACCAAGTGTTCCGATTTCAACCCAAACTCTTCCAAATCCGGAACTAACCATCCCTACAAGTCATAAATCAGTAAAAGCAAGATCGGAAAGTCTTATTTAGGGGAATAGGGTTCTAGAAAGAAAAACGACCGGTCGGGTCGTTACAACTCAAGTACCCACTCAATACCTCTCGGTAAGAGAGTGGTTTAGCCCAATTCGGCTTTCTAAAGTCCAAATGGGTATTGAATAAAACAGTTGATAAAAAGCTCAAGTCAGATTTACTATCTCTAGGTTCAACCATTTAATTGAGACTATCAATCTCTTGATTTACCGCAATTTCTTGTTAGCCAAGTTTTCCTAGACTAAGTCTCTCTTTCTCAAGTAGAGACCAAGTCAAATAGGCAAGAACTAATGTTTGCAACCATTAATTCTACAATTAAAAGTAAGAACAAGGCTAAATAATAAACACCCAACCATAAACAAGCAATAAATCAAACACACATTAAGTTTACACTCTAGGGTTGTGTCACAACCCTAGTGGAAATCTAGCTACTCGTGATTAAAACAGAAGAAATAGAATAAGTAATGATAATTAAACCCATATTGATGATTAAAATAATAAAATCTATGTTCACAAAGCTCAAAATGGCAAAAGCTGCTAAAGAAGGTAAATAAAAACGTCTATTGTGGCTGCTGATTCAAACTTGACCTAAGAAAGTGAAACTCTTCTATTTATACAAAGCTGGATTTTTTGGACAAAAATGCCCTTTTGGAGGTTCTGCGGTCGCACAATTGCATGTGCGGTTCGTACTTTACTTCAGCTTAATAGGGTTTGAATCTTGTGGCCGCACAATTTTGAACTACGACCGCATTTCTCTTTCTCTGCGGTCTGCACATTTCTGAGTGCGGCCGCATACGGCTCTTCTAAGGACCGCACAAATGCAACTACGGCCGCGTAGTTGATCTTCTACGACCACACAATAATTTTGCGGTCCGCACTTCCTTTGAACTTGATATGAAAACTCTCTAAGCGTTTGCTCTTTCTTAGCTTCTGCGGCCGTACATGTCATGTGCGGACCGCACTTTGCACTTGTCTCTGATAAGTTTGCCTTCACAATCTGTGGCCGCAGATGATATTCTACGGTCCACACTTTGAGCTTTTGTGCCTATTTTTGTCCTTGAGTTCAGATCACTCCTTCTTGCATTGGATTTCATCTTAGTGTCTCATTTTCCAATACTCCTGCAATTAAGCATATTTCATCAGTTTTTGGGAACACAATTAAATGCTTTTGAACTAAAATGAAAGCTAAAAGGCGCTAATAAGTAGTCAAGATCCCCACTTATCAGGTAGCAAAGAAATTATAAGCGATTGATAGTATAATTTCGAGAATTTCTTGATGAGAGTACAAGATAAGGTACGAGGTTTATATAAGGGTACAATATGTAACTATCTTGTTGTCACGCCCCAAAACTGAGGAGCGGGACCGACGCTCAATCGAGTGAACCCGGTCGAGCAAGCCTGTTAGATTTCCTTCTACCCAAACTAATTCATGAATAAAGAGGAGATGTACTCCATTAATCAAATTCGGAAAATATTTCATTAACGACTTCCAATCCATTTTCATTAGCAGCTTCATTCAAAATTTCCAACATATTACAAGTTTATAGATTTAATGAAAAACATGTTTGTCAAATACTAACTTTTCTCGTTAAATTCCCCCCACATCAAATACCACCCACAATTTGTCTATGGAGCCTCTAAGTACATTGAAGAGTAATAAGGAAATGTCGGGCAATAAGGCTCCGGCTATACCTCGAAACATGATAAGAAAATGAACAAAAGATACATGACATGACCCTGGGATGAAGTGGGGCTCACCTAGTCTGCTGCGAAGGGAATACCGCTATCACTGATCGATGCCGCCTACTGTGGAACCACCTGTATCATTTAAAAATACAACGCCCCCGGCAAAAGAGACGTTAGTGCCGTCGAAGTCGAATAGCTAAAAGTCCTCTTTCAAAATAGAATAACCATATAAGAAAAGAAACCATAGAAACAACAAGTCATAATCAACAATAACCGAATGTCCACATATGAAAACACAGTAACTTAAATAAGAAGCAAATGAAGTACCTCAAGAAACTATGAAATGTCCCATAGAATCACACTTCAAGTCTTATTGTACTTACTTCCTTCTAGACATCTTTTGGAATCAAGTGTGCCATATGAACTATGCGTGACACACAAAATATAATGTAAATGTAACATCATGTGCAAACAAGAGCAATGGAAGTGGCATCTATTGTTCATACTGGATATGCATTTCACATACTATCCATAGGGTTCACATATAATATTATACACTTATGTGTTTCATAGCCCGTTCATAGGGTTCACATATTATATTATACACCTATGCGTTTCATAGCCTGTCCATAGGGTTCACATATTGTTTTATACACCTATGCATTTCATAGCCCGTCCATAGGGTTTATTCATACCATACACCTATGCGTTTTATAGACCGTCCATAGGATCACATACACAATACACCTATGCGTTTCATAAGCCGTCCATAGGATCACATATACAATATTCATGTGTGTTTCATAGACCGTCCACAATGCCCACATATTACATACAATAAATCTTTCATATCATACATAGCTTTATTGGTACTTTTAGCTACTCACAATATCATTAATTTATTGATTATATTGGCCATACATTACACAATGGCCGTATTTTGTATTCCACCTCTTTCAATGTCAAAGATCACTAACCAATATCAACATATCAATTATTCAACAATCATATACCTCAAATTCATTGGTAATTGAAACTTTAAACACAAAAGGTTTGTTCCCAAAGAATGGGGCATACCGACAAACAATAGAAACTCACATCAAAATCATAAACAAACAATACACCATTTATTATTGCAAACTCCTTTCTAGAAATAACAATGTACAATTTGAACACGTGAGTATGTAAGATATCGAATCACACTGGATATATTTGTAAAGCAAATCCTTAGTTATAAATAGCAACTTACAGGCATGAAATAAGTACAAAAGCTTTTAGGCAATTCTATTCTTGAAATTATTTTTAAACAGTTGAGTCGCGGCTCATTTCGTAATCTTTAACACATTCTCACATTTCATTGGCAATACTAGCCATAATCATAACTTAAATTCTTGGCACGATGGCCACACTCTATATCCCCAATTCACTTATTTTATTTTCAAGAATCTTTACATATTATCAACAACAAGACATTTTTAATCAAGACTTTAAGTACACATATGGTAATTATGAGTCTTAAGCATATCGAGTTTTCTCACACAATTTGGCATACTTAGCCTTTATTTGTAACACGACTCAAAGCCATAATATTTTAATACACAACCCATACTTTGAACATGTATCTTTAATCATAAGGCTCATTTCATAATAGTCAAGTTTATAGGTAATGACCCGGGATATAGGAATTAGGAATTAGGAATTTTGAGCCAACCACTTGAACTTATGGAATCATTTATGGAATTCGATTCTAAGAGAGAAAGTTTAGCCAATATACCTTGCTTGAACTTTTCCTTAAATTACTACAACATTCCGGAAATCCTAGCAATCCCAATCTATTTCAAGAAATAATAAATTTGAACACAAATTAGGAAAATATTCATAGTCTTAGCTCATTTGAGCATTCTATCAAACACTAGGTGTGCATTAAGTCTTTAAGGTCCTTTTATAGAGGATTTCATCAACCTACAACCCATCCTTCACCATTTTTAGCTCAACAATATTCCTACACCCACTGAACACATGCAAGCAAGATAACAACTCTAATACCCATGAACTTTCTTGATAATTGCCCATCTTTTAGCTAAAATTCAAAATTAAGGGTTAGGGTGTAGAATCTTACCTCAAGGATGAAGATCTAGTGTGCTTTTCCTTGTTAATCTTCAAGAATTTGTGTAAGAATTGAAGGACGATTTGGTAAAGATCACTTTCTCACTCTAGGGCTCTTCCTCTCACTCTAAAACATCAAATTTCTGCTAAAAAATGACCCATTGCGTATATTTAATGAAGTTGGGTCGGGTTATAGTGATAAAAGAATGGATACTCTGAAGTTCCGGACCGGACTACAGACCTGGCCTCGCTAGGATAAAGCCTGGTCTTAGCGTGCTACAGGCCTGGCCTCGCCAGGCTAAAGCCTGGTCTTAGCATGCTACAAGCCTGGCCTCACCAGGCCGAAAAATTTCAACTCCTCAATGCACTATTCAACCCAAAAACTCCGAAAATATAATATATTAGCCTACCTTGGCACAACAGAACCTTAAATTACTTAGTGAAATTTTCCGGGGCCTTGCACTTGCCATACTAATTTTTGCCCACCACTAATATTTATTACATTGATTACCCATGGATAATTTGTAACGGTTATGGTAATAATAGCCAATCTGGCATAATGTAATCAGGGATTATGCCGATTTCTTTCCATATTCGTGACTATTAATGAACCTTTCTTCCTCGTGGTCTTTAATTATCCATCCTGCACC
Organism: Nicotiana tabacum; assembly: GCF_000715075.1. NCBI lineage: Eukaryota > Viridiplantae > Streptophyta > Magnoliopsida > Solanales > Solanaceae > Nicotiana > Nicotiana tabacum. The sequence continues at coordinate 95,500,470 of NC_134087.1, forward strand.
TATTTTCTCTTTTTCAAATGTCAAGTATGGTATCTTTGTGAACAATCTTGTGGCTGTCTTACCCATGCTTTCTCTAATCTTCACTCTTCTTTATCGAATTGACTCTCATGCCACCTGTCAGTATATCATTAGTCCCTGTAACAAGTCTATTTTTCCACCATTAATATATTTAATTTGATCTTTCAAAGAAAAAATGCTATTAATATTAGTCAATTCATAAAATAATACTCAGTACTAGCCGAAGGTCATTTTTTCCTCCTCAGAACGCAGCACCGTTTATTCATTATCTTAGTTTGAAACATAACTGATTTGGGAGAGTACTACTCCCATATCTATTTAAGAGATCGACCTCTATTCTACTTTTGCATATGACATTTGTATCAAAATTAAACTATCTGGTACAACATAGACACCTTGGAACCTGTAACATTCTCTCTCTTTCATTTTCTCTCTACCTTTCTGCTCCTCCTTTTCATTTTCTTTCATCTTCTGACGTTTAACATTTGTATATTTTAAATATCCTTCAGTTTTAGGAACAAAAATTGCATGTTCCATTTAATTGAAGATCAAATACACGCATTGAATAACAAGAAACTAAGACCTGATCATAGACCTATAATCCATGATCAAACTCTATTTTTATTTTCAGAATTAAACAATGGCACCAAGAGAAAGAGAAAGAAATTGTGTACCCTAAATCAATACACTTTACTGATCAATCAAGAAAGTGAAAAAGATAGACTTAAAACTCCATTGAAAATTTTTGAAGCTCGTTTAAGCTTGAATTTAAAATTTAAATTTGTTTCGAATCAGTATTGTTGGAATATATTGGGCATATCTCAAGGAGTTTGACTCATAATTTTTGGAGATTTGGTGGAAATTTTATGTGGTTTTAATTGAAATTTGTGCCAAAATTAAAGTAGAATATGAACATTGAAGAAGATACGTGTGTATCTCCCATGTATTATTTATGTATCCCATATGTATCAAATATGTATCCAATATATACCTGTGTGAATACATATGAGATATATCTGTCGAGAGAATATTTTAAACTAGGTTCTTCAAATGTTGTATATCATTGGTAATAAATTTTTGACTCCAAACTAATCCAAATAACCTTTAATTTTTCTCAAATTTTATATATTTCCTTACCTATGTATTCTAAAAGAATTCTAATCATATCGATTGAAAAAAAAAATCTTTTTTGCCTTAGTTTTTTTGAATATTGTATATATTGGTAAATATTTTGGCTATTTTTGATAACATGCTTTAATGATTAGTTGTTGGTAAGTAGTATATTTTTTTGGTACATTTCAGTTGTTTAATTTCTCAAACTTTCATCAATTTATGTTTTTATAATTATCGATACTATTCAACGTGTGAAATAGAAAAGTATTAGAAAGTCAAATGTACGACAATTTCTCCTTTATTTGCAGGAAAATTTCTGTTTTAATTTCCGAGAAATAATATTGCTTATTTTCGGTAAGTAATAGCTTGAATAAACTGACACTGTATTTTACGTAATTGATTCAAATAAACTTTAGTCCTTTACCTCAGGTGCTTATCGGGTGGATATTTACGCTATCGGTTTGGCTTATTGGTTTTCGCATTATAAATATAGTAATTTGCTAGCCAACCAATAAGATATCGGGCAGATTGATATTTGATTAGCAATTATCGGTCGGTTTATCGGATTAGCGATTAAGGGAAAATTTGGAGTAAAGCATCACATCTGCTTTGTCTTTGCAATGATTCTGAATTAAGTAAATTAAGTCTTTTGTATTGAGAACTGAACTAATTGAGTAAGACTAGAAAATAGAAATTGACCCCCAATATAATAAAGACGCTCTTGAAAGCTGACTTAACTGGGTATGGTAAAAATTTCTTTAATTTGTCTTTGCAAATCAAATTCATTCAAAGCTAGAAAGGGTGTAGTATTTGAGCAACGAGATTATCAACCACGCCCTGTAGCTTAAATCATATACTTGTAAATATAGAAGTAGTAGACTAGCAGTACTGTTCTGGCCCAACTAACTTAAATCCAATCCTACATCAAAGTCTACATTTGTTATCGGATCATGACGAGTTTCGTATACCTTGGACCGATCAAAAATATTACTTTATATATACATAGGGATAAAAGTATAAATATAAATTTTTTTAACGGATTAACGATTTATCCGATAAGGAAATTGAGTAATCCGCCTCCAAACCGTTAAGCCATTAATTATAAAATTTCAAACCGTTCACAAACCATTCCCCCGATAACTCGATACCAATAAGCCAATAAGCCGTTTTTAGTATTTGATTAACGGTTACGGTTTGGTTTTGAACAATCCTATTTAGCCAAGAACTAACCTAAATCACAATTGTTAGGAAACTTTTATGATTCAACAATCGTCAAACCATTATCATTATTTGTAAATTCAAACTTACAAGCAACTAGGAAAAATAAAACTACAAGAGCAAGTGACCAGCATATGGCAGAGATCCGACCATGCTTCGCAAAAAGTTCTGTATTTTATATATTTTTATGCAAATTTTGCGTGCATACACTATATATGACGACACTCCTTAAAAATAATGGAAATAAAATATTAATTTGGGACAAAGAAAAGCTTTAAAATCACCAAAATCTTACGCAAGAAAAGTGTAAATTTGCTTGATCAAATTAAAATATTGCTACCAAAAAAATGACAATATCCTAGTACTAAATCTGATCAATGCATACATTACCATAATAGGTTCCATAAATGCAAACAACAAGCTAGTCGTTTGAGAAAAGAAGAGAGGAAATTAATAAGAAGATGAAGGAAAAATCTTTAAATAACTAATTTAGTGTCTTAATCAACCACATCAACCTTGACTGTGCAAGATAATAACCTACGAAAAACGGAAAACAAAGCAGCGCATGATATCTCCTTAGCCTTTCTAAATCCATTTATATAATCTTTAGTACTGCGACTCCAAGCTCCCCTTGAATTATCACCAGTATTACGAGCCTTTTGTTTTAGTCCATTGTATTTCAGTACTATTTTTTCACAAACGCTCTGATCTTCTTTTGAAAATGGGTAGCTTCTTAAGTATAATTGCCTGTATGAAATGCTGTCCGACACATTTGGCTTAGGATGACTGCACCCAATATTGCTATTCTGGTTTATTTTTGAGCCGATTGATTTTAAGAACTCAACGTCAGATTCTGGCCATTTATACAGAGGCTCACATATGTTGGTCTTACTGGTGTTCTGGCAATTTCGTTAACACAATTAGTTGATATGCAGGCGGCGGCCATCTTGGTTAATTTTCCGGCGATCGAGAAATTGACTTATCTCACTTACCTCTCAATCTGAAAATCAGGTAGCTAGCTAGCGTTACCCCCTACAGTATTTATAATGGAGAAAAACCAGTTTTGATTACAAACTAGGAAACCTAATCCTATATTATGTTTACTACAAAACCTATTTAGATATGAGTTAAAAGAGACTAGCAACAAATACCAAATCCTAAGTAATTTAGGATTACTAATACTCTTGTTTTAATTGCAATAAGGTCTGCTTCACTTGCTTTTGTAATCGGATTACCCCGTTTGTCCAATTTATTTAATATATTTTTCTTTTCAATCTATCCCTAAGACTGATACACTTTTATATTAGAAATAATTTAAGTTTTTAAACTTTCTAATTTGTCTTTAATGGGATTATTTATATCCTTATTCGAAAGTCCGTTTTTTATTTCTTAACCTCTGTACCTACTAAAAGTAGGCCACATAAATTGAGTCTTCAGCAAAACAAAATTATACTAACAATTACTCCAGTACGTATGAATTGGTCTAAATATTTTCTATTAGCTTTATGTCTTCTGACCAAGATCCAAAGTTTTGCCTATTGAAGCGTCAATGTGGTATTGAGGGAAGGGCCGCAAGACCTACAACACTTAGATAGAAGAGCCGAATCTCCGAGGATCTTTACACGAATAATCGGTCATATTCATTGATTATTTTTTATAGCCATATATATAGATTAACGATTATTTTTAATTTAAGTAGTTCGGTGGGCGGTTATTTGGATGAATTCTTCATCTCAGGCCATTGGTTTGTAGACCAGGTAAAATTTAAAAGGCGAAATACATAAACGGCCCCTTCAAATTGTTCTCAACGGTCAGCCAGACACCTCAACTGAGCCCATTTTCAGTTGGACACTTTTTCTCCACTAAAGTACGACCTCGTGAACCCTTCACGCTGACATGGCAAAGTGTGTGCTTTGTACTTAATTCTAAGCGCGTGAAACCCTAAAGTTTTTTTCTTTTTTCTTTTAAATTTAACTTTATTTTATATGGGTCCCATTATATTTTATTTTCCACACATTAATTTCACTTTCTTCGCAAAATATTCCATCTTCACCAAATCAGTAATGCCTCTTCCTTCCGCCATTAATCCATCTCCTCTTCTTCAATCTTGAAAATAATGTAACAATTAATAACAACCACTACATAATAACAATTTCATTGATCGCCCACTTCAATTGCTCGTCTTTGCTTCGAATCAACATTCTCTGGCAATGAATTTCCTGTTCTTCCACTCGAAGAGATGGTGACAGTGTTTTTTTCTTGATTGTGATGAATTGTTGTTTCATGAATCGTAGGCTTCGGTCGGTAGATCCATCGCCATTTTCCCCTCTTCTGCAAACAAAATTTCTTCCGTTTACAATAATAATATTTTCTTCGGGTTTAACGACTTCTTTTTCTTCCAGTTTCTTTGGCTCTTCGGCCGGCGGTTTTGGGATCGGAGAAAGAAGCTCAACTTGACGGTGGCTCTTCTCTTGCACTCTCTCTACACTACTAGAAAATGAGCCTATGGCAACAATCGAAAAACCGTTGCAACAGACAGGTGAACCGCTGCCATAGAGTTATTGAAACGGTTTGGCGACCATTACATACGCTACCGTGCCAATAGATCTAGAGTAACGATTCTTGCAACGTTTATCTAAACCATTGCTGGAGGGCAATCTATCGCAACGGTTTCTCCTCTGCCTGAAGCAACGAGTATTTCTTTCCAGTTGCAACGGTTAAAAACCATTACCATATAGTTTACATCAACGGTTGGCAGCCGTTACCATACAATTTATTGCAACGGTTATGTAAGCTATTGCAATGTTTATTTACAGATATCCTAACAGTTTCATTACGCTACTGTAATGGTTTTATTTCTTTTGCAACGGTTTTAACTACTTATTGTATCAGTTTGTCGCATATTTTGGAACGATTTGTAAGACCTATTGGAACGGTTTGCAAGACCTATTGGAACGGTTCTATTAGACTATTATACCCTGGCTGTAAATGAATATATATATATGTGTGTGTGTGTGTGTATATATTAATTTGTAATAACCTAGAATTTATATAAATAAAAAGATAAAACACTTCATAATCTATATTATCTCCATAAAACCAAAATAGTTTAACCCAATCACATAAGTTTTACATTTGGCGGAATACATCTGGAGACACTTAAAGTTAGCACCATTTTTCATTTAGACACCTAAATTGAAGGCTGTTCCTATTGAGCACTTATACTACACTAAACTTGTTCCAGTTATGCACTTTTTTGACAATTAGCAAACTTACAAAGTGTGTGCAATGCACTCGCGGCTGACGTGGCGAATGACAAACAAAAATCGAATATATATCATTTTGAGATAAAAAAAGAAAAAACTATTTTAAAATCTATTTAGTAAACAAAATAAAATAACATTCTCAAAAAGAAAAAAAAACTTAATTTACACCCAATCAGAAAATAACACATTATTAACAAAAGAAAAAAAAAAGGACACATTAGTATTCTTGAAATCATTGTTCTTGGTGTTCTTCACTATCTTTATGTTTATTCTTGTTCCAACCACGATTTTAATCCAAAATTTCAAGAGAAACTCCTCCAAATTTGTTATAACTTTAACTAAAGAATCTCTACCAAGATTCAAAGACAACCTCAATATTAATTTCTCAATTTTGGAGTTGCCTTACCAAGAGACGCAAGATCGAGAAAAGGGTACAAAACTGGTACTAGAGAGGGAAGCACCAGGGATGCTAGATCTAACAGACGGATCGATCGGTCCAAACTGGAAGGGTATTCCGACCACTGGGTTTTCACTGTTGCACCACCATTCATTTCTAGAGGCTCATCAATGAAATCACCAAAAGTTAGAGCTGAAACCAGTGAGTGGTGGGGTGAAGAAGAAGGGTTCAGCGATGGGGGTTAGAGAGGAAGGTGGCAGAGGATTTGGTGGTGAGGAGGGGGGAGCTTGGCGACGGCTGGTTGTTTGGAGAAGGGGTTGGCAGCTGCCTTTTTATGTGAAGAAGAAGGACTGTTGGTTCAAACTTTCGAGCTAAATCAATGGTGGAGGCACAACAATGGTGAAAGTGGAGGAGGCAATGATGGAAATGGTGGTGGACATAAAGAAGAAGAAGGAAATAAAAAAAGATAAAAAAAATCTGTTTTTTGGGCTTTTCACGCGCCTATATTGGGTGAAACTCACTATATGTGCCAGCAAGAAGTGCCTAATTGGAACAAAGTTCATGTAATGTACGTGCTCATTAGGAACACCCCTAAGTTCAGGTGTCTAAATGAAAAATCGCCAACTTTAAGTGTCTCCGTATGTATTCAGCCTTTACATTTCAACACTTCAAGAGTTAGAGTAAGTTTCAAATATTGATAACAAAAGATTCCTAGAACGTGGACAACAATTCAAAATTCTTAAGTAAGGTCTAGATCTTCACAATCTCCATCTTCTCTTTCTTCAATTGATCCACCTACAACCGTTGTAACCTACTGGAATGGTTATAACCGTTGCTATATCTGTTCTATAACAATGGTTCTATAACCGTTACGACAAAACTGTTGCAATAGTGTCATTTTCTGGTAGTGCTAAAACCTTCAACGAATTTGCTTTTTCCCCTTGAGGTGGTGGTAGAGGTGCTGGTGTTTCTTCTTTTGTTTTCTCTGTTTTCTTTTCTTCCTTCTTTTCATTATCACCTTTTGGAGCTTCCTCTTTCTTCTCTTCTTCTATTTTTTTCGGCCTTTGGAGACGAGGAGGAAGGGCTGGCGGTGATTCTTTTTTTTTAAAATTATTATTATTGCTTTTGTTTTATAATAGGTGGCAAATGTTTTAATTAAAATTACACATGGCATTTTTTTCATTTGTTTGTTTGACATGAATTCGAGAGTGTATTTCATGCGAGGTGGGCTGATGAGGTCGGGTGTTTAATTGACCTACTTTATTGAAGGCTTGAAGTGTCCAACTGAAAATGGGCTCAGTTGAGGTGTCTGGTTGACCGTTGAGGACAACTTGAATGGGCCGTTTATGTATTTTGCCAATTTAAAAATAAACAGATTTACAAGCGGTAATTGAAATACAGTTTCAAAAGTAATCGAAATTTAGCCACTTTTCATGTAAAGATAAATCTAAACGAAAAGACTGTTCAAAATTTGAAAAATATTCCAGCATAATATACCGGAGTTCGAATTTTTTACAGGTGATCTTCCAGCATAATATATTGGAGTTCCAACATAATATACTAGAGTTCCAACATAATATACTGGAGTTCCAGTATTATATACCGGAGTTCAGGCATAATATACTGGAAGTTCATACACAGGTGCTCCAATCTCGAGTATATTATGCTGGAACTTTCCGTGTGCTGGAGTAAGTTTATACATAGGTGCTCCAATCTCCAGTATATTATGATGGAATTTTCCGTGTGGTGGAGTTCTAGCACAATATGCTAGAAGTTCATACACAGGTGCAACAATCTCCAGTATATTATGCTGGAACTTTCAGTATTGCAGCAAAATAGTGGCTATTTTCTAATGACTTTGCAAAAGCTGATTATTTTTCGATTACCAGTCCAAAAATTTACTAGCCCGTGCTATTTTCACTTGTAAACCATACACACTTCAACGACCCACTTCATCCTACAACCATAAATAGTAGGAAATTTTAGCTCTTATAGCAAAGGTATACACCCAATTTATTATAAACCAAAATCCTTTTAAAATCTTATTTTCTATAGCTACCTTTTATATTTATAGCAAAATAAGTATTTATGGTATATACTACCATTGAGGCATGAAATAAGGCATAAAATACGCTTGTTTATGTTTTTCCTCCCTCTTAGACAGCTGGACATACCTATTTTTTAAGGTGATTGCTGTTATTGTATTCATGAATACATGTCCCGAATACATGTGAATACATGCACATACATCTGGACTGTCATGATTTTAGACACTTTTTACTGTTGTATTCATGAATACAGCAACATGAATACATGTGAATACATGCACGTACAATTGGACTGCCCTGATTTTAGGCACTTTTTACTGCTGTATTCATGAATACAGCAGCGCGAATACATGTGAATACATGCGCGTATAGCTGGACTGCCCTGATTTTAAGTGCTTTTTGCTGCTATATTCATGGCGCGAATACATGCGGGTACATTTGGACTACCCTGATTTTTAGTGCTGTATTCATGAATACAACAACGCGAATACAACGAATATACTACCATAACAACGGAATAGCAGCTATAGGAGGTAATTATGTATATGGTAGTTATAATAAGTTAATAACCACTAAATAATAGTGGTTTTTGAAAATTCCTCTAAATAGTATAAGGTCCATTTGGAGTTCCAGTGCTTTCAGGTTACAGATATATTATTATTGACACATTTAATTAATTATCACCTTAAAATAGGAACTCTATGTGAAAGGATAAAATTCACAAATCGTCATTTTTTTGTACATGTAATTGAGAAATAGTCGTTGTCTGAATTTCAAATTCTACAGATAATATTCCACATCAATGTTTAGAGTTTTTGTGGAAATATTTTAATGCCCTTTGGACAAGTGTTTTAGCCCTTCTAGAAGATTATGATTAGTGGCAAAAGAAGTCTAAAAAGTGGCAAATGTTCAGCCACGTTTTTGCCATGCAAAAGCCAAGTTTTATGCAATTACAACTATAAATAGGCTCTCACTTGACAAGGAAATCACCATCAGCAAAAATATCATTCCTCTCCTTTCCTTTCACACCTCCCTTCTTCTTTTGTTGTCAAATATTAAACATTAGTTGTTTCCTTTCTTATTTACTTTTCCTACTTGCTAGCTGGGTTTGTAATATAAATATTTTGTTGATTCCTGTATCCTCTAAATAAAATAGAGGTAAGTTTGTTGAATCCTAGAGAAACATTTTACACTGCTGAAATAGTTTCTTAGGACAGTGCCCAGCACGACTCAAGCTAATTCGTGTATCTACTTACAAAGAATATTGAAATGGTGTTATTGAAATTCTTGCTTTCAATTACTACAATCTAAGAAACTATGGCAAATAACACTGATGCTAAAAATACTACTGATACCACCAATATTGGTGTTACGTCCGCTGCTCCAGCCGCAGTTGTACTGCCATATGCCAGGCCATTTCTAGATGTGTCAAATATTGAAATTCTCGCCAATGAAAATTTCAAGCGTTGGAAAGAACGTATTTTCTCACTGCTTGATGTCCATGGTGTTGCACATGCACTGTTGCATCCGTAACCTAGTGCAGACGCCGATAATAAAATAGTGGAATCATGGCAACACGCCAACAAGGTATGCCGTCATACCATATTGCAAACTATTTCTAATGAACTGTTTGACGTGTATTGCAGTTATAAAGAAGCAAAAGCTATATGGGAAGCCTTAATTAAAAAATTCACTATTGAAGATGATACAAAACAAAAATTTGTAGTAGGAAATTTTTATTAGTGGCAGATGAGAGATGATAAAGAGATGAATGTACAAATCAACGAATTTTAAAAATTGTTAGAAGACTTGAAGGCCGAGGGGATATCTTTACCAAAGAAGTTTGTTGCTGGAGTGCTGATTAAGAAACTGCCTGACTCGTGGAGTAACTATAAAAATAACTTAAAGCATAAACAGAAAAATTTCACCATAGAGGAAATTGTGACCCATATCCTAATTGAAGATTCCAAGAGAAAAGAATCTGCCAAAGCTAGGATGACAGCTCTTAAAGCAAATTTAGTCAGCAACAACAACCGCAAAAGGTACGAGAATAAGTCTCAAAGTTGCAAGCCTAAAAATCCTAACCTTAAAGGAAAAAAAGGCTCTTGTTTTATTTGTGGAAAATCGGGCCATCATGCCTCACAGTACAGTACAAAGCAGGAAATGACAAAGGTAAAACTAATACTCCTAAGGCTAACTTAGCCGAAGGAGGTGATATTATTGCAGCTGTCATTTCTCAAGTAAAAATTGTAGCACATGCAAAAGAATGGGTGATAGACTCTGGGGCTACTCGGCACATTTGTGCAAATTGAGAAGCATTTTCCTCTTATACTCCTGTAGAGGATAATAGAGAAGAGGTCTACCTTGGAGACTCAAGTACTACCAAAGTCTTGGGTAAGGTAAAGTTCTCCTGAAACTCACTTCGGGAAAAACGTTGGCCCTTGTTGATGTACTGCATGTTCTTACTATGAGGGCAAACTTGATCTCTGTATCCTTGTTGGGAAGAGGTGGAGTGAAAGTGTCATTTGAATTTGATAAGATCATAATGATAAAAAATAATGTGTTTGTGGGAAAGGGCTATTGTAACCAAGGACTCTTTGTACTTAATATTTATGATGTTATCAATGAAAATGTTTCTACTTCTGCTTATATGGTTGAGTCTATTTCTCTATGGCATGCTATACTAGGATATGCTAACGTCACATATATAAAAAAAATACAGTCACTAGGATTAATATCTGGTTTAGATTCAAATAATATTAACAAGTGTGAAATATGTGCTGAAGCTAAAAGTACTAGAAAGACCTATTTTTCCGTAAATAGAGAAACTGAATTGTTATCTTTAATTCACACGGATTTAGGCGACTTGAAGCAGACTATGACTAGAGGTAGTAAAAGATATTATGTGACTTTTATTGATGATTTTTCTAGATATACTAAGTTGTATTTGCTTAGAAATAAAGATGATGCATTTAATGCTTTTATTTCTTATAAAACTGAGGTTGAAAATCAACTTAATAGAAAAATCAAGAATTAGATCAGATAGAGGTGGAGAATATTTATCTTTAAACAAATTTTGTGAAAATAATGGAATTATTCATGAAGTAACTCTGCCTTATTCACCCGAGTCAAATGGAGTAGCTGAAAGAAAAAATAGACATTGAAAGAGATGATGAATTTTATGTTAGTTAGTTCTAATGCTCATGATAATTTGTGGGGTGAAGCTATTTTATCTGCATGTCACTTACAAAATAGAATACCACATAGAAGAACAGGCAAAACTCCTTATGAATTGTGGAAGGGTTATAAACCTAATTTAAAATATTTAAAGGTGTGGGGGTGCCTTGCTAAAGTTCTTTTGCCTGAACCTAAAAAGAGAAAAATAGGTTCTAAAACTGCTGATTGCATGCTTATTGGATACGCTGAACATAGTGCTGCATATAGATTCCTTATTTTGAAAAGTGATGTGCTTGATTGCAATACTATAATTGAAACAAAGAATGCTGAGTTCTTTGAATATATTTATCCACTGTATGATAAAATTTCTCATACACCTGTTGAAACAAATAGAGAAATTACCTCTAATGAGGACCTGAGAAGGAGTAAAAGGCCTAGGAAAGAATATTTTTCTTATGGAAATGATTTACAGATTTTTCTTGTAGATAATGAACCATCAAATTATTTTGAAGCTATATCTTCTTCAGATGCTAAATATTGGAAAGAGGCAATAGAAATTGAAATTGATTCTATTAAGAAAAATAATACATGAATTTTAACTAATTTACCTCCTGGTGCAAAACCTAATGGTTGTAAATGGATTTTTAAAAGAAAATTTAATCCTGATGGATCCTTAGATAAATATAAAGCCCGGTTAGTAGAAAAAGAATTTTCTCAAAAACAAAATATAGATTATTTTGATGCATTTGCACCAGTGACTAGAATTTCTTCTATTCGAGTTTTAATCGCCTTAGCTTCAATCCGTAAGCTTTTTATCCACCAAATGGATGTGAAAACTGCTTTTCTAAATGGTGATTTAGAAGAAGAGATTTATATGGTTCAACCTGGAGGCTGTGTCATTCCTGGACAAAAAAAATAAAGTTTGTAAATTAATTAAATCTCTTTATGCCCTTAAACAAGCTCCTAAGCAGTGGTATGAGAAATTTGAACAAGTCTTACTGAGAGACGGTTTTTCTTCAGTTGAGGTGGATAAATGTGTTTATACTAAAGTGGTAGACAATGATTAGGTGATAATATGTCTGTATGTTGATGACATGCTTATATTTGGTACAAATTTAAATATTGTGCAAAGTACTAAATTATTTCTGTCTGCTAATTTTGATATGAAAGATATGGGTGAAGTAAATATGATATTGGGAGTTAAAGTTATAAGGAGTGAAGATGGCATAATATTGTCACAAGAATATTATGTTGAGAGACTTCTTAAGAAGTTTGAATATTTTAATGTCACATCTGTAAGCACTCCTTTTGATGCTAACTCTAAGTTGAAAAAGAATAATGGTGACCCAATTGCTCAGTCTAAATATACACAAATTATTGAGAGTCTGATGCATTTAATGAATTTTACAAAACCTGATATAGCCTATGTAGTGTGTAGACTGAGCAGATATACTTATAATCCCAATAGAGAGCATTGGTCTGCATTAGATAGACTAATGAAATATTTGAGAGGAACCATGAATTATGGTATCCTATAGAGTGGATTTCCTTCTACTTTAGAAGGGTACAGTGATGCAAACTGGATCTCTGATTCAGATGAGACAAAATCCACTAGTGGTTATGTATTCACCCTTGGTGGTGGTGCAATATCTTGGAAATCTACTAAACAGACGATCATTGCTAGATCGACTATGGAATCAGAGTTTGTAGCTCTGGAATTAGCTGGTTCTGAGGCCGAGTGGCTAAGAAACTTCTTAGCTAATATCCCTTTAATAAAGGACGTATTGCCTCCTGTGTCTATACATTGTGATTGCCAGTCGGCAATAGCTATACCAAAGAATAAATCTTATAATTGTAAAAGTAGACACATGAAATTTAGACATGATGTCATAAAACAGTCGCTGAGAGAAGGAATAATTTCCATTGATTATGTGAAGTCGGAAGTTAATTTGGACGATCCTCTGACTAAACCTGTGGGAAGAAAATTAATTCTTCAAACCTCAAAAGAGATGGGGTTAAGGCCGACATACTGTCAATAGATATGGTAACCCAACCTATGTGATTGGAGATCCCATGAAGTAGGTTCATATGAGTAATAACAAGTCGATATTGGCACTGAAGTACTAAAGAGAGTGCTTGACTGCTACTAATTGAGAGGCTGAGTAATAACTCTTAATGAAATTCATAGTCCTTATGAATGTTGTATTTAAAAGCAGTATGCACTTGACGAATTCACCTATATGAGAGTGGACTGGGCCGCTCCTATGAGATTTTGGTCTAGTCTCTAGAGCTCTCATGAATAACCAGGCACGCGCATGACCTATTGGGCGCAAAATCGCGTTGAACAACAAAATTACCGGGGGTCAAAATGTGATTGATAAAATCTCTGACTTATAATAAGAATTATTGGTTCATAGAAATATTATATTTCATCAGTAATTTTGTGAGTTAAATTTTTATTGATCTAAGTTTAGTTCATAGTCTAGAAGACACCAAACCTATTACATTTAGACCATACAAATCCAGCAAGTTTATTTCAAAAGGTCTTTAAAATAGTGGGGAACTGTGGCAATATTTTAATGCCCTTTGAACAAGTGTTTTAGCCCTTCTAGAAGGTTATGATTAGTGACAAAAGAAGTCTAAAAAGTGGCAAATGTTCAGCCACGTTTTTGCCATACAAAAGCCAAGTTTCATGCAATTATAAATATAAATAGGCTCTCACTTGACAAGAAAATTACCATCAGCAAAAACAGCATTCTTCTCCTTTCCTTTCATGCCTCCCTTCTTCTTTTGTTGTCCAATATTAAATATTAGTTGTTTCCTTTCTTACTTACTTTTTCTACTTGTTAGCTAGGTTTGTAATATAAATATTTTGCTGAATCCTGTATCCTCTAAATAAAATAGAGGTAAGCTTGTTTAATCCTAGAGAAATATTTACACTGCTGAAATAATTTCTCAGGATAGTGCCCAACACGACTCAAGGTAATTCGTGTATCTACTTACAAAGAATATTGAAATGATGTTATTGAAATTCTTGCTCTCAATTACTACAGTTTTCACCTATGAAATTTAAAACTTCATGACAGTGACTACTAATAACTCTTCTTTTTTTAAAAAAGGAAAAAGTTATGAGTATTGTTCGGTCTACCAATAATGTGAATATTCTTTGATTTTCCCATCTCAACTCTTGGGTGGTCTATAAGTTGTTTATATTGATATAAAGTATTCACAAAATCTGACGAACGTCAAAACTTATATGTATGAAAATTTTACCAACACATTTTCTGTTTTAAATTTAATCCAACTTAGTCCAAATTAACTCCAAATGACTTCAAACTTTGATATTCAACCTTCTAATGCCAATATAACAATTTCCAATGGTTAAATTAAACCAAAACTTTCAAAGATCAGTAGACTATCTTTGTCTTCTTCAGCAAATGTTTTTCAAGCTCAATAAAATCCAACAACGTGTTCGTCAATTTTCTTCAACCAAGCCATTCTAAATCATTAGGGAGAAACAATATAAGCTTAATAAAAACATTACCACTCAATTCTAACCACAAATAAGCTATGGATTTTCAACTTTCTTTATAAGTAAAATCCAACTTTTATTAATTGATTTATAAATAGCTTGGTCTTGAAGGAACATATACAGCTGTGATTGCTGATTATGTTATTTCTTCGGAAATTGATCTTAATATATGCATAAAATTTCCTCTTATGTTGGCAAATTTTAATTACAAATCCTACAATTTGCTGAATTACATGATATATTTGCCTGGAGCTGGCCTGCAATAAAACACTTTCTGCCTTATTTTGCCTTGAGTCTACAAGGAGGGGAGTTAGTATGCATGTCGATTAGATCTACTTATGATAAGAAGAAATAAAACTCTTAATTACTACATACTATGTGAACGATTTGCAACTTTTTGAAGAGTTTATTAACCGCTGGTCCGCTGCTTCTACCGTAATTTTCTTTGAACCGTTCCAAATAGCTTGACACTCAAATTGTTACCCTTAATACTATATCCGGTGAAAATCGAGCTTGCCTAAGTTTGTATGACTAACCGAAATTGGGGTGACAGATTAAGGCTCGAGCTCGGTTATATCGGACCATGGTACGGAGATGGATTGGTAAGCTCGTGAAACAATGGCCGATCAAGATCAAGATCTGCCATGATCGAGACCGAAGCGAGAAAGAGATTGAGCGAGATTGAAGGAAGCTTGCTAGGTCGAATAATAGAAAGCCGAGATATCCGTGATCGGGCAAGGACCGTGGCGGAAATCTCGGCACATATCAAGTCAAGACCGGACATTTATCCAATCATGGGATTTCCTTCTGTAATATGAATTATACCATAAATAAGATTCCTCTACTATATAAAGAGGCTTCTAATCATTTTGTAATCATCATACATTCGCGCATAATCAAGAAATATACTACATTTTCTCTCTCTTAAGCTATACTGTTCAGTTCATACTTTTCCAATAGCATACTCAGTTGGTTCAAGGGCGATTTAGCTCGAGGACCACAATTGTTCATCACATTAGTTTGCTTTATTTTACTGTTAATTTCTAGCATTAATCCTCATATTTATCATTTTGTGCCAAGTGAAACCATATATCTTTAAAATCACCTATAAGTTTAATTGTTATCCAATTTTAAGGATAAACAGTTTGGTGCCCACCGTGGGGCTAAGGATAATAGTGATTGCCTGGTACAATTTTCGTAACACAGATTATTTTAAGCTTGTTCTTTGAAGTGTCTTCGGTTTCAGGATCAACATGTCAAACTTCTAAGTAGCACCCACACACACAGACAACGACCTTGGTCTTCATGGCGAGAATGAAAACAAAGCCGTCCCAGGAAACAGAGTACCTCCAGTCAACCCTGATGGAGCTCCGCCCGTGGACCCAATCAACGTCAGCTCCCATATTGCCATTAATGGGAATTTGGGCGTCGATCATGAAAATAGCACCCGCAGAGATGCTCGAATAGCTGATCAAAAAGCACAGAGCGATGAAGAAGGTGGGATTAGCCTTCGAATGATATTCAAAATGTTGTAGACTCAACAAGCCGCAATAGCACAACTCCAGAATCAGAATCGTGCATCAAGCAGGATCGAGCTCGAGCCATCACAAGATGTTGTTCATAGAGCCGAATCGGTGCCAAAGGGATCAAATGGAGGAGAATCGGAGACTAATACTGCTATCATAAAGATGCTCGAGGAACTAACGAAGTGAATCGAGACTAGGGAAAAGAAGATCGAGGAAAATGGTAAAAAAGTGGAAACTTATAATTCTAGGGTCGACCAGATCTCGAGGGAACCTCTGATATTGAAAGGACTAGATTCTAAAAAGTTTGTACAAAAACCCTTCCCCCTAAGTGCGGCTCTGAAGCTAATCCCCAAGAAGTTCCGTATGCCCGAGATTCCGAAGTATAATGGGACAACTGATCCGAATGAACACTTCACCTCGTATACATGTGCCATCAAAGGAAATGACTTGGAAGATGATGAAATTGAATCCGTATTGCTGAAGAAATTTGGGGAGACTCTATCGAAGGGTGTCATGATATGGTACCATAATTTACCACCTAATTCTATTGATTCATTTGCTATGTTTGCAGATTCCTTTGTAAAGGCGCACGCCGGAGCCATTAAGGTTGCAATAAGAAAGTCGGACCTCTTCAAGGTAAGACAGAGAGATAACGAGATGCTCAGGGAATTTGTATCTCGATTCCAAACGGAGAGAATGGATTTGCCACCGGTCACCGATGATGCTCAATGTTCGGAGTTCCATAGCTTCACAGTTGAAGCAAAATTTGATCGAGTATCCAGCTGTCACTTGGTCCAATGTACATAATCGATATCAGTCAAAGATCAGAGTCGAGGATGACCAACTAGGAACTCCCTCCAGGTTCGTTTATCCTAACAAGCCCATGGATAGAATCAAAAGGGATATCGATCGAGAGCCAATGTCGAATAATTATCGGTACCAACCGTACAACGGAGATCGAAGAGGCAACGAGTTTGGGCAAAACTTTGCACGAAATGAGAGGAGAAACGATTGAGGTCAAAGTTCACGGGGACTCGTAAGCAAAAGTGGTTTTGACAGGGATGCCGGGCCTAAAGAAGCTCCTTGATTATTGGAAAATAATTTTAGCGTAGATGCATCAGGCATCATATCATCCATCAAACGTATCAAGGATACTAGATGGCCTCAACCTTTGTAGACCGATCTGGCCGAGAGAAACCCCAACCAAATATGCAAGTATCATGGCACCCATGGTTATAAAACAGAAGATTGCAGGCAGCTTGTGATGACCTAAAAGGTCATCACTTGTTTTAAAAGTAAATTCTACGTTTTGAGGCCTTAAAAACCTCTTTCGGCATTACCTCGATTTGCGTACGCAATCCGAGCGCATAGCCGGAAAGCCATTTTTGTGAAAATCTGTGAAAAATGATGAATTTTGCCTTTAAAATGAGTTTAAGTTGACTTCGGTCAATATTTTGAGTAAACAGATCTGGACCCGTGATTTGACAGTCCCGAAGGGTTCATAGGAAAATATGGGACTTGGGCGTATTCCCGGAATCAAATTCCGATGTCCCAAGCCCGAGAAATGAATTTTTAAAGAAACATTGTTTTCTGAAATTATTTATGAGTTTTGGAAATGAAATGCATTTAAAACTTGATGGTATCGAGCCCGTATTTTGGTTCCGGCACCTGGTATAGATCTTATATGTGATTTAAGATAAGTCTGTGAAATTTGGTAAGAAACGAACTTGAAATGACGTGAATCAGATCGTTTTTCAGAAAAATTGGAAAATTTGAAGTTCTTAAGAAATATCATGATTTTGATGCCAAATTCATAGTTGTTGATGTTATTTAGTGATTTGAATGCACGAGCGAGTCCGAATGATATTTTTAGGTTGGTGTGCATGTTTGGGTTGGAGTCCTGAGGGCTCGGGTGAGTTTTGGATAAGCCACGGGGTGGATTTTGGACTTGAGGAATTGCAGACTTTCAGCTGTTGCATTGCAGGCCTGCAGGCTTCGCATTTGCGAAGCCTGGCTCACAAATGTGAGTTCGCAAATGCGAACAATGGCCCAGGCCAGTTACCTCGCAATTCCGAGGAAATCTATCGCAAATGTGATGCCTCCCCTCTTAGCCAGTCGTCGCAAATGCGACGCATTCTTCACAATTCCCAACTCGCAAATGCGAGAAGTTGTTCGCAATTCCCAACTTAGCAGAAGTATGGGTTCGCAATTCCCATATCTGCAATGTTACACCCCATATTTTCGAACGTGAAGGTACACCATCAGTAAATTGACGGAAGCTCGAAAACTGGGATGTTACATCCCGCATTTTCCGTGCGTTAAAGTTTTGTCGTAAGTTAATTGATGTAAGTTCGGGAATGAGATTATTTGGAGATTATAAGGATTATGCTATTTCACAAGTGATTAGTAAATTCGTGAAGGTGAAATGGGGGAGCAAGTCAAAGAAAATGAATTTTGTCCAAGTTTGGCCTTTTGGGATAAAATACGGCCCGAGCTAAAATACCCGGTATTTATGGACTAGTGTCATACAAGGTACTACATGACCATGATAGTAAGGTGTATAAGGTTTATTAAAAGTGAGTAATATTTTAAGTAATTTGAGATAATTCTTAATTATATGGGAAATTGGCTAATTATTGATTTAATGGGAGATTAACCATGTAATTAAGAATTTTTGGATAATTAATAGGTGTGGATGACTCCTCCCACGTGGCAGCAAGTGGCAAAGGAACTAGTGACTCTTGTTTTAGGAAATTAGATAAGAAAGACACATGGACAACATTCTTAAACCATCCAAATACATATTAGTCCTGCCTACACTTATAGGGACATATTTAATAAGAGAAAAGAAAAAGTCATTCTAGAAAAAAGTCTAGTATAAAATGTTTAAGCAAGAATTGTTATGTGCTTTTCAATCCTGGAAGACAAGTTTCTTATAAGTCAAATCTTCTTTGATATTAATTTTTCTATAAGAAGGGATGAAGTTGAAACTTGAAAACGCTGGTAGAGGTTTACTCTTAAAAGAGTTTAAACCTTGAAACAGTGGGTACGTTCTACCTAATTTGGAGTAGCTGGATATTTCTTGGTCGAATAGCTATGAGCAATTAAGGTATGTTAAGGCTATCCCTTCTTTCTTTTGGCATGATCCATACGATACGAACGGAACGTGCAAATGCACAAACTCCATGAATGACTATATTCATAGAAGTATTAGAGATATCTGTGTTCTTGAATTTCTGTGTGTTATAATGTCTTATCATCTGTTCATGGGTCTCAGAAAAATACGAAAGTTGAAAAGAGTTTACTTTATGATATTACTCAGAGGCAAAATGGTCTTATGACATTCCGAATGATTTTATTGATGTACTTTTTATGCACTGCATTCATGTGCACTGACCCATGACCAGATGGCGTTATATACGCGTATATATATAAATATATGTATTTTGGATATGGGAAAAGGTTACGGCGTTATATACGCATCACCACCTGATCAGCTGGTATACGATGATGATGTTGCCCACAGTGGCTGAAATATGATTCAAACGACGTTATATACGCATATGTATGTATGTACTCAAACGACGTTATATACAGAGGCTGATGATGTTATGAAACATGTACTTATGCACGACATGACATTCATACGCACATGCATGACGATAAAAGTAATTTATGATCTACAAAGTTATTCATACTTACAGGTTGAGTCATGTACTCTATATGTCTTCCATGTCTCTTATGTATTTATTTATGTGCCTTACATACTCGGTACATTATTCGTACTGACGTCCCTTTTGCCTGGGGACAATGCGTTTCATGCCCGCAGGTCCCGATAGACAGGCCGAGAGCCCTCCAAGTAGGCTATCAGCTCAGCAGAAGATGTTGGTGCGCTCCATTTGCTTCGGAGTTGCTCGTTTGCTTAGTATGATTTAGACGTGTATTGTTTGGTATGGCGGGACTCTGTCCCGACCTTTATGACATCTATGTATTCTTAGAGGCTTGTAGACATATGTCTTGTACGTGAAAGATTGTACGGCCTTGTCGGCCTATGTTTTGAGTTTATAAATGATTATGTTGGCCTATTAGGCTCGTATGTCACGTGTATATGATGATGTAATAAGAAAGATATGTTACATTGGTACTCAGTTGAGTAAGGTACTGAGTGCCCGTCGCGGCCCATTAGTTTGGTCGTGACAAAAAGTGGTATCAGAGCAGTTCTGTCCTAGGGAGTCTACAAGCCGTGTCTAGTAGAGTCTTGTTTATGGGTGTGTCGTGTACCACACTTATAAGCAAGAGGCTACAGGGCATTTAGGATTGTCACTCTTTCTTCTTACTTTAGATCGTGTGGTAGAGCTCACTTATAAGAATCCAAGTTCTGAAATTCTAATTTATTCGTAATAAGACGATGCCTACTTCCTGAAAGAAGGTTGGAAAGAGAGATAGTTGTGGAAGAACTGAGTCAGAGGAATTGAATTTTGTATGATGCCTACGATAAGTAAATATGAGGTCTTTAGCAGATCATGGGTGTACTGAAATGGGTAAGCTTCCTGATAAGAAGCCTTAAGGCAAGAATTCCTATCCATCTTTATGGTGAAGGACAATGAGAGATTAAGAAGATAAGTACAAGTTTCGGCAAGTAAAAGGAGCAAGGTGAAAAAGGGTACGAGGTACCTAGTTAACAAAAGTTAACAGTGTTTATAATTAAGGCAGAGGAACATACGCTTTTTGAGTTATATTCAAATATAACAGAGGTATGTACAACTGGCTGCACCTATTCCAGATATGCCCTATGTGGGTTAATAGAAAATAGTATAAGAAGATATGATGGATGAATTGTTTGTGTCAGTTGACATTTTCGAAGGATATGGCAAATGTGCTAATAGATCTCCTTGTGAGACACCCAGATGGTACACTTTAAAATAGTGCAGCCAGATATGAGTACTACAAAGACATGCACTATAAGCCTTGAAGGGATAAATATTATCTTAGTGTGGTTTGCGTCCCTAGTAAAACGAGAATGTTAAGCAACTTGAAGAGCCACTGGATGGAGCAAAGGAAAGCTAAAAGCAAAAGACTGTCGTATTGAAATTTTCACAAGAAAATGGATATGCAGAAATATTAGCAGAATAATGGGAAGAGAGATAAGGAAGCATTATGAATAAGGTGTGATACATGGATGAAAACGGTAGAGTGTTACAAAACCTATAGTCAAATGAAAAAAGAGACGAAAGGTGATGTGCCTTAAGACAACAAAAGAGTATAGGCCATAAGGTTATATTCTCATTTCGAAAAATAAGTTTGTGACTCCAACGCGACTACCAAAGGGGAGAGTTAATCCCCAGAGTAATAGAAATCAGTATGGACTGGTAAACAAAATAAACTAAATATGAATTAGGGACTTAATGATTGGAAATGTACTCGGCATCATGGTAATTTTAGATTTCATTCTGGCGATAATAGAATGGATCACAGAAGGAGATTCATGATGAATTCAGAAAATGGTCATTCAGGAAGATGCTTCCCTAAAGCAAGCAATGTTAGCAAAGTTAAGCTTAAGGGACTATATGTACCAGTTACATTAAGTGTCACCCTCGCGAGTAAGGGGATTTGTCATTCTTGAATAGAAGGATTGCTGCAAGACGAGTAAGTATCATTGATGTTGATAAACGACGTTAAGGATGAAGAGGTAAAACATCTATAGGTAGATCCTCGTGGCTTCAGCTTTTAGTACACCCCTAAAGGAGGGAATATGGAGTAATGTGACATTACGTCAGAATTAAGTGGTTCTAGTGACTATGGAGTGGTAAAGGAAAAATGCGATAAATGATAGAGGAATGATATGACACTTATCCAAATCTTATAGATACGCTACGATTTAAGAATATTGTGCTTGCCGTTAAGAAGAGGAAGTAAAGGTTCCTGCCCGAGCTGTTATTAATAAATAAGGAGCTAGTGCGAGACGTAAGTTAAGACAAAGGAAATAACCCAAGAAAGATTATGAGGAATGTTGATATGAGAATGGGCCAACGAGTAGTTAGTAATTGGCCAGGAAGATCCCAGTTGTAGCTAAACAAGAGGTTACAGACGAGTCATCAGATCGTGTAAGATAAATATAGTAGGGCCCAACATGGAGAATTCAGTTTCGAAGAATATCATTATAATACTTGAGATATATTCAAACAAGAGTAGGGGTAGCTAAAGATACCATATGAATGTTACGGGAATAAAAGAAAGTGTCACTGGGAAGGCAGTCAAAATATCAGTTCAGAAGCAACCATATAATCACAAGGGCATGGAAGTAAGCAACTATGGATGATTATAGGCAAGTAAGGACATCAAAAAGGTATGTAATAAGCCCACAGCTTTATGCGAGTCAAGGGTTCTCCCTAAGTACTACAACGAAAGACTAGCTGAGGAAATAAAGAAAAAAGCTTCAACCTAAGCACAACGACCTAAAGATGAAATGGTCTTGTAACATCAGTTTCACAACAATATTGTACATCCTCCATAAGAAAGAGGAATATACCGTGGCCAATGAATGGGGAGAAAAAAATCGAAGGTAATATTCGAGACCATATGAGTTGCATAAAAAAAAATTCCGGCATGCGTGGGAACTAGGATAAGTTAAGTATGCATGCAACAAGGTGGCAGAAAGACCAGAAAAAGTAATTGCGTACGTTTAAAGAAAGCTAAGAAGGAACGAAAGGAATTATTCGATCAATGATCCCGAGTTTGTGACGTTGTGAATGCACTTAAGAGTTTGGGGTTTTATACTTGCAACATATACAGCCATAGAAGATTCTGGTATACATTAAAAGAAAGAATTGATCCCAGGTCATAGAGGAAGGATTGAATGGTTAAAGGATTGTATCATGAATACTCCATAACGCCCATGAAGGGTTAGGGTAATGACTAATACCAGGAAACGGAGATCAGAAGATAGCTTAAGCCTACATAAAGGCTGATTAGAAGGAAGAGGAAACTAAAGAGTTACATCAACTAAAAAAATCAGGAGTCTGATTATTGGACCCAGAAAATTATAGACATCATGATTGAGAACATTGCAGAATTACTCTTAATATTCGAGGTACAATAAAGATAGTACATTAGCCATATTTTATAAGGGCTCCATGATTATGCCTGTGAGAAGAGTACCAACCTCACAAGAAGTCAGTATGAAGCTCCTACCGGATTGTGTATGCACCAGAGGTGCAAGTATTATAAAAGAGCTCCAAGTTATGGACATAAATCACACCTAGGTGGAAGGGAGGTCATGAAAGGGATAGAAGATACAATGTGAGATTTAAAGGTAAGTAAGGTAAAGGTGAACAACGTACTAGATACTCAAAGGTAGAAGATATTGAGTAGTCCATACTTCGGATAAAAGGCTAAAAGCACGGGGATTCAATATCTAGGAATAATAGCGGCATCATCAATAGCATATCTTCTAGACTATGGTTTCTAAGTACTGAGAGATTTAGTTAAGAGAGTAGAGAAACATTGGAGACGATGTGATGTCTCACTTGACGTTCTAGAATAACATAAGAAAATCCATGGTACAAGCAAGTTGAAGGAAAGTTACGAGTAGTATAAATGGATATGTATAGGTCGCAAGCTAAAGTATGGTAGAGCGACAAAATTTTAAGGAAACATGAGTAAGGATGAGGAAAGGCGAGTGAAAAGGTGACGAGAGTGGATAAGTCTTTAGGATTAAACCCATGAAAACAATAAGAGCAGACAGTTTCTCTATGTTATACAAAGCTCACTATAGCCTTAATGAACTAAAAGGAGTCTAATATTAATAGCATTTAGAAGGAATGAAATGCTGACCTGGTAATAAAATGAGGGTATAATTGTGACAGACAAAGGATGACATTTGGGCCTTCGTTTGAATAATGATTTGAAGAAAAAAAAAGAAAAGAGAAGGAGAAAATATTTCGCTGGCGGCATGAAATTAGGATACCCCCAAAAGGTGAATCACATTGAGACACTATGAAATACGATTATGGGAATCATTTCGAATATTCCTTGATGTAATGTAAGCCCTAGGGGCAAAGTATTACATAAGAAGTTTCAAATTATCAGTGGTATATTGTAGATCAATATTGAGGTGAATCAACAATGGATGGACAAAAGTCACAAATTATAAGATGAGATTAGGCCGTCAATCTAAAGATGAGCAGTAATGAGAAAGCATTAAAAGACTTAAATTTATACATATGGAATAAGCAACGAGAGTAAGCTGCGATTTGGTAGCAGACCTCAACAACGTTAAATTAAAGTAAGAGTTATGGCAGTAAATTCATACGAATGGCTAAATGGACCTATGCGATGAGATATAGTAATACTCGTGAATTCAACAAAGTACCGAGTGAAGAACTTCAGTATACTTATAGATACCCAAAGGGACATCTAATCAAGCTCTACATATGAAGCTTAGAGATTGGACACAATTACAAGGTCAAAATCGTACAGGCTGCATAATGAAAGGTAGCAAATGTTACGAGAATGGAAAGATTTCGACAACAAGTCGTGGTATAAGAAAGAAGACTAAAGGGGAGAATACCCTAGACCTTGGATTTATACACAGAATAGTTGCCTAGATGGCAAGGAGAGTACTAAAGTATTCGCAAGAGGCATAAGTTGTGAAAATAATAAGTCCATCAGTCAACATTTGAGGACGAATGTTCCAAAGGGGGGAATGATGTTACACCCCATATTTTCGAACGTGAAGGTACGCCATCAGTAAATTGACGGAAGCTCGAAAACTGGGATGTTGCATCCTGTATTTTCCGTGCGTTAAAGTTTTGTCGTAAGTTAATTGACGTAAGTTCGGGAATGAGATTATTTGGAGATTATAAGGATTATACTATTTCACAAGTGATTAGTAAATTCATGAAGGTGAAATGGGGAGCAAGTCAAAGAAAATGAATTTTGTCCAAGTTTGGCCTTTTGGGGTAAAATACGGCCCGAGCTAAAATATCTAGTATTTATGGACTAGTGTCATACAAGGTACCACATGACCATGATAGTAAGGTGTATAAGGTTTTTTAAAAGTGAGTAATATTTTAAGTAATTTGAGATAATTCTTAATTATATGGGTAATTGGCTAATTATTGGTTTAGTGGGAGATTAACCATGTAATTAAGAATTTCTGGATAATTAATAGGTGTGGATGACTCCTCCCACGTGGCAACAAGTGGCAAAGGAACTAGTGACTCTTATTTTGGGAAATTAGATAAGAAAGACACATGGACAACATTCTTAAACCATCCAAATACATATTAGTCCTGCCTACACTTATAGGGACATATTTAATAAGAGAAAAAAAAGGTCATTCTAGAAAAAAGTCTAGTATAAAATGTTTAAGCAAGAATTGTTATGTGCTTTTCAATCTTGGGAGACAAGTTTCTTATAAGTCAAATCTTCTTTGATATTAATTTTTCTATAAGAAGGGATGAAGTTGAAACTTGAAATCGCTGGTAGAGGTGTACTCTTAAAAGAGTTTAAACCTTGAAACAATGGGTACGTTCTACCTAATTTGGAGTAGCTGGATATTTCTTGGTCGAATAACTATGAGCAATTAAGGTATGTTAAAGCTATCCCTTCTTTATTTTGGCATGATCCATACGATACGAACGGAACGTGTAAATGCACAAATTCCATGAATGACTCTATTCATAGAGGTATTAGAGATATCTGTGTTCCTGAATTTCCGTGTGTTATAATGTCTTATCATCTGTTCATGAGTCTCAGAAAAATACGAAAGTTGAAAAGAGTTTACTTTATAATATTACTCAGAGGCAAAATGGTCTTAGACATTCCGAATGATTTTATTGACGTATTTTTTATGCACTGCATTCATGTGCACTGACCCATGACCAAATGACATTATATACGCGTATATATGTAAATATATGTATTTGGGATATGGGAAAAGGTTACGGCGTTATATACGTATCACCACCTGATCAGCTGGTATATGATGATGATGTTGCCCCCAGTGGCTGAAATATAATTCAAACGGTGTTATATATGCATATATATATGTACTCAAATAGCGTTATATACGCGTATATATGTAAATATATGTATATGGGATATGGGAAAGGTTATGGCGTTATATACGCACCACCACCTGATCAGCTGGTATACGATGATGATTTTGCCCACAGTGGCTGGTATGATATAATGGAATGCCCTCAGAGGCTGATGATGTTATGAAACATGTACCTATGCATGACATGACATTCATACGCACATGCATGACGATAAAAGTAATTTATGATCTACAAAGTTATTCATACTTACAGGTTGAGTCATGTACTCTATATGTCTTCCATGTCTCTTATGTATTTATTTATGTGCCTTACATACTCGGTACATTATTCGTACTGACGTCCCTTTTGCCTGGGGATGATGCGTTTCATGCCTGCAGGTCCCGATAGACAGGTCGAGAGACCTCTAAGTAGGCTATTAGCTCAGCAGAAGATGTTGGTGCGCTCCATTTGCTTCAGAGTTGCTCGTTTGGTTAGTAGGATTTAGACGTGTATTGTTTGATATGGCGGAACTCTGTCCCGACCTTTATGACATTTATGTATTCTTAGAGGCTTGTAGACATATGTCTTGTACGTGAAAGATTGTACGGCCTTGTCGGCCTATGTTTTGAGTTTATAAATGATTATGTTGGCTTATTAGGCCCGTATGTCACGTGTATATGATGATGTAATAAGAAAGATATGTTACATTGGTACTCGGTTGAGTAAGGTACTGGGTGCCCGTCGCGGCCCATTAGTTTGGGTTGTGACATGCAACCTACAATTTTATAACTTAGCCGAAAATCTTACATTTTCACACTCTTTCAAAACCAAAACACTCTTGGGCGATTTTTCAAAGACAACTCTTCTTCCAAATCAATTGTAAGTCAATTTTAACTCGTTTCCTTCAATCATTAACATCTTTTCACATGATTTTAACTCAAAATCAATGATTTTCATGGGGGAAATTGGGTGTTTTGGGTAGAACCTAGGTTTTTCAATAATTGGGAATTTGGACCTCGATTTGAGGTCCGATTTCAAAACAAATTATATATTTGGGTTCGTGGGGGAATGAGTAATCTGGTTTTGGTTCGAACCTCGGGTTTTGACCATGTGTGCCCGGGGGCAATTTTTGACTTTTTGGGTAAAACTTTAGAAAACTCATTTTCATGCATTAGAATTGATTCATTTAGCATTTATTGATGTACTTAAGTAACTTGTGGCTAGATACGAGCGAATTGGTGGTGGAATCAAGAGGTAAAGCGATAGTAGAGGCTTGAATTGTGTTCGTGGCATCGAGGTAAGTGTTTGGTCTAACCTTAGCTTGAGGGATTAGGAGTCGAGTCCTATTTGCTATGTGGTATTTGTAGAGTACGACGTATAGACATGGTGACGAGTATCTATACGTTGGCGTCAAGCATGCCCATGAGTCTTATATTGTGATTATTATGGCTTCGTTTATTATTCATACTTTGATGATGATTTCTATTGTTGGGCAAAGTTTGTGGAAGTAATTGTAACATTTGAACATTGAGGAGCATTGGCTCGAGTTGTACAATGAAATGTAAAAGTATAAGTTGAAATTGAACCTTTTAGAGCATTGGCTCAAAGTGGTGAAGTAAAAGTGAAAAAAGAAAAGAGAATCATTATATTATCTCCCTTTCCGGGATGTTGTTGCTTTTAATTCTATCTCCCTTGCCGAGATGTTGATGTTTCTTTTGATGTTATTCCTTTGCCGGGACTTGATTGTTGAACTATTGTTCCATTGCCGGGATTCTTATCGTAATTTCATTTATTCCCTTGTCCTATTGTTTGTGATTGTTGTTTGGGTGAGGAAAAGTGTTAAAGCACGAAGGGTGATACCGTGTATGATTTGTGAGGAAAGAGTGTAAACACGAAGGGTGATGCCATGCCGCACGATGTACCATTCCGTGCCAATTATATTGATTATATGGTGAGGACGAGAGTAGAAGCACGAAGGGTGATGCCGTGTACTCATTGATTTCTAGTTCTTTGTTGATATCTGAGATATGTTGTTTCTTTCAATTACCTATTGTCTTTCTATTCTAAATTGATAGTTCCCCCGCAGCATGTTACCCCTCCCATACTTGACTGTATAGTATTGTTCTTCTTTTCTGCTCTATATAGTTGAATTGCACAGGTTTATTTGGTAGTCTGGTCCTAGCCTCGTCTATACTCTGCCGAGGTTAGGCTAGGCACTTGCCAGCACATGGGGTCGGTTGTGCTGATACTACACTCTGCACTATGTGCAGATCCTAGAGCAGCAGCATTTGGCCCGTAGATTGGGTGGCTGCCTTCAGTCCACAAGGAGATCCAAGGTAGACCTACAGGCATCCGCAGGCCCTGGCGTCTCCCTTTATTCCTATTTCATTTCCTTAATTCAAAAATAGTGTATTGTTTATTTTTCAAACTTTGTATGTAGCATTCTTAGATTGTCTATGAACTGTGACACCAGTTCTGGGTAGTAGAGGTTCAAACAATTGTATTGGATTCATGTTCAGATAGTTTATTGCGTTTTCTTCCGCTTATGTTAAATTCCGTTGTTTAAATGTTATTGCTTCATAATTGTTAAAGAATATAAAATGGGTAAAAAGGTAATTTGTTCAATAGTCGACTTGCCTAGCTCACATTAGTAGGCGCCATCACGACTCCCGAGGGTGGGAAATCCGGGTCGTGACACAACTAAGGAAGGAAGTAGCCCGATTATTTAATGAGAGGCATCTTCGAGAATTCTTAAGTGATCGGGCCAAGAACCACTTTAAAAATAGAGATTCAACTAGACAGAACGAGCAAGAGGAGCCACAACATGTGATTAACATGATCGTTGGAGGGGTCGATGTTCCTCAAGGACTAGTATTCAAACGCACCAAGGTGACAATCACAAGGGAAAAGCTAACTCGAGACTACTTACTAGAAGAAACCTTGTCTTTTAATGATGAGGATACAGAAGGGATCGAACAACCTCACAACGACACACTGGTAATGTTACACCCCATAGTTTTGTATGTGAGATTACATCATAAATCAATTGATGTAAGCTCTGAAACGAGATCATCTTTGTAAGTACATAAAGTAAGTTAATCATGTTAACTTTGAGGTTACAAATATTTAAGATCATGGACTGCAAGTACCAAGAGGGTTGGAATGCTTAGAAGCTAAACTAATTGAAGAAAATAAGTTTCGCCGAAAGTCGACAAGTTGGAAATGTTATAACATGTACTTTTGGATTGAGACTAGGGTGCTTAAAATGATAAGGAGCTTATGTTATGAGTTATTTTTTTCTTGTGATAGTCTTGTGTTATGTTTTAAATTTAAGTGAGTTGTGGAACAAAAGTTGGCAAAGATCATCACAAGTTACATTCATAAATATGTTGAAATTTAGGTCAAATGTAGCTGATCTTTACTTCCAATATACTTGGAATTAGGGAATATTCTACCTACTAAATTGAAGATCTATGACCCTATTTTCTAATGCATTAAACTGTTCATCGATACAATATAGGAGTAGAGAGATATTTCTAATTTTACGAGACTGCGCAGACTGCATAGGTAACAAGTAGGTATGTCACTAAAGCTTTTTGAGCAATACATTTCGTGTATTATATGAGGTCTTTTTTGGACATATTATATATCAAATTTAAGGTCTTGGAATTTAGTTTCTAATGCTCTTAATTGTTTGTTCATAAGACATATGGATAAAAAGATATAAGCGTCTGAAGAAGAGCCAATAATAGGGTGCCAAGCTAGCACCTCTTTGATTTTTCAAAAATGGATATATATATAGGCCTTATGTCGTCTCTTTCTTCCCTTTTCCACATACCACGACCAGAATAAGACCCCTAAACTTATCCTCAATCTATACACAAGCGTTTCCAAGAATATTAACATTTCGGGTACGAAATCAAGAAGCGATAACACTAGAATGATCCCTACAACGTAAGTATCGCTAGATCGCCTCTATTTTTCTTTGTAGTTTGAGTTTTGGAAGGTACTTTATAGTTAAGAAAATATCTACTTTCTGTATTTAAGCTTTAAATATCAAGGAAATTTGATAAATTTATTTTCTAATAGCTAGAACTTATGGAACGGTGATCAGAAGCCTTGAGTTCGAGTTATTCGACTTCTAGTGGACTGTTTTGTGGGATGTTTCGTGTTGCTTTTGGGCTGTCTATTTTGCTGATGTTTTATGGAGTTTTGGAGTATAAAAGGTGTGAAGAAACACCACATAATGACGGAATGGTAGGCTGGTCATTCGTCATTACATTTTTAGGCTGTTTGACACTACTTTTGTTGTCATTTTATGTATGAGGTGATTAGGGTGTGTGGGCTGTTTTATGATATATTATGACAGAGATAAGGTTGGAAATTGATGCATACATGTTGTTATTGTTTTTTTCTTTGTGTTGTTGGTATATGGTATTGGAGGAGGGCCTTGTTAAATGGGAGATGCTGCCCAAATTTACGTCAATGAGCTACTAGTTTAAGTTGCGAACTTAGCCTTTACTCATCACTGATTTTGAATCTCCTTATGCTGTGGTAGATTGAGTTGAGTTGTTTGAAGAATTGCTTGGAATCTATTAAGGACTCAACATAGTTAAGGTATGTTAAGGCTAAACCTTTCCTTTATTTTGGCATGATCTCGTAACTACATACATTTGATAACGAGGCATAAGGAGAAGTTCTTATTCCTGAATTTATGTACATTATCCTTGTATCATAAGCTACAGTATTCTCCCTTATCGGGACTTCATATTCAGTTTAGTTTTGTCTTCTTTCAGCCAAGAGAGCAGATAGTATATAATATATATATATATATATATATATATATATATATATATATATATATATATATATATATATATATAGGCCCCTATTGGGCAACCTCTGATCAGATGGTAAGTTATATACCGAGCCTACTGTGGCCGAACGCCTATGAGCGAGCTTAGAATGGCCAAGATAAAGAGCCTAGTATGGCCGAGCTCCTATGAGCGAGCCTACTATGGCAGAGCAGTTACACATACCGAGCCGTATAAGGCCAGACAACTATTTTACTTACTATATTGAGAGAGTTGAGTCAATATCAATAGGTAAGCATATCTTTAGATTATCTTTGACTCCCAGTTACTTTCAATTATTATATTATCAGTTCAGTTTCAGCTTTCAGTTATACTGTTGCCTTACATACTCGGTACATTATTTCATACTAACCTATTTGTCGGGGACGCTGCATTTCATGCCTACAGGTCTTGATTGACAGTTGGACATACCCTCCCCATAGAGAGAGTCAAATATCAGCATGGTTGGTAAGCTCCACTCCCTCGGAGTTACCAGGTCTAGACCTTGGAGTCCATTTTATATATACAAGTTTGATGGGCAGGTTGAGGCCCTGTCCCGGCATGGTATATTTCAGTTATCTCTAGAGGCTTGTAGACGAGTCTTATATATTTTATATATCAGTAGATGTTCATGGCAGCTTCGTCGGCCTGCACAATTATATATATCAGCTTTTGGGTATGTTTACCCCACAGATGAGAGAGACGTTATTTTCAGACGATTCAGAATATGGTCTCATCGATGTAAGTTGAGGGTTACCCCTCTAGAGTTCACAATTACAAAGTGGTACGCTCGGGCTGAGTATGGCACCAGGTGCCGGCCACGCCTCTTTAGGTTTGGGGCGTGACATGTAATATCTGTCTTTATGAATAAAATTCAAGTTAAACATGTGTTTATTGATCCAGGAAGCTCGACCAACATTATTCGAGCAAGGGTCGTGGAACAGCTGGGCCTACGAGATCAAATTATGCCTGTAGCCCAAGCACTTAATGACTTCAACATGGCAAGCAAAACCACCAAAGGTGAAATTATTTTACCAATAAACGTGGCGGGGATCATCCAAGAAACAAAGTTCCATGTGATCGAGGGTGACATGAGGTATAATGCACTGCTCGGAAGGCCTTGGATCCATAACATGAGGGCAGTACCCTCGACCCTTCACCAAGTTCTGAAGTTCTCGACATCTTAGCGAGTCAAAATAGTGTACGGGGAACAACCTACCGCCAAGGAGTTGTTTGCAATCGAAGACGTTATACATGTATCGACACTTTCATCATTAAATGGATCAGATTCAAAGGGAAAGCAGGAGGCCAAATAGCAACCACAACCGCCAACCTCGACCCAACCGAAAGAGCAAGGAACTTACGAGGATGATGATTGTATGATACCTCAATCCTTCATAATCTTCGATGATTCTGATGCCATAAAATCAACGATCGAAGAGCTAGAACAAATCATATTAATCGAGCATCTACCCGATCGAAAGGTATACCTAGGCACGGGGTTAACCCCCGAGCTCAGAAAAAAACTTATTCAATTTCTTAAAGCTAATATGGATTGTTTTGCCTGGTCCCATCTCGATATGATAGGGACCCTACCAGAGATCACTACTCATAAACTAAGCTTGGACCCGGAGTTTCGCCCGGTAAAACAAAAAAGGAGGCCTCAGTCCGAGGTAAAGCACGCTTTCATCAAAGATGAGGTAACCAAACTGTTATGCCCCGCAATATTACGTCGATATTACGTCCCACAGTATTACATTATGATGATTTTATGCTTCACATTATTAAATTATGACGATATTGCACCCTGTAGCATTGTACGTTGAATTTGTCGTAAGATAATTTACATCAGTTCAAGGAAAAGATTATTTGGAGATTATAAGGATTACACTATTTTAAACAAGCGATGAGTAAATTCGTGAAGGTGAGAGGGAAATCAAGTCAAAGAAAATGAATTTTCGTCTAAGTTTGGCATGTTGGGATAAAATATGGGCCGAGCGTTAATACCCGATATGGACTAGTACCATACAAAGTACCATATGACCAGGATAATATAATGTATAAAGTGTATAATAAATGAGTAGTATTTTAAGTAATTTGAGATAATTCTAAATTATGTGGGTAATTAATTAATTATTAGTTTAATGGGAGATTAACCATGTAATTAAGGATTTGTGGATAATTGTAGGTGGGGACATAGTTCTCGCGCCATGGTTTCGGCACCAGTTGCTTTACTGCCCGCTCAGTCAGCTAGAGGTAGGGGTCAGGATGCTGAAGGTGGATGTCAGGCCATTAGAGGTAGAGGTTAGACAGCTAGGGGCCGTCTGAGAGGCGAAAATTAGAGTGGTGGGGCCTAGCCCCGTTTTTATGCATTTCCAGCTAGACCTAAGGCAGAGTCATCTGACGCCGTTATCATATGTATTGTTCCTGTTCGCCATAGAGATGCTTTAGTTCTATTTGATCCTCTACTTATTCCTATGTGTCATCCTATTTTGCTACATATCTGGTTATGCCTCGTGATTCTATGAGTTCTCATGTATATGTGTCCACGCATGTGGGAGATTTGATTATTGTAGATCGTATTTATCGCTCGTGTATGGTTTCTATTGAAGCCTTGAGACTAGTGTATATCTTCTACTTCTTGATATGATGGACTTTGATGTTATCATGGGCATGGATTAGATGTCACCTTATCACGCCATATTGGACTATCAAGCTAAGACAGTGACCTTAGCCATGCCGGGTTGCCTCGATTAGAGTGGAGATGGAATGATTCAGGCTTCAATAGTAATGAATTTTCATTCAATGAATCAGGCTACAGAAACAATTTGAAGCTATCTTCAACAGTTGAAGCTCAGAAATGTTCTGCAAGTGTTTGTCGTATTTCAACTTCAAGCTGCCAACCCAAAGTCAACCCAAACCTCTTCAACTTGAACTCAAAATGTAACCATAAGCTCTTCTCAACAATCCAAACAAACCCCAGAAACCAATTTGAACAATCGCCCACAGAATCGAAGGAACCCAATTTGTCTTCTTCGTCGAGAAACCGTTCGAAAAATTTCAACTCAAAACCCTAGAAAATCACTCAAATCGATCCTAATCTTTTAGATTCGGCTTCAAAATGATGCTTCCGACTAGAGTTATGAACATCCAATCGAATTTGAAGCCCTAATTTTCATATTTCAAATGAAATTTAACTTCTTCACTCGGCACAGACGAGTTTCAATTGTGGCCTCAAATTCAATCTTGCTTCTTCGAAATATTGAATGGGTCAATACTGCAAAGCACGGAAAATGGGTAAATGGGTCGGACTAGGTAAATGGGTAAAAATAAGATCCATATTTGATTCTGGGTTAAAGATTGCCATGTGGCCCAGTTAAAAATCACCACATCATTAAATGAAAGACTCACCAATTCTCCCGTTATTTGCGGGGATAATTTTATTAATAGAATTAATGTCGTGTATTTTTTTGGACGGATAGATAGACGGAGGGTATTTATAAACCATTTAGCAAACGATAGGGGTAGTTTAGGGCTTGAAATTGGAGAGTTAAATTGGGGATATGAAGGGGCATTTGAGGTCTGATTTTGATGATCTTGGTATGTATAGACTCATGGAAGGGTAAGTATTCTAGTGTTGTGATTTTTATCAAATTCCGAGACGTGGGCCCGGGGGTCGGGTTTGGCCAATTTCGGGATTTTGAGTTTAATTTGATAATTTTCGCGTGGGCTTTGTCCCTTTGGCATGTATTGATGATATGACTCTGATTTTGGATAGATTCAAGGTGATTTGAGGCCGAGTCGAGCGGCAAGGGAATCACAGTGTAGATTTTCGTCCGGTTCGAGGTAAGTAACAATTGTAAATCTAGACATGAGGGTATGAAACTCCGAAATTTCATACCATTTTTGATAAATGAGGTGACACACATGCTAGGTGACGGGCGTATGGGTGTGCACCGGTAGGGATTGTGACTTGGTCCGTCTCGTGGAAACTGTAGAGTGCATATTTTGATAAACTCTATGTGAAACCTATGTGTTTAGAAATAATTCTGTTAACTTGGGCTGAATGCCATGTTTGAGGCCTTGTGTCGTACTGTTTGGATACCCAGGGGTATTTTACTACTATCCTCACACTGTTTTGATTCGAAAGCATATCCTCAGTCATGATTTTTACCTGTTTATTGTTTTATTCAGTTTCATTACTCTACTTTCAAATATATGAAAACTGTTTGGGCCAGTTCCCTGATTTTTCACTGAAATGCCTGAGTGGCTGTGAGGTTGATGACCGAGAAAGGCTGAGGGCCTGATGGTGAGGATTATATATTTATGGATCGGGCTGCACGCTGCAACGATATGCATGCATGCATGCATGCCTGAAGTGGCTGTGAGGTTGATGACCGAGAAAGGCTGAGGGCCTGATGGTGAGGATTATATATTTATGGATCGGGCTGCACGCTGCAACGATATGCATGCATGCATGCATGCCTGAATGTATGTATGTATGTATGTATGTATGTATGTATGTATGTATGTATGTATGTATGTATGTATGTATGTATGTATGTATGTATATATGTATGTATGTATGTATGTATGTATGTATGTATGTATGTATGTATGTATGTATGTATGTATGTATGTATGTATGTATGTATGTATGTATGTATGTATGTATGTATGTATGTATGTATGTATGTATGTATGTATGTATGTATGTATGTATGTATGTATGTATGTATGTATGTATGTATGTATGTATGTATGTATGTATGTATGTATGTATGTATGTATGTATGTATGTATGTATGTATGTATGTATGTATGTATGTATGTATGTATGTATGTATGTATGTATGTATGTATGTATGTATGTATGTATGTATGTATGTATGTATGTATGTATGTATGTATGTATGTATGTATGTATGTATGTATGTATGTATGTATGTATGTATGTATGTATGTATGTATGTATGTATGTATGTATGTATGTATGTATGTATGTATGTATGTATGTATGTATGTATGTATGTATGTATGTATGTATGCATGGATGCATGCATGCGTGAATGCATGTATGCATGTATGTGTGTATGTATGTATGTATGTATGCGAACGGGAATTATTTCTTTATTCTGAGTTGTTTATTTGACTTTGTTTCTCCATGCTTAGGTTACATTAATACTTTTAATTATTCGTCTCATATTTATTGTCTATTTTGAAGATGTTGGGAATTTTGGAAGTTGAGTTTGATATCCTGACACTATAATTGAAGTGAAATTATTTCCTTCATTGTATTTATTAATTGGATTTGTATTGTTGATTGATGAGGAAGAGTGAAAAGCATGAAGGCTGTTGCCATGCCTTATTTGCATTCATTATCATATATTGAAAGATCTTAAATGTAAAAGCACGAAGGGTGATACCGTGCCGGTGAGTAAAAGCACGAAGGGTGATGCCGTGCCATCTATATTTCATTGCCTTATTTGATTTTCGATTTTGGTGATTTATTTGGTTATATTGTTGATTATTTCGGAAGATGTTACTTTGTGATTTCATACTTGTTATTTTTTATGATATTTTGCCTTCTGTATGCCCCCTCCTAGTTAATATTTAATCATTCTACTTGTTATTTTGCTGCTTTAAATATATTTTTACAAGGTGTTTATGTAGGTGTCTTGTTAAAGCCTTGTCACTACCTTGTCGAGGTTATGCTCGACACTTACAGAGTACATTAGATCGGTTGTAATCATGCTACACTAATGCACTTCTTGTGGAGATACTGGTCTTGGCCCCAACGATGCTTAGAGGTGCGTCTGCTCGGATCATATTTCTTCAGAGACTTGAGGTAGATCTGCTAGCGTTCGCAGACCTTGAATTGCCCTTCCATTTCCTATATTTATTGTTTATCTCGTTCAAACATTTGAATTTATTTCAAACTATACTTTTATAATTCTAGTTGTTCATGCACTCGTGACACCAGACTTCTAGGGTTGAGTTAGACCGCGTTATGTCATGGGTTTATTTCATGTACTTTAGCTTTAATCTTTGTTAATAATTGTTTGGATTTTTTTAATTATTAAATTGTTTAACTAATGTTGGCTTGCCTAGCAAGTGCATGTTAGGCGCCATCATGACCCCGAGGTTGGGATTTTAGGTCGTGACTAGTTGGTATCAGAGCATTAGATTTCTTAGGTCTTACGAGTCATGAGCAAGCTTTGTAGTGTCTGGAGGATCGTTACAAAGACGTCTATACTTATATTCTAGAGGCTATGGAGTTTTAGGAAAATTTCACTTCTTTCTTTTCGTATCGTGCGATTTTTTCCTATCATTTATTTTTGAATCATTCCATTCTTGTTCTCTCGCAGATGGTGAGAATACGCCCATCATCCATAGCCGTACAAGAGCTGGAGCCCCCTATTGCAGCCACTACCAGGGGTATAGGCTAGGTCGAGATCGAGGCAGAGGCAGAGCTCAGCCTAGAGCTTGTGCAGTAGCACTCACGGTGGAGCCTCAGATTGATCGCGAGGAGGGGATCCTAGCTCAGACTGCAGTAGTTAGACTCGCTCAGGTCCCCGAGGGATTTATAGCCACTCCTCTGCTTCTGGATGCTCTAGTCCGTTTGGTGGGCTTTATGGAAAGTGTGACTTAGACCGGTGAATTTCCGGCGGCACCAACTATCTCTCAGGCTGGGGTAGGAGCATAGACTTTCGCTACTCATACTATGGAGCACATGGATCCCATATATCTGACTCCAGTAGTCTAGCTTGTTGGGGTAGTTCAGCCCCTTGTTGCTGCACATACCGGGGTGAGGTTCGTGATGTCTTTTGAGGGATTGATGAGATTGGATAAGTTCACCAAGCTCTTCTCTATTCACTTCAGTGGTGCACCTTCTAAGGACCCACATTATTATTTGGACCATTGCTACAAGGTGTTGAGAAACTTGGGTATTGTTGAGTCCAATGGATTAGACTTTGTGGTGTTTCAGAATGACCGGTTCGACCAAAAGATGGTGCAGGATCATGTGTAGAGCAGATCAGCTGGTTCACCACCATATACTTGGGATCAGTTTTCATAGTTGTTTCTGGAGAAGTTCCTTTCACTTTGAGAGAGGAGTAACGTAGACAGTATGAGCGCCTTCATTAGAGTAGATGACTGTTACCCAATATTAGACTTGATTTGTGGACCTAGCTCGCCATGCAGTTATCTTACTTCTTAAAGAGATTGAGGAGATTCATTAATGTACTTACTTTCAGTATTAGGCTACAGATGGCCAAGAAGACCGGAGATGATATTTCTTTCCAGAGGGCCGTAAAAATTGCTAGATGGATTGAGATGGTTTGTGGCTAGGATAGGGGGTGTATATGAGACGAGGTCTCATCATTCGATGATTTCAGTTGTGTATCATCTGTAGGCATAGGTTCGTTTGGTAGAGGTTATCCTCCCAGGCTGATTCAGTCAGCACTTCAGGCATCCCATGTTGCTTCGGGTAGTCGTGATTCTTATGGGTCTCATCCTGAGCAGCTAGTACACAACGCACCATCAGCTCCTATTAGTGCACCTCCGATCTAGAGTTATCAAGGTGGTTATATAGGTTGACAGGGCCAGTTCCAGGGTCAGCAGTCACAACAACCGAGGGCATGTTATACTTGTGGAGATCCGAGGCACGTTGCTAGATTTTGCCTTAGGTCACAGGGAGGCAGCTGCAATTTCTCAAGTTCAAACTTTCTGATGGCCAACCGAAATCATCCTGAGGCCCTCGGGACCTCAACTAAACCTACCAACAAGTCATATACCACTATTCAAACTTATTCAAACCTTCGGAACACTCAAAACAACATCAAAACACCAAATCACCCTCGGATTCAAGCCTAAGGATTTCCAAACTTCCGAATTCCGCAAACGATACAAAAACCTATCAAACCCCATCCGAATGACCTGAAATTTTGCACACACGTCACAAAAGACACAACAAACCTACTCCAATTTTCACAATTCCATTCCAACCCCGATATCAAGATTTCCTCTGCCGACCGGAAAACGCCAAATTTCCAATTTCGTCAATTCAAGCCTAAATCTATCACGGACCTCCAAAATACGTTCTGAACACGCTCCTAAGTCCAAAATCACCTAACAAAGCTATCTAAACCATCAGAATTCACATCCGAGACCTTCTACTCATAAGTCAACATCTGGTTGAGTTTTCCAACTTAAACTTTTAAATAAGAGACTAAGTGTCTGATTTCACCCCATGACCACTCCGAACACAGAACAACCAATGCGATATGATGAAATATAGCTAAACAACACATAAAAAAAGCAGAAATGGGGAGAACGGGACTGTAACTCATGAAACCACCAGTCGGGTTGTTACATCCTTCCCCTCTTAAATAAACGTTCATCCTCGAACGAGTCAAGAAACATACCTGAAGCCTCAAACAGGTGTGGATATCTGCTCTGCATCTCTCATTCGGTCTCGCAAGTGGCCTCCTCCATGGGCCGACCTCTCCACTGCACTTCACTAAAGTTATATCCTTTGATCTCAACTTTCGGACCTGCCGCTCCAAAATAGCCACCGGCTCCACATCATAAGTCAAATTACCGTCTAACTGAACCGTGCTGAAATCCAAAACATGAGACGAATCACCAATATACTTTCGGAGCATAGAAACATGAAATATCGGATGCATACTCGACAGGCTAGGTGGCAAAGCTAGCTCATAATCCACCTCCCTAATCCTCTGAAGCACCTCAAAAGGCCCAATTAACCGAAGACTCAATTTACCCTTCTTCCCAAACCTCATAACACCCTTCATGGGTGACATCTTCAGTAGAATCTTCTCCCCAACCATGTAAGACACATTACCGAACCTTCCTGTCAACATAACTCTTTTGTCTCGACTGCGCTATACGAAGCCTCTCCTAAATTACAAAAGGTGTTTGGCTTATTTGGCTTATATTCGTGATTCTAGTGTGGAGGTTCCTTCCATGGATTCGGTACTAGTTGTGCGTGAGTTTCTAGAGGCGTTTCCTGCAGATTTGCTTGGGATGCCACCCGACAGAGATATCAACTTCTGTATTGACTTGGCTCCGGACACTCAGTCTATTTCTATTCCACTATACCATATGGACCTAGATGAGTTGAAGGAACTGAAGGAGCAGTTGCAGGATTTGCTTGATAAGGGATTCATTAGACCCAGTGTCTCGCCCTATGGTGCACTAGTGTTGTTCGTAAAGAAGAAGGATTGTACGATGAGGATGTGTATTGATTATCGGCAGTTGAACAAAGTCACTATCAAGAACAAGTATCCTCTGCCGAGGATTGTCGACTTATTTGATCAGTTTCAGGGTGCCAAAATATTTCGAAGATTGATTTGAGATCTGGCTACAATCATTTGAAGAGTAGGGCATCAGATGTCCCTAAAATAGCTTTACGGACTCGATATGGGCATTATGAGTTCCAAGTAATGTCATTTGTCTTGACAAATGCCCTAGTAGCATTTATGGATTTTATAAACCGGGTATTTAAGCACTGTATGGATTCTTTTGTCATCATCTTAATTGGTGATATTTGGTATACTATCGCAGTTGAGAAGAGCACGAGCAACTTTTTCGGATTGTACTAAGACCTTGAGGGATAGTCAGCTATATGCCAAGTTTTTAAAATGTGAGTTTTGGTTGGATTAGGTTGCCTTTTTGGGGCATGTGGTATCTTTTGAGGGCATTCAAGTGGATCCTAAGAAGATTGAGGCAATTCAAAACTGGCCTAGACCTATTTCAGCTACAGAGATTCGGAGCTTCCTAGGTTTGGTGGGTTACTATCGCTAGTTCGTGGAGGGATTTTAATCTATCACAGCTCCATTGACTAGATTAACACAGAAAGGTGCCCCATTCTGGTGGTCTGATGAGCGCGAGTTGAGCTTTTAGAATCTCAAGATTACTTTGACTACAACTACGGTGTTGGTGTTGCCTCATGTTCAGGATCCTACACCGTGTATTGTGATGCATCGCGTATTGGGCTTGGTGCAATATTGATGCAATATTTTGGTAATTGCCTACGTGTCTCGGCAACAGAAGGTTCATGAGAAGAACTGTCATGCCCCAAACCTGAGGAGGCATGGCTGGAAATTGGTGCTGTACTGGCCCGAGCGAACCATTTTGTAACTCATTCTCCCTATGACCATCATGGGCCAACATGGAAATACCTCGTATAGCATAACTGTAAGTGGGAGAACACTGTATCAATAAAATATCGTTCTTAAAACATGAATAAATATGGACCGTCAAGGCCTCTGACATACTGTACAAAATGAGCCTTTGTCTACAAAGCCTCTAAGATTATTTGACATCAAATGGGATAGAGTACCGGCCTACCCATAAGTCCATAGCAAAATTCTGACACGATGACTCATAGACTCGGTTGCACTCCAAATGAGGTGGAGTCTTACCGATCCTTCACTGAATGTCAATCTTGTCAAACTTATTATCTATACCTGCAAACATGAATGCAGCATCCCCAACAAAAGGACGTCAGTATGAATAGTGTACTGAGTATGCAAGGTAGATCTGAAACGTAACAATAAGTCAATATTAATTAAAGACATATAAGAATCAACTTGAATCTTTGAAGTGCCACCGTATATGCATATACACTTACATATAATACTTCTCTTTGAATCTATTATCCATATTGTATGATGCATGACTGCCCAACTGATCAGTGGTAACTACCCGACCGGCCGTAGCGCGATGATAAATGCATGACTCCCCGACCGGACATAGCTCGCTGGTAAATAAATATGCATGACTGCCCAACCGGTGGTAAATAATGATACATAACTGCCCAACCTGTAGTAACCGCCCGACCGGCCGTAGCCCTGTGGTAAATGCATGAAGATGCATGCATTACAATATTATAAACATTAACATCTTTATCAAATACCTTAATAGGGATTAGATACATACTTGGACATGCTTGAATATCACTTTACGGGAATGAATAACATAGGCATCCTTAACTATTAAGAGTAGAATCACTTATAGAATCTCATTACGTTTACGTATCGTTATTTGGATCATGCCAAAAGAAAGAAGGATTAGCCTTAATATACCAGAGCAAAACTGAATTTAGTATATAAATTGAGAATGAGCCAATTTGCAAATCCTCAATAGCTGAGTAGCTGGTACTTCAACATAGTTAATCTGGTTAACCCATCAAACTAAGCTTGGACAATTTTTTCTGTTAATAAGTAGTCAAGCTTGAGCACACTCTTCCTTTTATTTTTCTTTTCCATGGGTGTGTTTTCTTAATTTATTATACTCAGTTAGAGCTTGACTCAATAATCAATAGATGTACTGAATACACAGGATAACAACTTGAGGTCAACTCATAATCGGCTCAACTGAACTTGTATGAGTTTGGTAAGACCAAGCAAACCACTGTATGCTCATTTCCGAGTTTTTGAACATCCTAAATATTTGCTATCAGTTGTTATAGATCTTGAGGCAAAGTTACGGATGACTAAGAATTTTAGTCCATGTGTTATCTAATTTGGTTGCCTAAAATGAAGATTCATCAAATATCTTTAAGTTGCTGCCACGTTTTTGGCTATTAAGTTTATCCAAAACTTGATTAAGCTTATCCATAAATTTCTTAATTAACTTATTAATCTCCCACTAACCAATAATTAACCAATTATCCATAATTAAGAATTATCTCAAACTACTTAAAATAATACGCACTTTTAATATGCTTTATACATCTTACTATCATGGTTATGTGGTACCATATAAAATCAATATATACATTATTATTTCATTAAAACATCCATGTAAAAATACATATATTTTCTTAACTTATAATTTTCCTAATTTCATATAAAGAGTAAAAATTCTTGTACGCTTAATTCGTAAAATGGTAAAAGATAACCTTATTTTCTTGTGAGAAAATAATTTCTATCTTTACAATAAAGAAAATCTCATAAACTTTCTCATATTATGAGTATAATTTACCATATCTGAAAATAATAATAATGGTAACTATCAAAAATTATACTTATAAAACTTTTACTAAAATACTCCACTTAAAAGAAAATACCACACTAACATAATGTCTAATAGTATCAAGGTTGTTAAACTTATGGGGTCTTATAATAACATAGTCACAAACCCTCTATAACCTCATGAATGGTCTTAATCCCTTCAAGCTCATATGGATTACTACGACTCATCCTAATATTAAAGTATGGGATGTAACAAGAACTACCTTGTTCATGACTTAGACTTGGCAGCTACTGCTCATGCATTAAAGATTTGGAGGCATTACCTATACGGCGTGTCGTGTGAGGTATTCACAGATCATCAGAGTTTACATCCCTTGTTTAAGCAAAAGGATCTAAATTTGAGGTAGTGGAGGTGGTTAGAACTGTTAAAAGACTATGATATCATCATTTTGTACCATCCCGGAAAGGCCGATGCCGTAAGTAGAAAAGATATGAGTATGTGTAGCCTTGCATATATTTTAGTTGGTGAGAGACCTCTAGCATCAAATGTTCAATCCTTGGCTAATCAGTTCGTAAGGTTAGATATTTCGGAGCCTAGTCGGGTTCTTACTTGCATGGTCTCTCGGTCTTCTTTGTATGAGCATATCAGAGAGCGTCACTATAACAATCCCCATTTTCTTGTTCTTAAGGACACATTGCAGCACAGTGATGTCAAGGAGGTTTCTATTGGAAAGGATG
Organism: Nicotiana tabacum; assembly: GCF_000715075.1. NCBI lineage: Eukaryota > Viridiplantae > Streptophyta > Magnoliopsida > Solanales > Solanaceae > Nicotiana > Nicotiana tabacum. Next base: position 95,544,401 of record NC_134087.1, read on the forward strand.
GGGTATCACAGATGCATGTCGAATTTGTGTGCCCAATGTGGATGGGCTGCGTGATTTGATTCTTGAGAAGGCCCACAGTTCACGGTATTCCATTCATCTGGGTGCCGCCAAGATGTAACAGGATTTGAGGTGAGAATAATGAAGAAAGATAAGTAGAGTATGTGGCTCGGTGTTTGAACTGACACCATGTGAAGTACGAGCATCAGAGGCCTGGTTGTTTGCTTCAGAGACTTGAGATTCCCAAGTGGAAATGGGAGCATATTACCATGGATTTCGTTGTTGGGCTCCCATGGACTTTGAAAACATTTGACGCAGTATGGGTCATTATGGATAGGTTGACCAAGTCAATGAATTTCATTATGGTGGCGGCTACCTATTATTTCGAGTGGCTGGTTGAGATCTATATCCGTGAGATTGTTCCTTTGCACAGTGTGCCGGTGTCTATTATTTCTGATCGGGGCATGCAGTTCACATCGTATTTCTGGAGGTCGTATAGCGTGAGTTAGGCACACGAGTTGAGTTGAGTATATCATTTCACCCTTAGATGGGCGGGCAGTCTGAGTGCACCATTCAGATCTTGGAGTATATGTTTCACACCTGTGTTATGGAATTCAGGGGTTCTTGGGATCAGTTCTTGCCGCTTGCAGAGTTTGCCTACCACAACAGCTACCAATCCAGTATTCAGATGGATCCTTATGAGCCTTTATATGGGAGGCAGTGTCGTTCTCCAGTTGGTTGGTTTAAGCCGGGAGAGACTTAGTTGTTGGGTACTGATTTGGTTTGGGATGCCTTGGAAAAAGTCAAGTTGATTTAGGATCGGCTTCGTACAACCTAATCAAGACAAAAAGCTACGCTAATCGGAAGGCCCGCAATGTAGCATTTATGGTGTGAGAGCGGGTTTTGCTTCAAGTATCACTCATGAAGGGTGTGATGAAGTTTGAGAAGAAGGGAAAGTTGAGCCCTAGGTGTATTGATCCTTTTGAAATCCTTGAGAGCATTGGTGAGGTAGCGTACAAACTCGCATTGCCACCTAGCTTATTAGCAGTTCACCCGATGTTCCATGTTTCCATTCTCTAGAAGTATTAAAACGATCCGTCCCATGTATTAGATTTCAGCTCAGTCCAATTGGACAATGATTTGGTTTGTGAGAAGGAGCCAGTGGCTATTCTAGCACGGTAGGTACGAAAGTTGAGGTCTAAGAGTTATCCTTCTATTAGAATGCAGTGGAGAGGGAAGCTGATCGAGGAAGCTACATGAAAGTGTGAGCTCGATATGCGGAGTAGATTCCCCCACCTTTTCACCGTTCGATGTATCTTTCTATGTCCATTCGAGGACGAACGTTTCTTTTAGAGGTGGAGAATGTGATGACCCAATAGGTCGTTTTGAGTTCTAGCCCTTATTTCTATATTCTGAGACCTCTATTAGCTCTATTTAGTATTTCTCGATTTACGTGTGCAGTTTGTGTCTTTTTCCAGAAATATTTTATGTAAACATTTGAAGAAAATATGATCTTTTGACTTTAAAAGTAACTTGAGTTGACTACCATCAATATTTTGTGTAAACGACCCCAAATCAGTAATTAGAAGGTCCTGGTAGCTTCGTATCCTGATTTTGGACTTGGGCGTATGCCCGAAATTGAATTCGGATGCCCCTAACTTGATTTGACTTTATTTGTTGAAAGCTAGTAACTTGAAGGTTTAAAGATTTCCTACGTTTGACTGTAGGTTGATTTTATGGCTACCAGGTTCGTATTTTGGTTTCGGGACTTGGTATAGGTTTATTTTGCTATTTGAAATATGTATGCAGAATTTGGTGCAAAACGACGTTGATTGGATAGGATTCAGATGCTCGGTTGTGAATTTTGAAGTTCCTGAGTTTCTTTGAAAATTTCATATATTTTTATGCCCGATTCGTAGTTCTAGGTGTTATTTTGGTGTTTTAATAATACGAGCCAGTTCGTATGATGTTATTACACTTGTGTGCATGTTTGGTTTGGAGCCCTAGGGGAACGGGTGCGTTTCAGATCATTTTTGGACTTAGAGTTGTTGGTTTCATCTATTTGGTGGTGTCTGATGCTATGTGCTTCACAATCGCGAAGCCACTCTCGTGATCGCGAAGGGGAAACTGGGTTGGGGTGTAACTTATTCTTCGCGAACACGCAGACTAGGTTGCGAACGTGAAGTAGCAGGGGGCTTACACTTCGCGAATGCGACTGACCTCTCGCAAACGTGACCGTTCTCTCGCGAGTGCGACTGTCCTCTCGCGAACGCGGTGAATTAATAGGTGTGGGGGAGGAGTCAGAAAATATTCTACGTGAATGTAAGCCTAGGCTCGCGAATGCGAAGGCTGGGGGTGAGGCCATTGCGAATGCAAATGCCATTCGGATCGCTGTGCGTCGCAATCGCGTTAGGTGCTTCATGAACGCGAATAACACCTGATGCCAGTGATTTAAACTAATAAAATCAGGGTTTTCCTCATTTTTCACCATTTTCAAGTTTGAGCTCGACCTAGAGTTGATTTTGAAGAGATTTTCATCCCCACTTCATAGGTTAGTGGATTTTAACTTGTTTTCTTATATTCTATAAACACCCATTGATTTTAATCTTTAATATATGCTTTTTCATGGTAGAAATTAGGGATTTAGGTAGAAATTATAGATTTAGGTAGAAATTGTGGATTTTGAGAAATTGAGATTAAGACCTCAAATTGAGGTCGAATTTCGAAACTAATCACATAATTGGGCTCAGGAGTGAATGAGTAACTGGGTTTTGATTCGAATCTCGGGTTTTGACCAAGCGAACTAGTGATTGACTTTTGTTGACTTTTTTCAAAATCATTATAGATTGAATCTTTTCCACTCGTGGGTAATTTCTGATGTCTATTTGGAATTATTTGAACTATATTTAGTTAGATTTGATTGGTTTGGAGGCTAATTCTTGAGGAAAAACTGCGGTTAAGAAATGATTTGGTTCGGAGTGAGGTGTGTGTCGTAGTTAAACTTGAGTTAAGGGACTTGTTGGTTTATTTGCTACGTAAATTTTATGTAGAAATGATATATATGTGAGGTGACTAGTACATATGTATTGTTATTGGGTTAAAGCACGGGAGTGAAGATTATTTCTTTGTTCTAAGTTGTTTATTTGAATTTTTTTCTCCATGCTTAGGCTAGATTATTACTTTTAATTACGCGTCTTATATTTATTGTCTATTATGAAGATCTTGGGGATTTTGGAAGTTGAGTTTGATATCTTGGCACTATAATTAAAGTAAAATTATTTCCCGCCTTGTATTTATTAATTGGTTTTGTATTGTTGATTTGTGAGGAAGAGTAAAAAGCGCGAAAGGTGTTGTCGTGCCTTATTTGCATTTATTATCATATATTGATAGACGTTGAGTGTAAAAGCACGAAGGATGATGCTATGCCGGTGAGTAAAAGCACGAAGGGTGATGCCGTGCTATCTTCATTTCATTGCCTTATTTGATTTTCGATTCCGGTTATTTACTTTGTTATATTGTTGCTTATTTTAGAAGATATTACTTTGTGATTTCATATTTGTCATTTTTATGATATTTTCCTTTTGCATGTCCTCTCCTAGTTAATATTTATCGTTCTAGCAGGCCATATTGGCTTTATATATATATATATATATATATATATATATATATATATATATATATATATATTTGTATTTGACTAACATAGTCAGGTACCTTGTCATAGCCTCGTCACTACCTCGTAGAGGTTAGGCTCGATACTTACGGAGTATATTGGGTCGATTGTACTCATGCGACTCTTCTGCACTTCTTGTGAAGATACTGGTATTGGTCCCAACGGTGCTTAGATGTGCTTCTGGTCGGATCACATTACTTCGGAGACTTGCGGTAGATATGCTGGCGTTCGGAGACCTTGAAGTCCCGTTTAATTTTCTATCTTTACTGTTTATCTCATGCGAACAGTTGTATTTATTTCAAACTATACTTGTAGACTTCTAGTTGCTCATTCACTTGTAACACCCGACTTCTAGGGTTGAGTTAGACCGCATTATGTTATGGGCTCAGTTCATGTATTCTAGCTTTAATCGTCGTTAATAATTGTTATTATTCTGTTTGGAACTGTCTAATTATTAAATTATTTAACTAATGTTGACTTGCCTAGAAAGTGGACGTTAGGCTCCATCACGACCCTGAGGTTGTGATTTTGAGTCGTGACAATGAACCTCTCTCTCCCTCTTCCCTTTCTCGCGGCCAGATTTGATTTTATTTTAACCCCAACTAATTACTTTTTTTTTCTTTTTCAGGCAGCAAATCCGGAGTCCGGTCGTAGTTTTCTTCCGGCATGGTAAGTTTTTCGTTCATCCTTTATCCGCCTTGAATCTTAATATTTCTTTTGTTTATTGCAGTTCAAGTAGAATCTTAATATATCCGTTTATGAATCTTAATATATTTGTCCTATATATTACTTGTAACTTGCTAGTTGTTTATTGCAGTTCAAGCATAATATTAATATATTTGTTCTATTTTTGTTCTATGAATCTTATTATATTTGTTCTATAAGTCATAATATATTTGTTCTATATATTATTTGTAACTAGCTAGTTATTCTCTATGGCTTTTTAACTTACTTTATTTATTTATTCCAAATATGTCAAGACTAGCAAAGAGTAGAAAGATGTGAGAGCCTCTCTCTCTAGACTTCTACATACTTCAGCCATACCTTTTGCTAAACCCTTTAAAATCATCCACAACAAACACCTCATTCAACAATCAACGATGAACATTTCTACATAACAACTTGATTCTAACGATACTATAAATGAACCTCCTGACAATGGTACTATGTAACTCGATGATACAAACCCAGTCACACCTCCAAAATCGTTTCTACATACACTACTCTCAAACAATCATCCACCAACAGCTCCGCATATACAACAGTGTGTTGACCACACTTTTGACCTAACGGATGAGAGCCTCAACATTAGCCAGGATGAAGATATATTCATTCCTATCACTACTGAAGATAAATGCCGCCTATATACGCCATGGAAATATTCTGTAATAATTAAGGTATTTGGTAGGAAGATCACACACATCAACTTCTACATACTAAACTTCTTACCTTATGGAACCCAACTGAGGACCTACCTCTAATTGACTTGGGCTCGGATTTCTTCCTGATTAAATTTCAAAAGGAGGAAAATATGCTGAAGGCCCTGCATGGAGGTCCATGGTTTGTATTAAACCATTTCCTGTCTGTTCGGAAATGGGAGCCTAAATTTATTGCATCATCTACACAACTAACATACTTAGCCATATGGGTTCGTCTACCGGAACTATGATCGGAGCCAACCCTGCACTACTACAAAGTAGCGAGAGTGGTCGAAGTAGCTTTTACCCGAGAAGGTCGGGATCGATTTTCAGAGGGAACTAGAAATGGGAATCGGGTTTCTATCTAAGTTAGAGATGCGTAATTGCTCCTAATTGCTCTTCTAATCATAGTTGGTCTTTTGATTACTTCTAATATTATGCTAATAAGATGCTAAATTAAGCTAAGAGTGAAATAGTTGAAGGTTGTCTAAATAGTTAAGAAAGCACTAGGGAAGTGACTTTCTCCTAGGTGGATACTTGACGGGTTCTCGAGGCTAAGGCTAGGTTGTCATGTTGGAGATTACGATATAACTAATGCATTGAACTTCTCACTCTATACCTCTCGGTAGTTTAAGTGATTTTGCCCTAATTGACTTTCTCAAGACCAATTGGGTATGATAATTTGTGCAAGCAATTTACGTTCAAGTCGGGTATTACTTTCTCTAGATTTAACCCTTTAATTGGGGCTATCAATCTCTTGAATATGCCCCAATTCCTTGTTGGACTAATTTTTCTAGACTCAAGTTCTCTTTCTCAAGAAGAACCCAAGTCAAATAGGCACAAATTAGTGTTTGCAACCACTAATTTAACATTGAAACCACAAATTAGTCCAAATATCAAACACCCATAAACATTCAAGCTTTAAAACACAAGACTATCAAATACCCACACTAGGGTTGAGCCACAACCCTAGTTAATGGGTCTAGCTACTCATGATAATAGAAGAAAACTGAGCAATAGATGAAGAAAAACCCATAATATTTAATTACAAAAACTTGAAGATTCAATGATAAAACTATTCTAAAATTACTCAAAATGGGTAAGAAACACTGTTTACAAGCACAACTGGAAGTTAAAATACAACTGATGACCTAAAAATGGGAAAATAAACTATTTATACTAGCCCAAATTTTCTGGACAAAAATACCCCGGGGGGTAGTGCGGTTCGCACAAAATCGAGTGCGGCCGCAATGAGGCTTCTTGGTTTTAATCTCTGCTCTCTGAATTTGGCCACCGCGGGTCGCACAAATGCACCGCGATCACGGTAGCTTCTGTTGCGGTCCGTACAAAAAGGACCGCGGACTGCATTGGTGTCAACCTCAAAATCCCAGCTCTCTGAATTCCAGCTTTGCGGACCGCACAATATCGAGTGCGGCCGCGATCAAGCCAATGCGATTCGCACAAACTGCTTTGCGGCCGCATTGCTTGAGTGTCTGAATGAGTACCTCTCTGAACTTCCTCACTGCGGACCGCACCAAATGGAGTGCGGCCGCACTGGACCTGTTGCACTGTGCTTGGACTTGTTCTTGGTACTTGTGCATGTTTCATTCCTTTTTAAGTTGGTTTTGACTAATTTTCACCTTTTTGACCAAACCCTGCAATCAAGTACAACATGTAAGTCTTTGGGACTATTTTGTACACATTTTAAATCAAAACTCAAGTAAGAAGGAGTGTGAAATGCATCATAATCCCTAGTTATCATTTAACATTCCGAATTTTATGACGAGCAAATTATATAGAAGGTGGGCTCTAAACTGGGACAACTCCTAAAGGTTGATGCCTGCACATCTTCTACAACTAGGGGAAGGTATGCGCGCATATGTATCGAAGTACCCTTAGAAAAGCTACTCAAAACACGCTTGCTCATAGGACATCATAATCAGCTATTACTCTATGAGGGGCTTAACCTATTATGCACAATGTTTGGGCCTTTTGGACATGCAAACTTTAATTGCTACTTCATATCACAACAACCTCCAGAGCAAAATACTAGTAACCACTATTCAATTTCATCCAACACTGACACAGCTCAGGAACCAAAATGGAAAACTGTCAATTTTCCAAGGAAATCTTTGCAAAGATACAACACGAACCGTCCACCAGTGCTCAATAGGGCAGTGCGGGAGGCGACAAAGGTAGGGCAACAAACAAACACAGGTAAGTATCCTATCTCTATTGGGCCTTCTGGGGCCCATCAACTACTAAATAAATCTACTTATACTAATAAATCCAGTAACAAATATGTTGAACTAATAGACCTGGATAACCACATGCACAACAATATGGACTTCGATAATAGTTACAGCACAAGCCCAATAAGGGATATCCCAATTATAAATAACTCCACTGACCCAGAAAAAGACAAATTAATAGAACACTACCCACTAGAGATAGAACCACAACCCATCTCCCCCAATCACAAATCGATTACATCTTCTTCTAATAATCCATCATTTCCTGCACATTTATTAAGTGCAACAAACCAGAGCACGCCTAACACCACACACACACCATCTAAGGAACCCACAACAGCCTACAACCATTTGGAAAATACAAGCCAATCATCAATACACAAGCCCACTTATTTGCATGACACAACTACTCCATCTGGAATCCACGTTGATAGCAGCAATGTAAATTTGCATGCTACAGTAACCTACGTCCAATCTAGCCCTCCCCATTTTCCATACAAACAAAATCATTACCCTCCATGTGATATCCACCAACAAAACTCTACAAAGATGAAAGAAGTCTATTCTGATTCAAGAATACCAATACTCAATAGTCCTGCAAGTACCACAAGTTCATATAACCTTCTAAACAGTTTTAGAAGATACCTATGCAGCGATCAACTTTCCCAGTAAATTCCAACCAAAATTACATATGAAATCTAGACAATAATCAATTATTCCATCTCCCCATATTAACCATACAAGGCCCACAACTCCCACACATTACCACGCCACTGGTATACACATCACAATAGAACACGATGGACCTCCCTCTACAATCGTGGTTGGAGATGAGATTATAGGGATATGCGCTAGTATTCACAATGGAAATCAACAACCAAGAAGTTTTTCTCCTCCCCCAAAATCCAACCCACTTAGCCGAAATAATAACAGAGGGGATGAGAGTATGGATGGAAGCATTTGGCCAGAATTAATCGTACAACACCCAAATGCCATTTCTACTAGAGCATCAAGCCTCAACTTCGAATCCACAACAGTGGACACATCCCATGCATCCTCCAACTCTAATTCTCAACTCAACAACCAATCTACTGCCCTTTTATCCTCCACATCACATGGGGCAGATTTACACACCATGATTCCAGCATCTAAACTCCTTCAATCCACTATCCTCATACTCCACTCCCAACAGCCCCTTCAACACACTGACATCAACAAACAGTCCCTCACCGACCCCACCTCCAACTTCAAATGAACTAGATATAGAAACAAGGCAAGAATTAGCTCAAATCATAGTGGAATTTAGGGAGACGAGGCCGGAGTTCCTATGGCTAAAAGGAATCTAGCTCTACAACCTCAAGGAACAGTACGAAAAAAGTTCATTTTGAAGTGTCCTCCAGAAATGATCAAATATAGTCTAAACTTTCGTGTACCAACAAATCGAGAGGCAGACAAGTTCTCAATGGTGATCATTCCGACACTCCCTCAACCTCCTCCAGTCATGGATCAGCCGGAACAGATGAAAACAACTATTGTCAATCCTTTGATCCACAGTACACAGTCATAACACCACACTATAGCATTATGAATCTTCTAGTTTAGAATTGTAGGGGTTCTTACAATCTAGAGTTTAGACGTCATTTTAGGTCTCTACTAGATAACCATAGGCCAGTGCTAGCTATACTTCTAGGAACACACATGCAAGATCATGAGAGGCTTCGTGAGGCTTTCAATTTCACCAACATGACTCAGGTGTCCGCTAATGGCCTCATAGGAGGTTTGGTTGTGCTATAGAATGAAGCCTTGATTAATTTAGAGGAGCTAAGGATGTCTAAACAAGAAATCCACTGCCTTATCCAGGTATGTTCCGATAAACCTAAATGGCTTCTATGTGCAGTATATGCTAGCAATTCTTCTCAATTATGTACAAATATTTGGGAAAGCTTAATGGATCTGCATGACACTTTTAATATTCCTTGGCTAATAAGAGGTGACTTCAATAACATATTATATTCACGTGAAAAATTTGGAGGGCTACCTTTTAATGTTAATAGAGTAGAAAAATTTGCAAATTGTATTGCTTATTGCAAGCTAATTGGTTTAGGGTTTAGGGGAAGTCGTTTTACATGAACTAACAAACGTAGAAATGGTCATACAATACTTGAAAGACTTGATCGTTTTTGGGAAATTATGACTGGATCGATATGTACCCCGAGGCTACGGTGCAACATCTACCAAGGACATATTCTGACCATTGTCCTCTTCTAATAACTTCAGAGGCCAAAATACATAGTATCACAAAAAAGTTTAGATTTGAAACTATGTGGGTCTCTCATCCAAAATTCCCTCAATTAGTAAACCAAAACATGGAATGAGAATCAACCACTAATGGAAACAAATAAAAAATTTTAGGATGTAGTTACAACCCGGAATAGTTTAGTATTTGGAAATATTTTCACACGTAAAAGGGAAATACTAGCCAGGCTAGACGGAATTCAATCCTCGATACATTACCGTATGTTAGAAACTTAGCGTCCACCAGACTGTATAGAGAACCAGGTTCTCTATGAGTTTCCACTGAAATCAACAGACTGTAAAACCAACCAGTATAGGGAATCAGGTTTTCTAATTGTTCCCACAGTAGCTTGGCAATAAATAAAGAACATAGAGGATTTTTACGTAGAAAACTCCCAACTCAAGGGGCCAAAAACCACGACCTCCACTTGTATGCTTTCAACTTCACTAACTTGTAAACCCCTATTACAAGCCACTTTGTAATAACTCTATTACAAAGGATTCAACTCAACTAACTTGTAGTACTCTCACCACAAGCCACTTTGTGACTCTCTAGTTATAAAGACTTTGACTAACTTGTGATACTCTCACCACAAGCCACTTTGTCACTCTCTAGTGACAAAGACTTTAATCACTCTAACTTGTAATAACACTATTACAAGCCACTTTGTAACTCTCTAGTTACAAAGACTTTAACTTATGACTACACTTAGTCAGAATATAAACTAGAGAGTTTACACATTTTGGGTTTCCTAAAAACAACTTCTAAGAAATCAAGATAGGAGTTACAATGAAGAACAATTAACAAAGACTCAACAAACCTAAGGACTTAAGATATCTTCAATCTTGGATTCGATCCTTGAGGTTGCAGCAGCTTTGTTCTTGAGAGAGATTGTTGCTAGCACTTGAGAGAATATTTTCTTTTTAGATTTTGCAAGTGTTGAGAATGTCTTGTGCCTTGCACCAGGTTTATACTACAAAAGACATCACAATGGTGATGTCAAATCTTGGTCAGTACATGCCTTTTCCCAATGGGAAGTGACTGTTGCATTGTCTGCTTCACTATTGCGTGTACAGTTGCAGGTAGTCACTTTTTACAATTGCTTTCCAGCCGTATAGTTGACTTATACTTCTGTTAGGGGAACACCAAGGAATCAAGTTCCTAATCTGGTTCCTGTGAATATAAAGGCACACTGCCCAGATTATCTTAAGTCGATTAACTGAATGATTGTACCAGGCATGCTTCAGGTCCTTTATCTAGATCTCTCATGAAGTAAGTTGTTTTACCTTCCTTGATTTTATTTATACGTGTGTGACATCACTTACAATTATGTAAGCAAGGTAGGTAAAAAGCCTTCCACAAAAAGTTAACTGCTGCATTGTTCCTGTAAAATAGCGTGTGCAGGCAACAACTTTCCTGCTGGAGAGTTGACTTCATACAGTCTCCTCGGGAACTGGTAGGGACCTGTTTCCTCAGCTGTTCTTTCCACTCATCCTCACTTGAGTCATTGCTATCAGCTTTGAGTACCAGGTTCTTTTCTTTCTTTGGTTCTCTTCTTTCACTCTCTATCTTCCTCTTTATCTCGTAGGTCTTCAGATTTCCAACCAGCTCTTCTATGGTCAGCTCCTGCAAGTCCTTTAATTCAGTAAATAACAGTTGCCTTACTTTCCCAAGGGTTGGATCCCAACCTAGAACTTTGTGATCTCAAGGTCTTGTAAATGTGTAACAGGTTCCTTATCTGGTTCTGGATGGTAAGTTTGTTAGATCATCAAAACACAGAGTAAAATACTTATGCCCAAGGTACTTGTAACCTGTCAATTTCCCCCTTTTTGACGATGACAAACTTAGAATTGATATTCCCCTTGAGAACCAGATCTCCACATTGTTCCCCCTACGAATCAGCCATATTCCCCATGAGAACCAAACCTAAGGAGTTGATCACAACTGGTTCCTCAAGACTGTTTGGCAAATCATCAAAACTCAAAGTACCATAACTTATCAATTTCCCCCTTTTTGATGATGACAAACCAAAAATTAATATTCCTCTTGAGAACCAGGTTCCTCACATTTCAACATATTATCAGCAACAAGCATAACTATCTCTCGAGAACCAGATTCCTCACATGTTTCCCTGCATTATCAGCAACGTTCCCCCTGCGAAGCAGAGCTATCTTTCATGCACAACACAACATATCAATTCGATCTTGTTCCTCCCCCATGTTGACACCTATATAACTTCCCTCTTTTGGCATCATCGAAAAGAATAACAGAAGAAGCATAACCAAAAAGAAGTTTAGAAACATTAACTCAGGCCACTTGGGAAACACAGCATAAACAATGACAAGAACAACAAGTGAATGTCAGTGCACAAAATAGAGTGATTGCCCGTAGTGGAGTAATTATAATAAAAGCACAGTAGTTTCAAAAATATATATTATGACAATTTAAACAACTGAATATGTCATCAAATATAGGGATCAAAAGACAATAAGAATTCAAGGAAATTCAGAAGGAGTGAAAGACATGGATCACTGGGCAGGAAGAAAAGTAAGGGGCTAAGGCCTTGATGAGCTTGTCCATTCGTTCATTTACTATCCTTTGATCAATGATCATCGGATCTCTTAGTTCCTCCACCTGTTTTGTCAATCTTTCATTCTCACCCTTCAACTTAGCATTCTATTCTGCCAAGGGTCCTCGAGGACCAGGTTCTTAACCTATCTGAGTAGGTTGAACCATCAATCAGATCACCAAGAATCTCCCCAAGCTTCATCTCATCAAGAACAGACTCAGTCCCATGCATATATAGCATCATAGTATCACGGAAAACATAGAAGTTTTTACTTCTTCTTCAGAAACATTGGGACTTGGAGGAACAAAGAGATGGTTCTATTTTTGGAACTCAACAATGTCAAGAAGTTCCTCCATTTTTCAGCATTATTAGATTCAACACTCTGCCTTACAACACTTTTTGAGACTTCAACGTCTTCTCCCTCCAAACCTAATGGCTCAACCTTTTGCTTTTGTAAGGAACTAGGTTCCTCACTTACACTACCCTTTCTATCCCTGAGCAGCCATGTCTCTCTCTGTCTCTTCTCAATCTATTCACCCTTATAAACTGTTGCATCTTTCTGAGAAATTTACATTTATTATTATTATTATTATTATTATTATTATTATTATTATTATTATTATTATTATTATTATTATTATTATTATTATTATTATTATTATTATTATTATTTTCACAAATGGAGATTCTTCCACTTCATCCTCTCTTCCACAATCACCACATCAGCAGGTTACACCACTTCATCATCAATCAACCTGCTTTTTTCAATCCTTTTTACTGGATCAGAGGTTCATTTAAGCACAGAACCCAAGAGAAAAAGATCATTATTAGAATTATCATCCTAAGAAGGATTTTGGGGACCGGGTCCCTCATTTAGTTCCCCTCTTTTTCAGCACATTCACCAATTCTTCCATCCTTCAAGGCTTCTACAAACCCAACAACAATTTTAGCCTCACACTCTAGAATATCAGATCTACCCTGTTCCCTTTCAGTTAAATTTTCATAAAAAACTATCAAAGAATTCTTGGGGTTTTGATTCTGATAGAGTTAGGTTTTTGGAAAGTGAGAGAGTTGGGTTCACTTCTAGCATATTTGTAAAGAAGGATTATTTTGAGACAAGGTTTATTTTGGTTTTGAAGAAAAGAATCGATTTTATTTGGGTGTAAGATAGAGAAGTGCCTTTTTTGGGGTAATGGGTCAGTTCAGAAAAGGTTTAACATTTCTGGACTTCAAAAGTTAGGAGGAAAGGCAGGAGAAAGGTAGAAACAAATTAATGACATGACACTTCAGCAGCTTAAAAAGGCATATAAGTATTGAAGAGACTACTAACCTGAGTCACAGGAACCAGGTTCCATGACGGTTTTTGAAAATTTTGAGCAAAGACTCCTAGAAATGCAATGTCACTCTTACTTGTTTTTGTCCTGAAACTGCCATATGTGTATACTTGTAACAGTATAGATTTGAGTTAGATGTCGCCGAAAAATACTTTTTAGCATTTTACCCTTCCTTCTTGACATAGCCAATCATCGAGGGACCAGGTCCTTGGTTGAGCTTGACCAACCCCAACTCCAGACGATTTCTTTCAAAACTATTCCTTACTCAGCACCTTGGTGAAGATGTCTGCTACATGATCCTTTGTCTTCTAGAACTTCATACAAATCAGAACCTTTTCAACATTGTACCTGAGAAAATAGTGTCTGACATCAATGCGCTTGGTTCTTTTGTGTTGAACCGGGTTCTTTGCCATGTTGAGAGCACTGGTGTTATTACATAGAAGCGGTACACAATCAATGTATACACCAAAATCTTCCAATTGTTGCTTGATCCACAGTGAATGAGCACAGCACAAGGCAGCTGCAACATATTCTGCTTTAGCTGTTGAGAGAGCTACTAGGTTTGTTTCCTTGTACCCCATGAGGTAAAACATGATCCAAGGAAATGAGCCATTTCAGATGTGCTCTTCCTATTTACCAGATAGCCTGCATAGTCAGCGTCACCATAACCAATAAGGTTGAAATTTTCACTTAAAGGATAGTACAAAACATCTTTCAAAGAGTGTTGTCACACATTAATGTGCCTTGTCTTCTTGTGTTGTATCGGGTTCAAGCTGTAAATACACCAAAGATTTTAAGATGTTGCTTGATCTGTACTATTTGAACCCAACAAGAAGCATCAACCACGTATTCAACTTTAGCAGTAGGAAGAGCCACATAATGCTTCTTTGATGTTCATAGGCTCGATTTGGGACAAGAACGCTGAGAGGGAAAACATGTTCCTTGCCTTAGAACTAGGTTGAATACTAGAGTCTAAGGGTGTGATTACATTTAGAAGGGATGTGAACTCTTTTGCTTCTAGTTGGATACTTGAACTTCAGAATTTGAATGACCAGGTTCTTCATATGTGAATCATCATTGACATCAATAGAATTATGACTTCCACTATTTTGTTCTGCATCAGGAGTTCCTAATGCTGCATCTCCAACTCTTTTTTCAGCTTCAATGGTGATAAAGGGACCAGGTTCCTCTGTGCCTTTTGGAGATTCTATTGCATCTCCTTCATCCTTCTGCTTGACTTGACTCATCAAATCAATCTTTCCATTTGCAATATCTATAGCTTCACTAGGAGCATTTGTGAATTATCCATCTTTATCTTCTTTGTTTTGTGACCCTTTTGCCACCATTGTTGAGAGCAACACATTTTCCATCCAAAATCTCTCAGGTAAGTCAACTTGGCTTTTCTCCCATTGAGCAGTTCATAGAGAGACTTCTTAAAAAGGGACCTGATCAAGCATTTGTTAATCAAGTAGCAAGCAGTGTTGACTGCTTTAGCCCATGAACCAGGTCCTCTATAACTAATTTGTTCAACAAGTAGAACTCACATGCCTAGTCATCTCCACCATAACTTAGCATCATCATCAATGACACTTAGGCATGTTAGATCACCACCATACAGGGACTTAAAATCAGCAATGTAAACATTTTTGTATCTTTTGGCCACAAGCACCACCTCACCAGTCACAAGATTTGTGACTGTGCACATATCTTGGACAAGAATTCCACTTTGTCACATATCTGAGAAACACTTAAGAGACTGTACTTTAGGCCATTGACATAATACACGTTCTCAATTGAGTGAGTGAGTGACTTCCCAATCCTTCTTACTCCTAGAGTGTACCCCTTTTAGCTATTTCCAAAGGGTACACTCTCTCCTTACAGGGCCTTAAGTGAAAGGAAATCACTTGTACATCCAGTCATATGCTTTGAGCAGCCGCTATCCATGTACCATTGTAGGCTGCTCCCTTTCACTGTTTCCTACACAAGAAAATCAAGAGTTAGACTTAGGAACCCAAATGAATTTGGGTCCCTTATAATGATAGAATAGGTGGATCAAACTTCTTTTTGCCCATGCATGCAAAACATATTTTCTTTTCTGGGAACCAGGTTCCTCATCAATATGCCTTTTTTTAATAAAAACTTTATTTTTCTGCAACGACTGAATTTTAACTTTACATGAGTCCTTGTAATGAGAAAAGGGGTGAATGAGGGCTCTTTTGGTCCAAGCAGGTATTATACGTTTTTTATGTGAAGGACCAGGTTCTGTAGCAGCAGTTACTTTTTTAGCAAAAGCTTTATTTTTCTGTTGA
Source organism: Nicotiana tabacum (assembly GCF_000715075.1). NCBI lineage: Eukaryota > Viridiplantae > Streptophyta > Magnoliopsida > Solanales > Solanaceae > Nicotiana > Nicotiana tabacum. The sequence goes on from NC_134087.1 coordinate 95,560,249, forward strand.
GACTGAATTCTGACCTTACAATTTTATTTAAAGTTCCCAGTGTTGCCACAGTAAGTGCAAAGCCAATTGTTAGGTACAGTAACGTACTTGCTATGAGGGTTGTAGGGAGTCTTTTCCCTTTGGAACCCGATTCCCGGCCTGTTTCCCCTATTGTTTGTGTACAAGGCAGTGATAGCATCAGAGGACCAGGTCCACTTGAGTAATTTTTCAAGATCACTCTTCACTCTACCTAGTTCTTCTTGAAGTTGTTTGTTTTTCTCAAGCTCAGCACACATACTAGACTTTACTGAATTTAACTTACTTTCAAGCTTAATGTATGCCTCAATTACAACTTTCTTTCCTTTTTGAGTGTTCCCAGGCCTACTTTCCATTTTTAGTTCCTCAATTGTTTTCTTTAGGTCTACACCCACAACTAATAGGTCATCTCTCTCATGCTTAATGTTAACAACCTTCTCAGTTAAAACCTCTTTCTCTTTCTTCAGACTCTCAATGGTTTCTTCTAAGCTTACAACCCGAACTTCTAGATCATCTCTCGATTGTTCTACTTCTCCCAATTCTACAGTTAAGACATCTTTATCATTTATAAAATTATGATACGCATCAATTAAAACACTAGCCAAAGACATAAGTTTTTTCGAAGAATAATACTTTAGATTTCTTTGAACATCAAAGAGGTTTACCTCATCATCATCATCTTCTTCATCCTCATCAGATTTTGCCATCAATGCAAATATAGAATCATATTTTGCAGCTTTGATTTCAACGGCCATCATGGAGGTGTCTTCCTTTTCATTATCACCCTCAAATTCACTAGAGGAATCTCCCCAGGCAGCCAGAGCTTGCTTTACAATATTGTCAGCGACATCTCTTCTCTTAAACTTTCAGTCGGGGACCAGGTTCTTCTTACCCACTTGCCAGCATTGAGTTTGTAATGGACCCGATTATGGAGAGGACAATCTTTGATAAAATGTCCTGGTTTTCTACACTTGTGACAACAATCGTATCCTTTAGTGTTTCTCCTAGAGATACCCTTCTTGGGAATGCCTCCATTTCTACTAACCATTTTTTGAAATCTTGGTGGCCTATAGGTTGATCGACCTTCCTCAAAGTCTGGTAGAGCATCCATGTAGATCCTTTTTAGGTGTTAACCTTTTAGAAAGAACCTGCTTTGATACCAATTGTTAGAAACTTAGCGTCCACCAGACTGGCTAGAGAACCAGGTTCTCTATGAGTTTCCACTAAAAGCAATAGACTGTAAAACCAGCCAATATAGAGAATCAGGTTCTCTAATTGTTCCCACAGTAGCTCGGCAATAAATAAAGAACACCGAGGATTTTTACGTGAAAAATTCCCAACTCAAGGGGACAAAAACAACGACCTACACTTGTAGGCTTTCAACTTCACTAACTTGTAAACCCCTATTACAAACCACTTTGTAATAACTCTATTACAAAGGATTCAACTCAACTAACTTGTGGTACTCTCACCACAAGCCACTTTGTGACTCTCTAGTTATAAATACTTTGACTAACTTGTGATACTCTCACCACAAGCCACTTTGTCACTCTCTAGTGACAAAGACTTTAATCATTCTAACTTTTAATAATATTATTACAAGCCACTTTGTAACTCTCTAGTTACAAAAACTTTAATTTATGACTACACCTAGTCACAACATAAACTAGAGAGATTACAGATTTTGGATTTCCTAAAAACAGCTTCTAAGAAAGCAAGATAGGAGTTACAATGAAGAACAATTAACAAAAACTCAACAAACCTAAGGACTTAAGATATATTCAATTTTGGATCCGGTCCTTGAGGTTGCAGCAGCTTTGTTCTTGAGAGAGGTGTACAGTTGAAGTGACTGCTGCACTATCTACTTCATTGTTACGTGTACAGTTGCAGGTAGTCACTTTCTGTAATTGCTTTTTAGCTGTATAGTTGACTTATACTTCTATCAGGGGAAAACCAAGGAATCAGTTTCCTAATCTGGTTCCTGTGAATATAAAGGCACACTGCCCAAATTATCTTGAGTCGATTAACTGAACGATTGCACCAGGCATGCTTCAGATCCTTTATCTAGTTCTCTCATGAAGTAAGTTGTTTTACCTTCCTTGATTGTATTTATACGTGTGTGATATCACTTACAATAATGTAAGCAAGGTAGGTAAAAAGCATTTCACAAAAAGTTGACTGCTGCATTATTCCTGTACAATAGTGTGTGCAGGCAGCAACTTTCCTGTTGGAGAGTTGACTTCATACAATCTCCTCGGGAACTGGTAGGGACCTATTCCCTCAGCTGTTCCTTCCATTCTTCCTCACTTGAGTCATTGCTATCAGCTTTGAGTACCGGGTTCTTTTCTTTATTTGGTTCTCTTCTTTCACTGTCTATCTTCATCTTCATCTCGTAGGTCTTCAGATTTCCAACCAGCTCTTCTATGTTCAACTCCTGCAAATCCTTTGATTCAGTAAATAGCAGTTACCTTGCTTTCCCAAGGGCTGGATCCCAACCTAAAACTTTGTGATCTCAAAGTCTTGTAAATGTGTAATAGGTTCCTTATCTGGTTCTGGATAGTAAGTTTGTTAGATCATCAAAACATAGAGTAAAGTAGTTATGCCCAAGGTACTTGTAACCTATCACCCTACTATTGTTTTCCTACAAAATTTAGAAACACAACTGACTAATGAAGTTAGTAGCATTCTTAGGATAGAGGAAGACTTTTGAAAGTTAAAATCCAGATTAATGTGGCTAAATGATGGCAACGCCAACACAAAATTCTTCCACATGTCTACCTAACATAGACGTAGGAGAAATAGGATAACCTCCCTAAAGGATTCACTGGGTAATTGGTGTTATGATCAAAATGAAATTAAAGAAATCATAAAAATTACTACTTCACTGTCTTCACTACTGAACATGATTACTCAATTCATTTCATTAATGAAAAAGATACTTGTATTCTAAATAATAATGATTTACCTGCTTTAGATGAGCCTCTCAAGGACAATGAAATCACTCAAGCTCTATACAATTTTAGTCCTTATAAGGTACCTGGTCCATATGGGTTTCACCCATTCTTTTATCAAAAATACTGGCCTGTGATAGGTAACAAGGTAAAATAATTTTGTCATGAAATCTTTAATACTAGAATCATACCCCCTTGCTATACCAAACTTATATATGCCTTATTCCAAAGGTAAAACAAGCTCAGACTATCCAACAATACAGGCCAATAAGTCTTTGTAACACCATCTACAAAATTATAACAAAAAAAATAGTCAATAGGCTTAAGCCTATACTTTTGTCAATAATAGGACTAACACAAACCAGCTTTTAACAGGGTAAACGAGCTTCTAATAATGCCATAATAGTGCAAGAAGCTTTAAATCACTTTGCAAAAAGGAAAGGAAAGACTGGTTACATGCTTCTAAAATTAGACCTTGAAAAGGCCTTTAATAGACTGGAATGGTCATTTATTAGGAAAACACTTATCTACTTTGGCCTTTCTACATCTATGATTAAGTTAATTATGTCATGTGTTACGACCATTTCCGCTTCTTTTCTCCTCAATGGCTCACGTACTCCTTATTTCACACCTTCAAAAGGGATTCGAGAAGGTGAGCCTTTATCACTATACTTATTTATTATGTGTATGGAAATATTTTCACGATGCATTAACTTATCTGCCGACTACTTACAATGGCAACCAATTAATATTGCAAAACAAGGACCAAAACTATCCCACCTTTTTTTTTGCAGATGATATCATACTTTTCTCCGAAATAACTCCTAAAAGTTGCAATGCTGTAATAGATGTTATAAATTATTTCAGCAAGTATTCAGGACAATGAACAAACTTTGAAAAATCAAAGTTGTTCTTATCAAAGAATTGTACAATAAATGATAAGGATTTGGCACTGAGTTCTTCCAAATCAAAAAAGGGAACAACTTTGGTAAGTACTTCGGATTTCCTATTTTCCATTCACGCCCAAAAAGGGAAGACTTCCAATTCATATTGGACAACTTCAGATCTAGATTAGCAGGGTGGAAAACAAACTTTCTAACTATGACGGGACATGCTAATCTAATTAAATCAATGCTTAACATGTTATGCAATATATTCATATTCCAACAACAATCATTAATAAAATAGAACTGTATCAACGAAATTTTCTGTAGGGAGCAACAATAACGAGAAAGAAGCTACATCTTTTAAAATTGAAGAAAATTTTTACGCCTCGCCAAATAGGGGGATTGGGAATTCAATGCCTTCGTCAAAAGAACAATGCCTTATTGGCAGGCCTAGCATGGAGAGCCTTTCATTCCCCCCAAACTCTTTGGGCTAAGATATTAATTTAGAAATTCTTACATATCTCATCTTCAACATATTATTCCGCTACTTGGCGCAACATACTAAGGGGTTGGGAACACTGCCAACTAGGTTTACAATGGCAAATAGGAACAAGCGCGCACAATAATTTTTGGACCGACTGTTGGATAAAAAATAGGATAAATGTTCGCTCACTAATCAGTGGTCCAATACCTTTGGAATTTCAAACAATAAAAATCAACTCCCTACATGATAGTAACCGCTGGAAATGAGACTTACTGCCATTTGAGCTTAAGAATGACATAAAAACACTATAAGTACTCCTTATATTTCAGCATACAATAATAAAACTGATAGAATTTTTTGGGGTTTAACTAACAATGGTAAATTCATAGTAAAGTCAATGTACAAAGCTTTGGAAAAAATCTTTGATGATTACCATAACACAATATATAATTTTTGATGGAATAATTAGAAATCACAATAGGGACTGGATTATACGGTTTCAGGAAACATACCTCGTCAATCTATTATTACAACATAATTATATGCTTTACTACAGGTCCTTATACTGGCTAAACTTCATAACCTACTACCGATCCAAGTGGAAATTGACGCCAAAGAGGTAATTACATTACTGCACGTCAATAATTTAAACTTTCCTAATCTATTAACATATTGCAGGCACCTGCTCTGGATGCTCCATGATCTAATAATTAGCCATGCGTACAAAAAACAAAATAGAATAGCAGATCAGCTAGCGAAATCGGAATGTTTTTTGGAAGGGACCTATACAATGCATGTTTTGGATCAGCCATTACTTTTTGTTGAGAAAATTTGCGAAGATGATAAGCAGGTTCTGTCAGCCACACGTTCCATACCACTACCAGTAGCTGACTTGCGTAATGAAGAACTCGCAATGAATGAAGTGACCAACTACAACATCATCCCAAATTTTGATTGCTTTTGTACTAATAGATCCACTAGGGATGCTACAACCAATATAGCTACTACTAGTAATATGTTAGTTTGTAATATGGTAACTACTACTACTAATGCTTTAGCATGTAATATGGTGCAACTCGGGCACCAACATATCTGTATGCATAAGTTTAATTAATAATATTTATCTTTCGTACCAAAAAAAATTACTTTATTCAGAGTGGTCTAGTAATAATTAACCTCTAGACTTTGAATTTTTTTTATTCCTTTTCTTAGTATTATGTACAAGTGAATTATATATACTTGTGTGCTAATTCTATTTTGTATATGGCATTGATCAAGAAACTTACTCCTTAGTAGGTGTTTCGACTTGATTATGTAATATGATATTTAGACTTGATTGCTTCGACTTGGTTCATTTTAGACTTGGATTATGTGTTTTAGACTTGAATATCATTTGGTTGAAATTTTTAGATTTTAATATGGTTTAATAGATGCGTACATTTGTTTGAAGGTGTTTTAATGTTTAATAGTTTGATATTTGATATTTTGTATTTAATTGCTCAATTTTAATTTGGCAGGTGGTGTAGCTTAAAATACAATAGAATTTTACTGAAAGTTTTTAGATTTTACAATTGATTTCTGACCTTTTTGGCCGGAAAATATAACTAGGTAATTCCCAAATTTCCAATCGAAGTGGTCGGCAAATTTAATTATTTATCAATTTAATATTAATTTTTCTGACCGATTTGGTCTGAAATGATGAATTGTGTAACGACCCGACCGATCTTTTTGAGTAATTGCACTTTGCTCGCCAGTTCTCAAGAATGATTAACCCCGTATGAAGTATTATGACTTATGTAAAGCATCGGTTTGGTTTTCAGGATAACTGGAATAGATTTGGAAGAACAATTCTCAGCTTGAAGCTTTAATGTGAAAGGTTTGACCAAGTTTTGACTTTTTAGTATATGATCTCGGATTTGGATTTTATGACTTAGTTAGCTCCGTTAGGTGATTTGGGACTTAGGAGCGTGATCAGAATATATTTTGGAGGTCCGTGAAAGATTTAGGCTTGAATTGGCGAAATTAGAAATTTGGCATTTTTCGGTCGGCACTGGAAATTTTGATATCGGGGTCGGAATGGAATTCCGGAAGTTAAAGAAGGTCCATTATATCATTTGGGACGTGTGTGCAAAATTTCAGGTCATTCGGACGAAGTTGGCTAGACTTTTTGATCGAATTCGGAATTTAGATGTTTTGAAATTCTTAGGCTTGAATCCGGGGGTGATTTGATGGTTTGATGTTGTTTTGAGCATTCTGAAGATTGGAACAAGTTTGAATGATGTTATGGGATATGATGACATGTTTGGTTGAGGTCTCGAGGGCCTCGGGTGAGTTTCGGGTGGTTAACGGATCAATTATTGGTTTTGAAAGGGTTGTTGAGTGAGGCTGTAGGTTTTTTCTTTGCGTTCGCGATGAAGGTCCCGTATTCACGAAGGTTCAGGAGATCAAGCTACACGTTCGCGACCAGGAGATCATGTTCGTGTAGGGTTGAGCTGTGTGGTCTTCGCGTTCGCGGGTGGGCCCTCGCATTCGCGAAGAAGAGAATTTTGGTCAGAGAAGCTTTGTGCTTCGTGAACGAGAGGGTACTGTCGTGTTCGCGAAGAAGAAAAATATCTGGGTAGAATATTATGTTCTAAAAACGAGGTTTTTGTTCCATAATTTCAAATTTCATTAGAGAGTTGTATGCGGCAAAATCAGAAGACTTGGTTTCTCGCTGTCGGGACATTTCAGAAGCATGCCTCAGGACCCCGAGTGCGGGAGGCCGCGACCAAGTTCCCGACCTCGGGGCTCGTCGGATCCCAACTCGAAGGAAACAGAGACCGAAGCCAGGATGGAGAGGGAAGCCTCCAGGGCACATGGCTACGTCTAACAGGCCCAGCCTACCAGTGCCTATGCTGAGGCATCGCGTCAAACCATCCCATCTCTGTACTTTGTGTTTAATCTCCACATATTTGCGCCATACCGTGTTCCCTCGCCTATATAAGGAGAACCCATACCACTTTGTAAAAGGCTGAGGTTGCTCCATTTCTCCACAAGTGCAATAATATCTCTCTCTTTTCTTCTAAGTGGTTCATTCTCATTGGTCCGAGATCGCTTTGGAATTTATCATTCTCTTATCTGTTCTTCATTCTATAGCTTAATATTGGCTGAAAGAGCCCTATCTAATTATACCTTTAACTGTTATCCCATTCCCGGCTGTCCCTAATAGTTCGAGATCGATACTAACGCCGACCCCAAGGACTCGTCGACCATCTCTGCTATTACACCCCATATTTTTGTACATGAAAATATGCCATAAATTAATAAATTAATGAGATCCCGGAAGTGAGATGTCACGTCCCGCAGTATTACATTATGGTGATGTCACATTTTGCAATATTAAGTTACAACGATGTTGCACCGTGAAGTATTGTACGTTAAAATTTCGTTTTCAGTTAACCAATGTAAGACTCGAGGATGAGATCATCTTGACGTTATCATACTTACGCTATTTATAGCAAGCAATAAATAAGTGTTATGAAGAATAAGAGGGTACACAGATTAAAGAAAACGAATTTCGTTGAAAGTAGTCAATTTGGAATAAAATACGGGTCGAGCGATAATACCCGATATTTATGGACTAGTGTCATACAAGGTACTATATGGACATGATAGTAAGGTGTATAAGGTATGTGAAAAGTGAGTAATATTTCAAGTAAGTGGGAATAATTCTTAATTTTTCGGATAATTGATTAATTACCGGGTAATGGGACATTACCTAATTAATTAGGGATATATTTGGATAATATCAACCTCCCCACGTGGCAGCCCCTCCATTTAAAATGGGTGACTAAGGATCTTACTTGATTAGGTGGCTTGTAGACTAAGGATCTAAATGTCTTTCAATATCAAAGACTTGGAAAATGTATAATGAAGGTGAAAAACGTTAGTACCATTTCAAACTTTCAGTAAACTTTTCATTTCAAATTCATTTTAAACCTTTCAAGTAAACCTTTCTTTTCAAAACCTTTCAAGCAAATCCATTTTAAACCTTTCAGTAGGTTTAATTCAAATGCTACAATCAGAAATAAAACGTAGCAGTATTCATCTTGCGAGAAGTTCCTACAGAAGAAAATCCAACAAGAATTTTTAGGATCGTAGCAACGTAAAAATTTTGCAGTTTTAAAGGAGTACTATGCAATCTCTTCCAAGAATATCATACGAATTTCTTTTCCTACCCCAGGTATGTTAACGCTAAGCTCTTCTTTCATTTGTCATGATCTCGTCATTACATTCATATCCCGGAATTTATGTATATTTTGCTAGTTTTGCAAATTGCGTATATCTTTCTAGCATTGTAAGTTATAATATTCTCCTTATCGGGACTTCATATTCAGTTGAATATTTCCTTCTTCCAGTCAAGAGAGCAGAGAGTTTATATATACAGTATTAAAAGTATTTTCATTACCATCGAGCTATAATTGATGGGCAGGCCCCTATTGGGCAACCTCTGATCAGATGGTAAGTTATATGATGATCCTAATGTGGCCAAGCGCATATGAGCGAGCCCAGTTGGTCGAGATACAGAGCCTAGTATGGCCGAGCACTTATGAGCGAGCCTACTACGGCAGAGCAGATATATATGTATACCAAGCCTTATAGGGCCAAACAACAATTTTACTTACTATATTGAGAGAATTGAGTCAGTATCAGCAGGTAAGCATATCTTCAGATTATCTTTGACTTCCAGCTACTTGCAGTTATTATATTATCAGTTCAGTTTCAGCTTTTAGTATATTGCCTTACATACTCAGTACATTATTTCGTACTGACGTCCCTTTTCTGGGGGCGCTGCATTTCATGCGTGCAGGTCGGACAGGCAGACGAGTAGGCCTCTTCAATAAGTGTTGCCCGAGTTCAGCTTGATCGGTAAGCTCCATGCCTTTAGGAGTTTTCGGGTCTAGAACCTTATGTATATCTTGTATATATATGTATATATGTCATGAATAGGTCGGAGAGCCATTCCAATCACAATATATCCATTAGTAGAGGCTTGTAGACATATCTTGTCAGTTAATGCAGTATGTTGGGCTTTCAGGCCTTGTATATATATTTGGTTGGTTTGTCAGTTGTAATAAATATGACGACCTTGTCGACCAAGCTTTATATTGATATTTAGTCAGCATTCGTTGTAGGCTACGATGATCGGCCCATGGCCAAAAGTATGACATCATATGTTCAGAGTCCCTTATTTGCAAGTTGGTACGCAAGGATAGGTGAGGCACTGGGTGCCGGTCTCGCCCCCAAGTTCGGGGCATGACAAAAGTGGTATCAGAGCAGTTCTATCCTAGGGAGTCTACAAGCCGTGTCTAGTAGAGTCTTGTTTATGAGTGTGTCGTGCACCACACTTATAAGCAGGAGGCTACAGAGCATTTAGGACTGTCACTCTTTCTTCTTACTCTAGATCGTGTGCTAGAACTCACTTATATGAATTCAATTTCTGAACTTCTATTCATAATAATACGATACCCATATCCAGAAAGAAGGTTGCAAAGAGAGATTGTTGTGTAAGTGTTGAATTAGAGGAACTTGACTTTGTATCATGCTTTTGATAAGTAAATATGAGATCTTTAGCAGATCATGGGTATATTGAATGGTGTAAGCTTCCTGATAAGAAGCCATAAGACAAGAATACCTATCCATCTTTATGGTGAAAGACAACGATAGATTAAGAAGATAAATACAAGTTTTAACAAGTAAAAGAAGCAAGATGAAGAAGGGTACGAGGCGCCCAGTTAATGAAGGTTAACAACGTTTATAATGAGGCAGAGGAACATAAGATTTTCTAATTATATTCAACAGTAACAAAGGTATATATAATTGGTCGCACCCATTCCCGATATGCCCTATGGGGATTAACAGAAGTACTATAAGAAGATGTGATGGATGAATTGTCTGTGTTAGTTGACATTTCCGAAGGATATTGCAAATATGCTAATAGATCTCCTTATGAGACACCAGATGGTGCACTCTAAAATAGTGCATCCAGATATGAGTACTTCAAAGACATGCACTATAAGCCTTGAGGGGATAAATATTACCTTAGTGTGCCTCGCATCTCTAGTAAAGCGAGAACGTTAAGCAACTTGAAGAGCCATTGTATAGAGCAAAGGGAAGCTAAGAGCAAAAGAATGTCTTGTTCAAGTTTTCAGAATAAAGTGATAAGCATAAATGTTAGCGGGAAATAAGAAAAGAGTTAATGAAACATTATGAGTAAGATGTGATACATGGATGATGACGGTAGATCAAAAGATGGCAGTATTACAAAATCTATAGTCAAGTGAAGGATGAAACGAGAAGTGACAGGCCTTAGGACAACAAAAAAATAGGCCATACAATCATGTCCTCATTTGAGAAATAAGTTCGCAACTCTAGCGTGGTTACCAAGAGGAAAAGTTAGACCCCAGAGTAATAGAACCAGTATGGATTGGTGAACAAGATAAACTAAGCATGAATTAGGGACTGAGTGACTGATGATAGTCGTCATCACAAGAATTTCAAATTTTGTTCAGCCAATAATAGAATGGATGACAAAAGAAGATTCATGAGAGATTCAGAGAATGGTCATTCAGAAAGATACTTCCTTAAAGCAAGCAAGGGGAGCAAAGTTAAGCTTAAGGGAATGTATGTGCCAGTTACAGTAAGTGTCACCATTGTGAGCAGGGAATTTTGTTATCCTTGGTACATAAGGATTACCGTAAGGCGATTAAGGGTCATCGATGATGTGGAAGGATGCCAAAAATGAAGAGTTAAAATATCTATAGGTAGATCCTTGTGGCTTCAGCTCTTAGTACACCCCTAAAGGGGGGAATACAGAGTAATATGACATTGAGTCAGAATTAAATGGTTCTAGTGACTATGGAATAGTAAAGGAAGAATGCGATAAATGAAAGAGGAATGAGATGGCACTTATTCAAATCTTATATATACGCTACGATTCAAGAATATTGTGCAAGCACGACGTCAAGGAGAAGGAGTAAAGGTTCCTGCCCGAGCTATTATTAATAAATAAGGAGCCAGTGCGAGATGTAAGTTAAGACAAAGTAAATAACCCAAGAAAGATTACGAGGAATATTGATGTGAGAATGGGCCAATGAGTAGTTAGTAATTGGTCAGGAAGATCCCAGTTATGGCTGAACAGGAGGTTACAGACGAGTCATTAGATCGTGTAAGATAAACATAGTAAAACCCAACATGGAGAATTCAACCTCGGAGAATATCATTATAATATTTGAGATATATTCAAACAAGAGCCGGGGTAGTTAAAGGTAGCGTATGAGTGTTACGGGGATAAGAAAAAGTAACACTGGGAAGGCAGTCAAAATATCAGTTCAGAAGCAACCATACAAGCACAAGGACATGGAAGTAAGCAACTACAGATGATTATAGGCAAGTAAGGACATCAAAAAGGTCCGTAATAAGCTTAGAGCTTACGAGAGTCAAGGGTTCTCCCTAAGTACTACAACAAAAGACTAGCTGAGGAGATAAGAAAGAAGGCTTCAACCTAAGCATAACGACCTAAAGAGGAAATGGTCGTGTAACAACAGTCTCACAACAACATTGTAAGTACTCCGAAGGAAGGTGGCACCTACCGTGGCTAATGAACGGGAAATAAAATTAAAAGTAGTATTCAAAATCATATGAGTTGCATGAAACCTATAGCATGCGTGGGAACTAAGACAAGATAAGTATGAACGCAACAAAGGGGGTAGAAAGACCAGGAAAAGTAATAGCTTACGTTAAAGAAAGCTGAGAAGGAACGAAAGGAATTATTCAATCAATGATCTTGAGTTGGTGACATTATGAACACAATTAAGAGTTTGGAGTTTTATATCTGTGGCATATACAGTCGTAGAAGATTCTAGTATATGTTAAAAGAAAGAATTGAGCCCAGGTCATAGATGAATGATTGAATTATTAAAGGATTATATCACGAATATTCCCCAGCGCCTAGGAAAGGCTAAAGTAATAACTAATACCAGGAGCTACAAATCGGAAGATAGCTTAAGCATAAAGGCCGATCAAAAGGAGAAGGAAAATAAAGAGTTACATCAATAAAGTAAATCAGGAATTTGATTATTGAACCCAGAAAATTATGGCCATAGTGATCGAGAACATTGTAGGATCACTCTAGTATCAAAGGTACAATTCAGATAGTACAACAACCACATTCTATAATGGATCCATGATAAAGCCAGTTAGAAGAGTACCGACCTTATAGAAAGTCAGTATGAAGCTCCCACCAGATTGTGTATGCACCAAAGGTGCAAGCGTTATAATAAGAGCTTCAAGTTGTGGATGTAAATTGTACCTATGTGGAAGGAAGGTCATGAAAGAAATAGAATATATGATGCGAGATTTTAAGGCAAAGGCAAACAATGTACAATATACTCAAATGCAGAAGGCTGTGAGTAGTCCATACTTCGGATAGAAGGCTATCAGCACGGGGATCCAGTAACCGGGAATGATAATGGCATTGTTAGCGGCATGTCTTCCAACCAATGGTTTCTAAGTACTGAGAGATCTAGTTAAGAGAATAAAGAAGAGTTGGAGACGGTGTGATGTATCGCTTGACATTCCAGAATAATATAAGGAAATATATGGTGTAAGCAAGTTGAAGGAAAGTTGCGAGTATTATAAATGGATATTTATAGCTCGCAAGCTAAAGTATGGTAGAGCGACAAAGTTTTGAGAAAACATGAGTAAGAATGAGGAAAGGCAAGTGAAAAAGTGACGAGAATGGATAAGTCCTCAAGATTAAGTCCATGAAAACAAGAGAGCTAATGGTTTCTCTAAATTATAGAAAGTTCAGTATAGCCTGAATAAGCTTAAAGGAGTCTAAGACTCGTGGCAATTAGAAGAGATGGAATGTTGCCCTGGTAATAGAATGAAGGTATAATTTGGGCCATCGATTGAGTAATGATCTGACGAAGAAAAGAAAAGGATCTCATGAATTGGACAAGATTAAAATACCCATGCAAGGTGAATCACATTGGGATGTTGTGAGATACAGTTATGAAAGCATGGTATCCCCCAGGGGGATCAATTTAATCATTTCAGATATTCCCCGATGAAACGTGAATCCTAGCACAGTATTACATAAAAGGTTATGTTATTAGGGGTAGATTATAGATCAATATTGAGGTGAATCAACAATGGATGGATAAAAGTTATAAAGCTTGAGATGATAAGTAGGCCGTCATTCTTAAGATGAACAGTAATGTAGAAGCATTAAAGGACATAAATTTATACGTATTGGATAAGTAATGAAAGTAACATGGAATTTGATAGCAGACCTCAGTAACGAGAAATCAAGGTAAGAGTTATTGTATAATATGACCTATGTTGATGTAGTAAAGTCATACGGATGGATAAATGGATTTATGAAAAAAAGGTATAGCAATATTCGTAAGTTCAACAAAGTACCGAGTGAAAGACTTCAACACACCTATAGATGCTCAGAGGGGCATCCTTTTAAGCCTTATATATATTTACAAAGTAACGCCTAGAGATTGGCTAAAAGACGGAGGAAAAATGAGAGAAGAGTCGCATAGGACACTTACAAGGTCAGTATCATAGAAGCTTCATGATGAAAGGTAGCAAGAATTTTGAGATTGGAAGGATTCCGACTACAAGTTGGGGTGTGAGAAGGAGGCCTAAGGGAGGAATGCCCCGGTCTTTGGAATTATTCACAGAACAGTTGCCTAGATGGCAAGAGGACTACTAAAGTATTCGCAAGATCTATGGGATATGATAACGATAATCGCATCAGTCAACATTCGAGGACGAATGTTCCAAAGGGGGGAATGATGTTACACCCCATATTTTCGTACATGAAAATACGCCATAAATGGATAAATTAATGAGAGCCCGGAAGTGAGATGTCACGTCTCATAGTATTACATTATGGTGATGTCATGTTTCGCAATATTAAGTTACAACGATGTTGCACCGTGAAGTATTGTACGTTAAAATTTCGTTTTCAGTTAACCGATGTAACACTCGAGGATGAGATCATCTTGACGTTATCATACTTACGCTACTTATAGCAAGCAATAAATAAGTGTTATGAAGAATAAGAGGGTACACAGATTAAACAAAACGAGTTTCTTTGAAAGTAGTCAATTTGGAATAAAATACGGGTCGAGCGATAATACCCGATATTTATGGACTAGTGCGATACAAGGTACTACATGGCAATGATAGTAAGGTGTATAAGGTATGTGAAAAGTGAGTAATATTTCAAGTAAGTGGGAATAATTCTTAATTTTTCGGGTAATTAATTAATTATCGTTTAACAGGACATTACCTAATTAATTAGGGATATATTTGGATAATATCAACCTCCCCACGTGGCAGCCCCTCCATTTAAAATGGGTGACTAAGGATCTTACTTGATTAGGTGGCTTGTAGACTAAGGATCTAAATGTCTTTCAATATCAAAGACTTGGCAAATGTATAATGAAGGTGAAAAACGTTAGTACCATTTAAAACTTTCAGCAAACCTTTCATTTCAAATTCATTTCAAACCTTTCAAGTAAACCTTTCATTTCAAAACCTTTCAAGCAAATCCATTTTAAACCTTTCAGCATGTTCAATTCAAACGCTACAATCAGAAATAAAACATAGCATTATTCATCTTGCGAGAAGTTCCTACAGAAGAAAATCCAACAAGAATTTTTAGGATCGTAGCAACATAAAATTTTTGCAGTTTTAAAGGAGTACTATGAAATCTCTTCCAAGAATATCATACGAATTTTTTTTCTTACCCCAGGTATGTTAATGCTAAGCTCTTCTTTCATTTGGCATGATCTCGTCATTACATTCATATCCCGAAATTTACGTATATTTTGCTAGTTTCGCAAATACGTATATCTTTCTAGCATTGTAAGTTATAATATTCTCCTTATCGGGACTTCATATTCAATTGAATATTTCCTTCTTCCGGTCAAGAGAGCAGAGAGTTTATATATACAGTATTAAAAGTATTTTCATTACCATCTAGCTATAATCGATGGGCAGGCCCCTATTGGGCAACCTCTGATCAGATGGTAAGTTATATGACGATCCTACTGTGGCCGAGCGCATATGAGCGAGCCTAGTATGGCCGAGCGCTTATGAGCGAGCCTACTATAGCAGAGCAGATATATATGTATACCGAGACTTATAGGGCCAGACAACTATTTTACTTACTATATTGAGAGAATTGAGTCAGTATCAGCAGGTAAGCATATCTTTAGATTATCTTTGACTTCCATCTACTTGCAGTTATTATATTGTCAGTTCAGTTTCAGCTTTCAGTATATTGCCTTACATACTCAGTACATTATTTTGTACTAACGTGCCTTTTCTGGGGGTACTACATTTCATGCGTCCAGGTCGGACAAACAGACGAGTAGGCCTCTTCAATAAGTGTTGCCCGAGTTCAGCTTGATCGGTAAGCTCCATGCCTTTCGGAGTTTTCGGGTCTAGAGCCTTATGTATATCTTGTATATATGTCATAAGTAGGTCGGAGAGTCGTTCCGATCACAGTATATCCTTTAGTAGAGGCTTGTAGACATATCTTGCTAGTTAGTGCAGTATGTTGGGCTTTCAGGCCTTGTATATATATTTGGTTGGTTTGTCAGCTGTAACAAATATGACGACCTTATCAGCCAAGCTTTATATTGATATTTAGTCAACATTCGTTATCATCTTGCAATGTGGCACATGGCCAAAAGTATGACATCATATGTTCAGAGTCCCTTATTTGCAAGTTGGTACGCAAGGATAGGTGAGGCACTGGGTGCCGGTCTCGCCCCCAAGTTCGGGGCATGACAAAAGTGGTACCAAAGCAGTTCTATCTGATTACTGCCCTGTCTGAGCTTGAATTTTATCATTATACCTCAGGTTCTTAGCATTAACTGCTTTAACAACTAGCTCGGGAATAGATCACGTACTTTTAGAATTCCATTTACAAATTTAATTATTTTTACCATTTTCACAGTAAACAGTTTGGCACCTACCGTGAGGCTAAAAATAATTGTGATTATTTTCTTGCTGGTTTCGTCACACAAACGCACATTATCTTTTACATTTTTTCTTGTCCAAGATCCTTTGATTTCAGGCCAGAATGTCCAGCTCGGTAAACTGAGTTGAGAACAACAACCTCGAAAATCACGGGGAAAATGGCGTGGCTATCCCGGCTGCTGGAGCACCTCTGTGGAGTCCTGATATCGCTCCCGGACCGATCCTAAAAGACGCAGATTCACAGGATGCACAACAAGTCGACGAAACTTCTCATACCGATAGGAGCGTACGACATAGTGACCAACAACAAGCACAAAAAACCCTGGCCCAAGTAGAACAAGAAGTTAGTCTTCATGTTATTTTTGAAATGTTGCAGCATTACAGTTGGCTATCGCTCGGCTGCCAATCTGCCCGGGGACCCCCAACGCAGTAGCGCCAGAGACGTCTCCTTATGATGAGCTAATACCCAAGGGATCAAGTAACAACGTGTCGGTAACCGATCTCGCCGCACTGAGGATGCTTGGGAATCTCTTCGAAAGGATCGAATCGGGTTCGTGGAAGCTCCTACAACAACTGTCTCCTAAGGAAATAGTCCTGGAACTTGCTTCGCAGAAACTCGAAATGCCGAAACTCCCTAGGTGCGACAGGACCTCGGATCCCTACGGGCTCACCACCGCTTGCGCGTGCTCATTCAGAGGCAGCGACCCGAGATGATGAGTTCGAGCCTGTCTCGTTGAGGAAGTTCGAAGAAACTCTTTCGAGAGAAACTGTGATGCAGTGCCATTGCCTGGCACCTGACCTCACAGGCTCGCTTACCGTACCAGCGTGGTCCTCCATGGAAGCACGTGCCAGTGCCATCAAAGCAGTACCAAGAGGGACCAATACACCTGAGTCCGAACGAAGAAGAAATGAAATACCACGGGAAGCCGCACCCCATTTCCTGATAGGACAAATGAGATCGCTCCCGGTTTCGGATGATCGGCCAACACAGGCCTTCGCCCGAAGCCTAAGCGAAGCATGCCCAACGACTCCAGGGCATTTCGAGCGAAGCCTGATCAGGTACCCAGCTGAGGTCCGGTTGGATGCCCACACCCGGCACCAGCCCCGAATCGAGGCCAAGGACAACCCTCTAGGAACCTCCTCGGGTCGATATATCCAAGCAGACTCTCGACAAAGAAGATGATACAAAGCAGATGGAGGTATCATCCTTGCACGGCAAATGGAAGGAACGACTTGAGATGCAACCTACCTCGCAACAATAGGGATATGGTCCGTGGAAAGCACCCTCGAGGAACCTCCAATGGAACAAGATTCAACAAGGAATAGCTGGTAAGGAAACCCCGCCCAGCCGAGTGCGATTTCAGCATTGCCATACTGAACATCGTGATCATCATAAGCGAAGCCGGGAATGCCCGACGCAGAAACCATTGGGCGCTCGGGGTCACCGGCTCAAAAGAACGACAACTATGTTATTCAATAGAGGTCGCCACCAAGTATCATCGAGCGGTCAGGCTCGAATCCAGCTCCAAGGGAGGAAGGATATCGGGAAAAACAAAGCTGATAAGCCACAATGTATTGCCACGATAGTAAAAGGGCGGCGAAACCCTTCAAAGATCCATAAAATGCAGAGAGAAAGTGCTCATCGCTGGGAAAAAATAGGTCCGGGGAATATACCCAAAGGACACCCTTGCATCCAAGGAAGGGGACACCGAGACTTTGCCTCGGCCTCATATTCACGCGTTGGTAACCCCCTCCCTCATTTAACCTATTTCAAATAAAGCATGTGCTCATGAGTGCAGGTGGTTCGACCAACAATACCGACGGCGTCAGGCCAAAGCCAATAGGGCAGTTCGGACTAACGAACCAAATCACTCCCATACCTCGAATCTTTGGTGGATTCCAGATGTTGATTGCCACAACAATCAGGAAGGCTGCTCCCTCTATACAGCTCGCTTGAGCTCGGACTAGAATGCCGAGCCCATAAAGTGTGGACGTTTTATTTGGATGATGATGGGCATACCGCCCAAAGGCGATTTCGACCCCACTCCGCCAAAGGGATGAAACTCCCCGTCAAAGGTGGGACTAAGAACAAAAAGCTACACGCGACGAGAGGAAATCCCTCACCATATGACCCACCGCCGGCATCAATGCCTCCGCCATCGAAAGGATCAAAGGGTAAGTAGAACCACATCTTCGGCTAAGCCTGGTTGAACGCGGTGGAAGGATGCATTAGGGCTCGCGTCCCGAAACGTTAGGAATATACTAGACCTCGAAAACGTCGCCTACATACCCCCAGCAGGGAAGGACTACTCCGCTCTGTTGATTGTTTCTTTCCTTTTACTAACCGACATGCAGGAAGTCAGCTAAGGCATTCAGAAATTCTAAACCCCACTCGGAGATCCGAGGCCTCCGAGAGACCCGCCGAGCTCTCTTTACTCAACCGGGTTTCTAACCTAAGGGTCTCTCCAGCAAGATTATTAGCGGAGCAACGTACCCCCAAGAAAGGGATCCGACAAGATCGCAGTCCTTTCTTCTACAGTCGGACGACGTGCGATGACCTCCTCTTAAAGGCACCATCCCCTCGGAAGGGCCAATAAATTGCAGTCTAAGTTCCAAAATGAAATCATGTAAACACATCAGATAATCAGAGGAGCCGCACCCGTGCGGGCTGAGGTCAAAGCAACAGGACATTATGTATTTACAGCATGTATTTATGCCAAGCAATAAAGAATACCTTTTCGGCATTTCATATTTCGGGAAAGGTGATTTCGACATACTCGTGGAAAATTTTCTCCATCAAATGAGTCCTGATATACTCGGAGACTTAGCGTTAGCGATTCAACAACTTGCATGACCCCAGGGTCAGAACTCCGGGCTCATCAAGCCCCTGGAAGGCAACTCCGAGCTCACGAGAAGTTGTCTTCAAGATTAAACAAACTCGATGACTCAGAGACTGCTATTAATCACCATACAACTGGAAAACTCGAAACAATAAGACCCCTAGCAGGCAGCCTCGGCATAACCAGATCTATTCTACAAACTGTAAGACCTCAATAGGCATGATAAACTGTAAGACCTCAATAGGCATGATAAATTGTAAGGTCTCAATAGGCATGACAAATTGTAAGACCTCAATAGCCATAATAAACTGTAAGACCTGAATAGGCATGATAAATTGTAAGACCTCAATAGGCATGACAAATTGTAAGACCTCAATAGGCACGATAAACTGTAAGACCTCAACAGGCATGACAAACTGTAAGACCTCAACATGCATGCAAATCCTGAAGTTTAGGCTATACATCGCATTTGTAAGAATCCCTAAAGGGCATACCCTTGATGTAGACGCCTAAACTATCACTAGGGATCAAAAATGGCTACGGCCAAACGCATATGACTACGATTAAAATGGTTGATACAGCCAAAATAACGCGACTCGAGGATGCCCAACTATTGCTAAAAAATAACAGGCCACTACTCCGAATATACTTCGGAAAGAACCAGTTAAAACAGGTTTCCCTCAACAGGCAAAAACAAGCTCCGACCATGTCGGCTGCAAATCGCAAGAGCGTCGATCTACTCAACCTACGAGCTATGAACCTTACGAGGTGCTCGAAACATCGCTGACAACGACTTGAAATCGAGGTTCCTCTGGAACCAACGACGGGTCAGGCAAAAATACTATAAAAGACCTTAATGAGCGGAAACAAAGCCTACAAAAAGCCCACGAGAAAAAATAGCGTAAGAGCCATTGTTGCCAGCTAAGCAAGCCTACGGGCCTCATATTGAAAGGTCTCTACAACCAAACAACGTATGAGCCATTGTCACCAGCTAAAATAATCTTGACAACTTGAGGATTAAAATAAGCTTGAATCATTACCCGATTCGAAGACCGGATTCAAAATAGTTAACTATGCAAAGCCTCTGAACCACATACTGAAAGGTCTCAATGACCAAACGGCATAAGTGCCGCTATCACCAGCCAGAGAATCATGGAAATTTGTGGGTCGATCATAGCTCAAATCGCAACGTGACTCAAAGACTGGCCCCAAAAACTGCAATATGCCCAAGGGCACGGTATAAATGCCACTATCTTCGGCCAAAGAATCATGGAAATTTATGGGTCGATTACGGAATCGCAACGTGACTCGAAGACTGGACCCAAAAGCTGCAACATGCCTAAGGGCACGGCATGAATGTCACTGTGACCAGCCGAGTAAACCTTCGGCCCAAGCGCCCATAAGGTCACCTCGACCCAAAGCACAAAAGTCATCATCATCCGCCCGCGCAGGAAATAGCCTGAGGGTCAATTGAAGCACGAGTCACAATGCGACTCAGAGACTAAGCATAAACGGCCAGGCCCGACACAGTGGCCCCAGCACCTGCTCGTGTTAAGGAGCGCACTTAAGAGCCCCCGAATCTGTCTGATCCATTCCGAACCTATGAGGACCTCGCCTAACACAAAAACCGGCCTGACCGGTCGAAAACAAAAAAAAAAGAGGTAAAGAAGAAATAAAGCTTCAAATTCTTTCTTATATATTACACGAGCGGAAAGGGCGCATCCTCCATCTACGGGCATGTCCTACGTATATCAGAGACAAAGCGACATAACGACAAAATCTACACTCTGCATTAGAGGGCTACAACTTGTCAAATTTTCCCTCCGCAATGTCAACAAGAAGTGACCGAGCGGCACGCTCGTCCGCCGTTGCTCGAGCTAATTCCTTCGAGAGAACGAAGCCCCTTACACTGACCTCCTCTAGTACCTTTCTCTGGGATTTACAATGAATATATTCCTCGATCCACTTCTCCCGGTCAAGGGCTCGCTTCAGTTCATCTTGGGCATCTCAGCAACTTTCATATGAATCGGCATCTCACGATCAGCCTTGGTTCGGCTTAATGCCACTTCTGCCCGGGCATCGATTATCTCGGCTTTGACCTTCGAGAGATCAGATTCAAGTTTCCCAATCATATCCGCTTGAACTTTGGCATTGTCATAAGTCAAGCTGAGTTGGGCCTCGAAGGCAGGGACCTTAGCCGAGATGCTCATCTCCTCTAAAGCTCGAGCCTGCACCTGAGCCCTTAGATCCTCGCAAGCAACTCTGACGCGATTTAAGTCGTCCTTGAGGTACTCCAAGGCCTCCACCTTTTTCTGCAACTGATACGACAAAATGGAATTAGCCTTGAGGTTAAAAAGGAGCGAAGCACGCACTACAGGAAGTTACCTACTCTACCAAATAGCTCTCAAAGTTTGAGCTATGGTATGCCTCATATCGCCAATACTGTAGCTCTGGCATACATAAAACTCACCACAAAGTAAAGCCGACGGACTTCCTCGAAGTCAGAACACACTCCTATTGATCCAGCCCCTAAGGCCCCAGAAGAACCGACCCCGAGAACAACATATTCGCTCAAAGGAACTGCCAGCCGGGAATCAGGCACTCCGGGAGCAGCAGACTCGGGCGACGCCCTTTCCTCGAAAATGTGAGCCCGACCAGTACCACTTAAGGCTCCGTCACAATGCGGGTGCCGATCTCTCTTACCGCCATTTCCCCTCGGCCCGACAGCCAACGACTTTTTCCCCTCTTTGGAAAAACATTTCCCCATCCTAGGGAACCGCCCGATATCTGTAAACGGCACAAATGGAAGGGGAAAGGGTTACCTCGGGTATACCAAGGCAAGGCAAAGGCAGCATACGCGCATACCTTGGTATTGTGCTCCCCATCCGGTATGGAGTACAGCTCGCCATCTGCGCTCGTCGCAGGATGAATGGGTCACCAACCTCCGGACCCAGCCAGGCAGGTCATGGACCTCACCCGGTATCCACAAAGTTGTTGCAATAAGGGAAACAACATTATTACTCAGCTGATTTTCGCTACATGCGGAATCTGAAAAAGCACCAAATGCCTTACTCACGTGCATAATTTCACCCTTCGGGAAATGGCAAAAACTCCGCAGTGATAATATCGATCGTTCGGACCCGGATAAAGCAACTGGCCAACTCTTGATCCCCTCTGTCCTCGTCATCAACAATGAAGGGCGTGAACGAACGACACCTCAGAGTTAGCAGGCCTCGATGATGAAAGGGCCGATATAGCATGACAAGGTGGTCAAGCGTGAATTCAAGCCCAACCTTCTCCACGAGGAATCTCATTGTCAGTGCTATTCGCCAAAATGACGGATGAATCTGTGCTAGGGTAACTCGATACTTAAAGCAAAAATCAGGCACAACCGATCAGGGGGGCCAAATGTAAAAATGTATAGGTACACGCTCAAGAACCCATCAGTGGAGTCCGCAATGCCCTCATCTGGGGAAAGCACCTACAGTGACCCCCTCGCTCCAGCCGTAGTACCTCTTCGCCATCTCCAGGTGCTCCTCTCTTATCAAGGACGCCATCTCCAGAGTGAAATCCCTCGGTTCCTGAGCACAAGGAGCATGCCCCCAGTCGCATGCCAGATCGGCCCCAAAGCGGTTCCCATGACTATGGTGAAACTAACAGGTCAAGGCAAGGGCGCGCACCAACACTTTTTGCGCCTAAAGATATGAAGTACCCCATGCCGAAGTAGAAAGGCAGCTATCTAAAAGTGGTGAAGTCTTGCCAAGGAGCCGAAGCCGCCCCACATATATGCGAGAAGCAGCGACGATTCGCCTGCCCGAGGCAAGCCCCGGGAAGCCAACAGCCTCAATACATATCGACGGGTCATTACCCGATCCAGAAAACATCCACCAATGAGGAGCCAAGACTCAAGGGGCCGTTCGTATATTCTCCATGCTCGGGGTAGCACTCAATGTCAAGAACCCCCGGCCCAAAGAAGTCGGACCTTGATGAGCTTTGAATGACGACACTTGACGCAAGGCAAACACCTAGTATGGAAGGACGTACATGTGATGAAACCCGTCACCCAGGCCGCCCTTGAGAGTCCATCTCGAGGTATCAGCATCCTCGGGTGCCGCACCCTCGAGCACATATCCTCGAGGATGACTCTTTCGATCTCCACCTCCCATAGGTTCCTACCTCAATCCCCCGAGGGATCCCCTCCGGAGAAGATGAAGAAGAGGAAAAGGAGGGGACACATAGGAGGCAGAGAAAAGAGACATGGCCCGCCGAAGCCAAAGGTTGAAGATTCGGTAGGCCCCAGCCTCAGCGTCCGGTAGTGCCATTTTATCCTTTAGGAAAGAAAAAGACCTAGGGATGAAGTGCCAAATCAGGCCCGGGTAGTAGAGTGAGTAGCGGTGCATAATCCGAATAGCTATCTACATAAGGGAGAAACTGACTCCTCGTCCATCATCACCTCGGCCTAGCAGCAGCAGCAAGAGATAACATATCGACAACTGCAACAACAGTGGAACGACAGGTTTATGTTCGTTGAAGCGAAGTCCCGATAGAAGGACACAACACAATCTACGGAAACTCCTCCAAACGGCCTTAAGGTCAAGAGCCCCTAGCATGATGTTCAGGGGTGAAAGAAGATGATAAGAAGGGAAAGGCAAGTGAGCCAACGAAAGCACTGGGATAGGTAAAGCAAAGCCATGGCACCCCCGTTTATAGGAGATTACGACACGATCATCTAGGCTTTGGAAGGCTAACCGACGGACGCAGTTAATGCATCCATGGAAAATCGAGCCGATGGCGGTACCTTCACCTTGAAAAACAAGAATCAGGAGTGCAATGAATGAAGTTGAAAAGCACGAGCCTGTGGATGTCCAATCACCGCGAAGCTCAGGCCAGGAGTCGCATCATCGGTACGTCGTCGAAAGAAGCTCAAGGAGTCAAGTGTAAGAATCATTTCCCATCCCTTCATTATAGGAAACGTGGATACTATCTGTATGCGGCAAAATCAAAAGACTTGATTTCTCACTATCGGGACATTTCGGAAGCATTCCTTGGAACCCCAAGGGCGGGAGGCCGCGACCAAGTTCACAACCTCGGGGCTCGTCAGATCCCGACACGGAGGAAATGAAGACCGAAGCCAGGATGGAGGGGTAAGCCCCCAAGGCACATGGCTACGTCTGACAGGCCCGGCCTATCCAGAGCCTATGCTGAGGCATCACGTCAAACCATCCCATCTCCATACTTTGTGTTTAATCTCTACATATTTGTACCGTACCGTGTTCCCTCGCCTATATAAAGGGAACCCATAACACTTTGTAAAAGGCTGAGGTTGCTCCATTTCTCCACAAGTGCAATAATATATCTCTCTCTCTCTTTTCTTCTAAGTGGTTCATTCTCACTAGTCCGAGATCGCTTTGGCATTTATCATTCTCTTATCTGTTCTTCATTCTATAGCTTAATGTTGGATGAAAGAGCCCTATCTAATTATACCTTTAACTGTTATCCCATCCCCGGTTGTCCCCGATAGTTCGAGATCGATACCAACGCCGACCCCGAGGTCTCGTCGACCATCTCTGCACCCGAGAAACAGGCCCCTTTGGTTTGATTACTGCCACATCTTAGCTCGCATTTTATCATTATACCTCACGTTCTAAGCATTAACTACTTTGACAACTAGCTCGGGAATAGGTCACGTATTTAGAAATCCATTTACAAATTTAATTGTTGTTACCATTTTCACGGTAAACAAGAGCTCGGGAGAAGACAATTTTGGAGGGGATTTTCAGAGGATTGATTGGGATTCGAGGTGATTTGTGTCCGAGTCGAGCGGTGAGGGCATTGCGGAGTTGATTTTCATCCGATTCGAGGTAAGTAATGATTGTAAATGTTGTCCTAAGGGTATGAAACCCTGGATTTCACATCATTGTGCTACTTTGAGGTAGCACACACACTAGATGACGAGCGTGGGGTCGTTCACCATTAGGGATTGTGACTTGGTCCGTCCCGTACGAGTGTTAAGTTGCATATTTAATTGGAAACTGTTTGATATTATTGTGTTTTAGAAAGTATTGCTATGTTTTGGGTGGAATGCCATATTTGGGCCTCGTGCCAACTATTTTGGACCCTTATGGGGCTTTTTACTACTATTCCTCACTATTTTGACTTAATAATTGTGCTCAATCATGTTGTGTTTTACTGATTTCATAACCCAGCCTTATTTACTCAATTTTGGTACTATAAATGATATTTTGGGCTGAACGCCCTGTTTTACTGATAGTTCGAGTGGCTCGTGAGGTTGATGACTGAGAGAGGCCGAGGGCCTAATTGTAATGTTGATGACTGAGAGAGGCCGATGGCCTGGTTGTGAGGATTATATATTTATGGTTCGGGTTGCACGTCGTAGCTATATATACATATACATACATACATACATATATACATACATACATATATATATATATGTGTGTGTGTACATGGATCGGGCTGCACGCTACAGCGATGTATGGATCGGGCTACACGTAGCAGCAATATGTTGGGTCGGGCTGCACGTCGCAGTGATATAGCGCTTAGGCTGTAAGAGCCCCTCGGGAGTCTGCACACCCCCAGTGAGCACAATCGACTATATATATGGATCGGGTTGCACGCCGCAGTGATATATGGATCGGGCTGCACGCCGCAGTGATATATGGATCGGGCTGCACGCCGCAGCGGTTATGATATGGTACCTATTGAGCGTGAGTGCTGAGCATGAGCGTTGATTGATGAGAGTTGAGTCATGAGTGACTGAGAGGCTGCCCGTGGGGCTATATATATACACATATACGAGTGATGCTTTGCCTGAGGGGCTTATTTATGAAATTACTGTTTTTCACTCCTCCTTAAAGTAAGTCTCTACTGAATATGTTGATTAAATTACTGATTTCAATCATCTTTATATTGAGCCTCTATTGAAAATATTAAATAAATGTTTTAAACAACTTTCATTTAAACTGGAGTTTTTATGAGGTGTTCGGAATTTAATCACTGATTTGGCTTTGTTACTTCCACTAAGATTTTTTAAGTTATGAGATGTTTATGAATTTCTGTTTGCCCGAGAAACTGTATACGAACTATGTTTTGCCTGAGGGGCTGACTATAATATTCATCACTTTCACTATAAATTACATTGAACCTCTACTGAAATTGTTAGAAACACTTTTTTTCAAAGGATTTTACTTAAATTGGAGTTTAAGGAGATGATTCGAATTGTATCCTGTTTTGGAAACATACTATACCCACTATGGTGCTATGGCGTGGTTTATGTGATTTCTTACTACTCAGTCTTTATTTACTTTTATTACTTACTGAGTTGACGTACTCACATTACTCCCTACACCTTGTGTGCAGATTTAGGTATTTCTAAGCACGTTGGCAGGTTCATCGGAGTTACCAAGGTATCTGCTTGGTGATCGCAACCCTGTTTTTCTCCCTCCTTATTCTCCCTTAGTGTATTCTTATGATTTTCCCGGCCATATTGGTCTTGATGTTGTTATACAGTTGTAGTATATGCTCATGACTAGTGACACCCCGATGTCAGGCTTTCTTTTTGCACTATTGTTTGTTTTTTAAACACTATATAAATGTTTATTGCTAAATAGATTCGATCCTAAGAATGAAAACTATTGATTGGTTTTGGGTTTGTATCGGATGGACTAGTTCCATGATAGGCGTCATAACGACCGGGTTGGTTTTGGAGTCGTGACAACTTGGTATCAAAACCTAGGTTACATAGGTCTCATGAATCATGAGTAGGTTTAGTAGAGTCTCGCGGATCGGTACGGAGACGTTTGTACTTATCCTCGGGAGAATGCAAAACCTTTAGGAAAACTTCACATTCTTGAATTCTTATCGTGCGACATTGATTCATCTTGAAATGTAACCCTTGAAATTCCTTCCACACGTTTGTATGCGTGCATGAGCGACCGGCATCAGCTATGCATCGACAACTTGTGATTCCCCAAATCGAGGGGTGAGATGTGATTTCTATGTGTTGATGTTTGGCCAGTCTGGAGGACTTGAGGTCGGGCTTTTCTTGTAGCTTGAGCACTGATTTGTTGATTATGTGAGCACGTGCTTATGGATTTATATGTTCGGTGGTGTCCCTATTAGGGAAAGTGATGACTGGATAGCTACGCGATGAGTATGATGTGACTGCGAGATGTGTTCATATGATTTAGATGTGATAAGAAGAGTCAACTTGAGGGTAGGAAGAATGATTTCATGCTTGATTTCCATCTTAGTTTGATGTGTAGCTTCGAGTTATGGGTGTGTTAAAGGATCTTTTCATGTTGTCTAGTTGAGGAACGAAGTAAATTTCATGTCGTGATATGAGTTTAGACTCAGGAAGATCAAGTGACTGCGTGGTATATATGAAGGTGGAAGGGTATAAAGAGATGCTAGTTTGAGGTGAAGCAGGTGGGTTACCTCCTGGGGAGTGTTCTGAAGTTTGTGTGATCCTTATGTTGTTTGTTGGAAGGACTCTTTTACCAGTGAAATATACGTGTTGCAATTTGAATTTGGGTCACTTAAGAGAGTGGGCTTGGCTGTTACGAGGGTGAATGCGAGATTTGCAGAAGATTTGAAGTACTAGGTGGTCTATGTTACACAAGCTTATGAGGGATTGAGTTTAATCTAACTATGGTATTATGGTAGTAGTAGAGTATAAACATTATGAGTTATTGTTTGTTCTGATCTATGGCTTTGAGGCAAGTGAGAGAGTCTGCTATTAATTAGTTGATTGCACTGTTATGTGTTGTATTAATTGGTCTTCATGTTGTTATACAGTTGTAGTAGATGCTCATGACAAGTGACACCCCGATGTTGGGCTTTCTTTCCGTACTATTGTTTGTTTTAAACACTATATAAATGTTTATTGCTAAATAGATTCGATTTTATCCCAAGAATGGAAAATATTGATTGGTTTTGGGTTTGTATTGGCTAGCCTAGTTCCATGATAGGCGCCATCACGACCGGGTTGGTTTTGCGGTCGTGACAAGTTGATATCAGAGCCTAGGTTACATAGGTCTCACGAGTCATGAGCAGGTTTAGTAGAGTCTCGCGGATCGGTTGGAGACGTCTGTACTTATCCCCGGGAGGTTGCAGAACCTTTAGGAAAACTTCACATTCTTGAATTCTTATCGTGCGACATTGATTCAGTTTAAAATATAACCCTTGAAATTCCTTCCACGCATTCGTATGCGTGCATGAGCGCCCGAAATCAGCCGTGCATCAAAGGCTTGTGATTCCCCAAATCAAGGGGCGAGATGTGATTTCTGTGTGTTGAAATTTGAATTTGGGTCACTTAAGAGATTGGGCTTGGCTGTTACGAGGGTGAATGCGAGATTTGCAGAAGATTTGAAGTACTAGGTGGTCTGTGTTGCACGAACTTATGAGGGATTGAGTTTAATCTAACTATGGTATTATGGTAGTAGTAGAGTATAGACATTATGAGTTATTGTTTGTTCTGATCTATGGCTTTGAGGCAAGTGAGGGAGTCTGCTATTAATTAGTTGATTTCACGGTTATGTATTGTATTAATTGGTCTTCATGTTGTTATACAGTTATAGTAGATGCTCATGACAAGTGACACCCCGATGTTGGGCTTTCTTTCCGCACTATTGTTTGTTTTTAAACACTATATAAATGTTTATTGCTAAATAGATTCGATTTTATCCCAAGAATGGAAAATATTGATTGGTTTTGGGTTTGTATTGGCTAGCCTAGTTCCATGATAGGTGCCATCACGACCGGGTTGGTTTTGCGGTCATGACAAGTTGGTATAAGAGCCTAGGTTACATAGTTCTCATGAGTCATGAGCAGGTTTAGTAGAGTCTCGCGGATCGGTTGGAGACGTCTGTACTTATCCCCGGGAGGTTGCAGAACCTTTAGGAAAACATCACATTCTTGAATTCTTATCGTGCGACATTGATTCAGTTTAAAATGTAACCCTTGAAATTCCTTCCACGCGTTCGTATGCGTGCATGAGCGCCCGACATCAGCTGTGCATCGACGGCTTGTGATTCCCCAAATCGAGGGGTGAGATGTGACTTCTGTGAGTTGATGTTGGCTAGTCTAGAGGACTTGAGGCCGGGCTTTGCTTGTAGCTTGAGCACTGAGGTGTTGATTGTGTGAGCACGTGCTTATGGATTTATATTTTTTGTAGTGTCCCTATTAGGGGAAGTGATAACTGTATAGCTACGTAATAAGTATGATGTGACTGCGAGATGTGTTCATATGATTTAGATGTGATAAGAAGAGTCAACTTGAGGGTAGGAAGAATGATTTCATGCTTGATTTCCATCTTAGTTTGATGTGTAGCTTCGAGTTATGGGTGTGTTGAAGGATCTTTTCATGTTGTCTAGTTGAGGAACGAAGTAAATTTCATGTCGTGATATGAGTTTAGACTCAGGAAGATCAAGTGACTGCGTGGTATATATGAAGGTGGAAGGGTATAAAGAGATGCTAGTTTGAGGTGAAGCAGGTGGGTTACCTCCTGGGGAGTGTTCTGAAGTTTGTGTGATCCTTATGTTGTTTGTTGGAAGGACTCTTTTACCAGTGAAATATACGTGTTGCAATTTGAATTTGGGTCACTTAAGAGAGTGGGTTTGGCTGTTACGAGGGTGAATGCGAGATTTGCAGAAGATTTGAAGTACTAGGTGGTCTGTGTTGCACGAACTTATAAGGGATTGAGTTTAATCTAACTATGGTATTATGGTAGTAGTAGAGTATAGACATTATGAGTTATTATGTGTTCTGATCTATGGCTTTGAGGCAAGTGAGGGAGTCTGCTATTAATTAGTTGATTGCACGGTTATGTGTTGTATTAATTGGTCTTCATGTT
This sequence comes from Nicotiana tabacum, assembly GCF_000715075.1. NCBI lineage: Eukaryota > Viridiplantae > Streptophyta > Magnoliopsida > Solanales > Solanaceae > Nicotiana > Nicotiana tabacum. Next base: position 95,590,347 of record NC_134087.1, read on the forward strand.
GTTATACAGTTGTAGTAGATGCTCATGACAAGTGACACCCCGATGTTGGGCTTTCTTTCCGCACTATTGTTTGTTTTTAAACACTATATAAATGTTTATTGCTAAATAGATTCGATTTTATCCCAAGAATGGAAAATATTGATTGGTTTTGGGTTTGTATTGGCTAGCCTAGTTCCATGATAGGCGCCATCACGACCGGGTTGGTTTTGCGGTCATGACAAGTTGGTATCAGAGCCTAGGTTACATAGTTCTCACGAGTCATGAGCAGGTTTAGTAGAGTCTCGCGGATCGGTTGGAGACGTCTGTACTTATCCCCGGGAGGTTGCAGAACCTTTTGGAAAACTTCACATTCTTGAATTCTTATCATGCGACATTGATTCAGTTTAAAATGTAACCCTTGAAATTCCTTCCACGCGTTCGTATGCGTGCACGAGCGCCTGACATCAGTTGTGTATCGACGGCTTGTGATTCCCCAAATCGAGGGGTGAGATGTGACTTCTGTGAGTTGATATTTGGCTAGTCTAGAGGACTTGAGGCCGGGCTTTGCTTGTAGCTTAAGCACTGAGGTGTTGATTGTGTGAGCACGTGCTTATGGATTTATATTTTTTGTAGTGTCCCTATTAGGGGAAGTGATGACTGGATAGCTACGTAATGAGTATGATGTGACTGCGAGATGTGTTCAAATGATTTAGATATGATGAGAAGAGTATACTTGAGGGTAGGAAGAACGATTTGGTGCTTGATTTCCATCTAGGTTTGATGTGTAGCCCCGAGTTATGGGTGTGTTGAAGGATCTTTTCATGTTGTCTAGTTGTGGAACAAAGTAAATTTCATGTTGTGATTTGAGTTTAGACTCAAGAAGATCAAGTGACTGCGTGATGTTTATGACGGTGGAAGGGTATAAAGAGATGTTAGTTTGAGGCAAAGCAGGTAGGTTACCTCCTGCGGAGTGTTCTGAAGTTTGTGTGATCTTTATGTTGTTTGTTGGAAGGACTCTTTTACTAGTGAAATATACCTGTTGCAATTTGAATTTGGGTCACTTAAGTGAGTGGTCTTGGCTATTATGAGGGTGAACGCGAGATTTGCAGAAGATTTGAAGTACTAGGTGGTCTGTGTGGCACGAGCTTATGAGGGATTGAGTTTAATCTCACTATGATATTAAGGCAGTAGTAGAGTATATGCATTATGAGTTATTATGTGTTATGATCAATGGCTTGGAGGTAAGTGGGGGAGTCTGGTATTAATTAGTTGATTGCACGGTTATGTGTTGTATTAATTGGTCTTGAATTAGTTGATTGCACGGTTATGGGTTTTTGACCAGCTTCAGGGCACACGAGTGTTTTCTAAATTGACTTGCGCTCAAGCTACCATCAGTTGAAAATTTGGGAGACAGATATCTCGAAGACTGCTTTTAGGACTCGGTATGGTCATTACGAGTTCCTTGTTATGTCATTTGGGCTGACCAATGCCCTAGCCGCCTTTATGCATTTGATGCACAGTGTGTTCTGGCCATATCTTGACTCGTTCGTCATTGTTTTTATTGATGATATTCTAGTGTATTCCCGGAGTCAGGAAGATCATGAGCAGCACCTGAGGACTGTGCTTCAGACTTTGAGGGAAAAGAAGTTATATGCAAAGTTCTCAAAATGTGAGTTTTGGTTGGATTCCGTGCCATTCTTAGGCCACGTGGTATCGAGTGAATGTATTCAGGTGGATCCTAAGAAAGTGGAGGCAGTGCAGAGTTGGCCCAGACCATCCTTAGCTACAGAGATCCGTAGTTTTCTTGGCTTGGGGAGTTACTACCGTCATTTTGTTGCGGGGTTTTCCTAGATTGCAGCCCCTATGACTAGGCTGACCCAGAAGTGTGCTCCGTTATAGTAGACAGAAGAGTGTGAGGCGAGCTTTCAGAAGCTCTAGACAGCTTTGACTACAGCCCCAGTTTTGATATTGCCTACAGGTTCGGGGTTTTATACTGTCTATTGTGATGCCTCAAGGATTGGCCTTGGAGCGGTATTGATGCAGGATGATAGGGTGATTGCCTACGCGTCCAGACAATTGAAGGTACATGAGAAGAACTATCCTATCTATGATCTCGAGTTAGCTGCTATTGTTCACGCCTTGAAGATCTGGCGACATTATTTGTACGGTGTGCCTTGTGAGATTTATACTGATCACCGGAGTTTGCAACATCTGTTCAAGAAGAAGGATCTTAATTTCCGCCAGAGGAGGTGGTTAGAGCTGCTGAAGGACTATGATATCAGTATTTTATATCACCCGGGCAAGACCAATGTGGTAGCCGATGCTTTGAGTCGCCGGGCAGAGAGTTTTTGGTGAGTTTGTCTTATTTACTAGCAGCGGAAAGGTCTATGGTGATAGATGTTCAGGCCTTAGCCAGCCAGTTTGTGAGATTGGATCTTTCGGAGCCCAGTCGGGTTCTAGCTTGCGTGGTTTCTCGGTCTTCCTTATTTGATCTTATCAGGGAGCGTCAGTTTGATGAACCTCATTTCCTTGTACTCAAGGACAAGGTGTTGCACGGTGAAGCCACAGATGTGACTATTGGTGATGATGGGGTATTGAGGATGCAGGGTCGGATTTGTGTATTCAATGTTGATGGGCTTCAGGAGTCTATTCTAGAGAGGCCCATAGTTCGCGGTATTCCATTCATCCGGGTGCCGTGAAGATGTACCAGGATTTGAGGCAGCACTATTAGTGGAGGCGGATGAAGAAAGATGTAGTTGGATTTGTAGCTCGGTGCCTCAATTTTCAGTAGGTGAAGTATGAGCACCAGAGACCGGGTGGGTTGCTTCAGCAGATAGAGATTCCGGAGTGGAAATGGGAGCGGATCACCATGGACTTTGTAGTTAGGATCCCACGGACTTTGAGGAAGTTCGATGCCATTTTGGTGATTATGGACCGACTGATCAAGTCCGCGCATTTCATTCCTGTGTGTACTACCTATTCTTCAGAGTGTCTGGTGGAGATTTATATTCGGGATATTGTTTGTCTGCATGGTATTCTAGTTTCCATCATTTCAAATAGAGGTACTCAGTTTACATCACGATTCTGGAGGGCCGTACAACATGAGTTGGGTACTCGGGTGGAGTTGAGTACAACATTTCACCCTCAGACGGACGGACAGTCCGAGCGCACTATTCAGATTTTTGAGGATATTCTCCGTGCATGTGTGATTGAGTTTGGAGGTTCTTAGGATCAGTTCTTGCCATTGGCAGAGTTTGCCTACAATAACAACTATTAGTCTAGCATTTAGATGGCACTGTATGAGGCTTTATATAGTAGGAAGTGTAGATCCCCGGTGGGTTGGTGATGTTCAGGAAGAAAGGGAAGTTGAGTGCGAGGTTTATTGGTCCTTTTGAGATATTGTGGCGTGTTGGGGAGGTTGCTTATGAGCTTGCCTTACATCCCAGTTTGGCAGGAGTTCATCTGGTATTTCATGTTTCAATGCTCCGTAGGTATCACGGTGATCTGTCACACGTGTTGGATTTCAGTTCAGTCCAGTTAGACAAGGATCTATCTTATGTTAAGGAGCTAGTGGCAATAATGGACAGGCAGGTTAGAAAGCTAAGGTCAAAGAACATTGCATCAGTAAAGATTCAGTGGCGGGGTCAGCCAGTCGAGGAGGCAACCTAAGAGTCCGAGTAGGATATATGCGGCCATTACCCTTATCTTTTCACTACTTCAGGTATGTCTCTATGCTCGTTCGAGGACGAACGAATATTTAAGTGTAGGAGGATGTAACGACCCAGCCGGTTGTATTAAGAATTTACACCCCGATCCCCTATTAACTACATTCCCCATGTTTGTTTCTGCTATTGTGAGTTGCCGGGAGGATTTATTTGGAGTTTCGGAGAGTTTTGGGACACTTAGTCCCTAAATGAGAGTTTAAGTTGTAGAATTTGGGCCGTAGTTGGAGCAGTGTGAAGAAGGCATCGGAATGGAAATCCGATGGTTCCGTTAGCTCCGTTGGGTAATTTCGGGCTTATGGCATGTGTCTGATTGTGTTTTGGAGGTCCGTAGCTAATTTAGGCTTGAAATGCCGAAAGCTGAATATTTGAAGTTTCTGGTTCGATAGTGAGATTTTGATATCGGGGTTGGAATGGAATTCCGGAAGCTGGAGTAGCTCCGTCGTGTTGAATGTGATGTGCTTGCAAAATTTCAGGTCATTCGGACGAGGTTTGATAGAATTTTTGATCGAAAGCGTAAATTGAGAGTTTTTGGAGTTCTTAGGCTTGAATCCGATGTTAAATTGGTGTTTTGATGTTGTTTTGAGCGTTCCGAAAATTGGAACAAGTTTGAATGATGTTTTAGGATTGGTTGGCATGTTTGGTTGAGGTCCCAGGGGCCTCGAGTGTGTTTCGGATGCTCAACAGATCATTTTTGAAACTTAGCGAATTGTAGAAAAAGTTGCAATAGTCAGTTCTTGTTTCCTTCTTCGCGTTCGCGAATGGGGTCTCGCGTTCGCGAAGAGGAGCTGGGGTTGGTGAAGGGTTAATGCTTCGCGTTCACGAGGATGTGGGATTTTATACCTACGCTTTCGCAAAGGTAGTCCCGCGTTCGCATAGGAGGAGGAGTTTGGTCATCGCGTTCGCGACTTGGGCATCGCGTTCGCAAAAGAGGAAAGCTGGACCAAGTGGAGTTGTGCTTCGCGAATGCGAGGGTCCTTCCGTATTTGCGAAGAAGGAATTAGCTGGGCAGAATATAAAATTTCAAAGTCGAGGGTTTAGCCATTTTTGTGAAAACTAGAGCTTGGGAGCTCGATTTGAGCGAGGTTTTGAGGAATTTTTAGAGATATCGATTGGGTAATGATTCTTATCTCTTTTTTTCTTATAACCTATTAATCTAAACACGAAATTAATCATTTAATTTCGGAATTGGGATGAAAATTGGGGGAAAGTTCTTAGACCTAAATTTCGAGTTTTGATTAGGGATTTGGCATTGGATTTGGATAATTTTGGTATGGTTAGACTCGTGAGAGTATGGAGATTCTTAAAATATAAATTTTACCCGATTCCGAGATGTGGTCCTGGGAGGCATTTTGGTTATTTTACCTAATTTCGCGTATTAGCTTAGAATTTATTTGTGGAATCAATTACTTGAAGTGATATTTACATTATGCAATTGAATTAAATAGATTTGCGCCATTTGGAGTCGGGTACTCATGGCAAGAATATGGTTTCGGGTTGATTTTGAGCCGGTTCGAGGTAAGTGGCTTGCCTAACCTTGTGTGGGGGAAACTTCCCCTACAAATTGGTATTATTGATATTTAAAATGCCTTGTACGTGAGGTGACAAGTGCGTACTTGTGCTAATTATTGGAAAATCCAGTTTTCATTAAGTAATTATAATTGCGTTTCTTTTCCTGTTTATATTACTTGCAATTTAAGCATGTTGTTAGCTTAGGGAAGCATGCCTAATTGACTTAATTGCTTACTTGCTCAAACTACCTTATTTGGATTATGTGCAACATACTAGGCTAGAAATACCTGTTTTACCTTGGTATGGAATTTGAATTGAATTGTCTATTCTTCATGTTGTTGTTGTGTGTTTACTTTGGGATTACGGGACGGTATCCCGGGAGATCCCCCTGCGTGTGTACTTTGGGACTACGGATTGGTATTCCGGTAGATCCCCCTGTACATTTACATTGTAACTACGGGACTGCACCCGGTAGATTCCCCCTGTATTGGATATTTACACTGGGACTACAGATCGGATTTTTGGTAGATCCCCGTGCATTATGAGTTAGACTATGGGACTGCACCCGGGAGATCCACTGGATATTTATATTTTGGGACTACAGGACTGTATCCTGGGAGATCCCCGGTTGTTATCTATGTGTTGAGCTGTACTTCTTTCTATGATTATTTTGTCTCTGTTATAGTTGTTGTTGTTCTTTCTATTTTGTGTTATTTCTTACTGTTGCACTTAGTTGTACTTTTTCATTCTATACTGTTATACCTTATATTTCATTTAATCTCAGTAGGGCCATGACTTCCTCGTCACTACCCGACCGAGGTTAGGCTTGGCACTTACTAAGTACCGTTGTGGTGTACTCATGCCCTTTTTACGCATGTTTTTCATGTGCAGATCCAGGTACTTCCACTCAGTCTTATCACACTTGAGGCGAGGCGCTTTCGTAGAGACTAAGGTATATCTGACGCATCCGCAGACCGAAGAGTCCCTTTCTATTCTCAGTACTAGTATAGCCCTTGTGTCTTTCCTTGTTGATAGATATTTCTGGAGTTCGAGTTTTTTATGTAAACTCTTAGCTTGTAATTCATGGGGTTCCAGATTTTGGGAGTGTTAGGTTGAGATTTTTGTACTGTTATATGTCAGGCGGCATCTTAAACACTGTTTCATTTTGTTATATCGACTTTTAATTATTTTCTTTCCGAAATTGTTCTTTTTCCGCATTTGTTAGGCTTACCTAGTCATAGAAACTAGGTGTCGTCACGATAGTTCACGGAGGGCGAACTGGGGTCGTGAAACTTCATGTTCTCGTGTTGGTGGTCGCGTTCACGAGGGGTAAGCGCCTTAAGCTTCGCGTTCGCGACCCGTTCCCCGTGTTCACATAGGGCTAAACCACACAAGCCCCAAGTTCCCTTTCGCAATCGCGAAGCATAAAGCACCAAGTATCAACAACAGTGAAAAACCTACAATGGCCTAAGTCCAAAAATCACCCGTAGCCTATCTGAAACTCACCCGAGCCCCTCGGTCTCCAAACTAAACATGCACATAAGTGTAATAACATCATACAAACTTTCTCTCGCGATCAAAACATCAAAATAATACCTAGAACTACGAATCAGACACCAAAACGAATGAAGTTTTCAAAGAAACTTAAGAACTTCCAATTTAATAACCGGACGTCCGAGTCACGTCAAACCAACTCCGTTTTGCACCAAAATTTGCAGACAAGTCATAAATACTGAAATGAACCTATACCAAGTTCCAGAACCGAAATCCGATTCCGGTAGCAACAAAGTCAGCCTATGGTCAAACTTAGGAATTCTTTAATGCTTTAAATTGTTAGTTTACAATAAATTACTTCAAATCAAGTTAGGGACTTTTGAATTTAATTTCGAGCATACGCGCAATTCCCAAATCACAATACGGACCCACCGGGACCATCAAAATACTGATCCGGGTCCGTTTACACAAAACATTGACCTTAGTCAATTCAAGTGAGTTTTTAAGGCTAAATTTCACTTTTTCATAGATTTTTCACATAACAATTTCTAGAAAAAGATATGTCCTGCACATACAAATCGCGGAAGGCTAAACCGAGCTATTCAAGGTCTCAAAACACAAAAATAAAGGGTAAAACTATAAATGACCTATAGGGTCATCACAATACTTTACATGCTAGTCCAAATAAAAATTATGGGCCAATATGATTAGATTAATTATATTAGTCTGATATATGTGGATTAAATAAACAAATCTGAATTTATTGGGCTAACCCATTTACTTGGGGCATAAGTGATGGGGCCACTTCATTAGGCCCAAGATGTCATCTTCTTAGAGGTCCATTTTGGTGCCATATGTCAAATGACGTGACACGCCATGTCAGACAGAAAATCCAACATGATCGTGCCACGTGTCAAAATGACAAGGCATGTCAAGTCAAATTAAAAGGCCAATGAAACTATGCCAAATGTACAAGTGACATGTTATGACCAATCAAATGCGGCCTTATCACTTTTCAATCTTATTGGTCGTAAAGAGTTTGTTCTCATTACAATTTTTCCCTTCCACAACTATAAATATGGATCTTCATAATCTAGAAAAGAGATCAGAAGCTATAACAAGAAGACACAAGGGAGCTCGTGGATCAAAGGCCACAATTCTTTGCAAACTGCAAATGTTCAAGCATTCAAGCACTTCAACACAAATCTCAAATATTCAAGATCAAGACGAAGTCAAATCAAATACAAGGCATTCAAGATCATGGCTACTTGTTCGTGATAAAATTTGTGGCAACTATCAAAGCATCCGTGGAGGATAAATTAAATTCAAATTCATGTCACGACCCGGAATTCTCACCCTCGGGACTGTGATGACGCCTAATATTTCATTTGCTAGGCAAGCCAATGTTAGATATAGTTATTATCTATTTTTAACAATTCAAATTAAATGAAAACCAATAAACTGTATAAACTAAAATAACGGCGACATCCAGATACAATCCCAGGACTGGTGTCACAAGTACATGAGCGATTAGAGTACTATAAATAATAGTCTGAATGAAAGCATAACTGTCTAAAATGAAATAGACAGCTAGAGTAATGTAGAAGGGGACTTCAGGGCTGCGAACGTCGTACAGTTGTACCTCAAGTTTCCAAGCACCTGAGCAATCTACTGATCGCCGCTAGGATCAACTCCAAAATCTGCATAAGAAGTGCAGCGTGTAGTATGAGTACAACCGACCCCGTGTACTCTGTAAGTGTCGATCCTAACCTCAACAAAGTAGTGACGAGGCTAAGGTAATTAGTTAAACAAAATTCTTTTTTTATAGCATAATAATAATAATAATAATAATAATAATAATAATAATAATAATAATAATAATAATAATAATAATAATAATAATAATAATAATAATAATAGGAAAGGAAAACAAGAAAAAGTAAGGGAGTTAACTTAAGAAAAAGAACTCAATTCTTTTAATCAGAGAACTCGAAATAACCGATCTCACAATTTGATGTAACAACACTGGAAATCAACACAATAACAACAATGAATACAGAACACACAATCCATGCGACGCGCAACCCGTTCCCAGCATACACACACAATCCTCCCTTATTTTACCATATCAATATCAAAATCACATATAAAATTTGTTGCGGCGCGCAACACGATCCCACCGTATCAATATCAAAATTCTCCCTTATTCTGCCATATCAATATCATAATCATATATAAAATCTATTGCGGTGCGCATCCCGATCCCACCATATCAATATTAAAATCCTCCCTTATTCTACCATATCACAACGGTTGCAGCATGCAACCTAATCCATAAACAAATTCAATAATAATAATCAATCCAACAACTCAATTCATAAGAATTTCTACGATTAAAGAATATGAAAGCAAAACAATAAAGGAACCACGTACCAAATCAAGGGATACTACAATTAATACAAAAGCAACAAGACAAGAAAAATATATGACAGTTAAAGTGTACAAGTAAGACAATCAAGACAAGTAACAATTAATCATGGAAGGAACGAACATTTCAATACAAGAATAATTAATGACAAGTTATAAGTTACGGCATAGAAAGCAATTAATGCTTGTAATAATTAAGACATGGAATAAGATAATTCATGAAATTCAAGAAAAGCATGGAAACAATTATTGTGACGGCGTATATACACTCGTCACCTCGCGTTTACGCCGTTACACACACACAATTTACATAACATATAGTTCAAGGGTTCCTAATTCTCTCAAGTCAAGGTTAGACACAACTCTTACCTCGCTCTGCAACCAACTCAAAGCTCAACCAGGTCCTTTCCTCTAAAATCTGTCTCCAAACCAATCGAATCTAACCGAAATCCACTTAATATCATCAAACAATACTAAGGAAATCAATTACAATACATAAAGCTAAGATCTTTACACTTTTCCAAAAAAAGTCAACCCCGAGCTTGCTTGGTTAAAACCCGAGATTCGGACCAAAACCTAATTACCCATTTATCCCCCAGCTCGATTATGTGATTAGTTTCCAGATTCGACCTCGATTTGAGGTCTAAATCTCAATTTTATAAAAAAAACCCCAATTCTACAAAAAAATCCTAATTTTCTACCATGAAAGAGCATAAATTAAGGTTAGAAACCAGTCGGCGTTGATGGAAATGGAAGAAAATGAGTTAAAGTATACTAACCTATGAAGTGGGGATGAAATTTCTCTTCATAATCGCCTCTAGGCCGAGCTCTAATGTGAAGATACTGAAAAAAGAAGAAAATCTCGATTTTTAGAAGTATAAAAGACTGGGCATCAGGTGTTCATCGCGTTCGCGAGACACCTGACGTAATCGCGAAGAAGCAGCACCAAAGGCCTTCGCATTTGCGAGCTACTCTTCGTGTTCGTGAAGGCTTACACCCACCTGCCCTCGCGTTCGAGGTCCTTATGCCGCGTTCGCAAAGAGTAACGGCTAGCTCCCCTCCTAGTCCCCATAACCCTACTTGTTTCCGAGAGGCCAGTCGCTTTCGCTAAGGGCATACCCCTCAGTGGTTCGTGTTCGTGACCAAGACATTGCGTTCGTGATGACGAATTCCTCCCCGGTCCCAGTTACCCTTCGCGATCACGGGAGTATCTTCGCGATCATGAAGAAGGATACACCAGACATCAGCGGTCTCAGAAACTAGCAGTAGCCTACATCCAAAAATCACTTTGTAGCCTATCCGAACCAAACATGCACACAAGTGTAATAACATCATACGAACTCGCTTGTGCAATCAAAATACCAAGATAATACCTAGAACTACTAATCGGACACCGAAATGAATGAAATTTCCAAAGAAACTTATGAACTTTCAATTTAACAACCGGACGTCCGAATCACGTCAAATCAACTCCGTTTTGCACCAAATTTTGCAAAAAAGTAATAAGTAGAGAAATGAATTTATACCAAGTTCCGGAACTTAAATCCGAACCTGCAACAAAGTCAACCTATGGTCAAACATAGGAATTTTTAAACCTTCAAATTACTAGTTTTTAACAAATCGCGTTAAATCAAGTTATGGACTTCTGAATTCGATTTCGGGCATACACCCAAGTTCCAAATCACGATACAGACCTACTGGGATTGTCAAAATACTGATCCGGGTCTATTTACACAAAATTTTGACTGTAGTCAATTCAAATACATTTTAAGGCAAAATATTACATTTTCTTTAGTTTTTCACATAAAACTTTTTCGAAAAAAGACACGAATTGTGCATGCAAGAAGGCTAAACGGAGCTATTCGAGGTCTGGGAATACAGAAATGAAGGCTAAAGATCTAAATGACCTATCGAGTCAGCATATTCTCTACCTCTAAAACAAACGTTCGTCCTCGAACGGACATAGAATGGTACCTTGACTGTTGAAAAGGTGTGGATATCTACTCCGCATGTCCGACTCGGACTCCCATGTAGCTGCCTCGATCGGCTAACCTCTCAACTACACTTGAATTGAAGGATAACTTTTAGACCTCAATTTGTGGACCTGCCGGGCTAACATGGCCACCAGCTCCTCCTCATAAGTCAAATCTTGTCCAATTAGATTGAGCTAAAATATAACACATGGTATGGATTGCCGTGACACTTCCGGATCTTGGACACATGGAACACCGAATGGATTGCTGATAAACTAGGTGGAAATTCCAGTCTATAGGCTACCTCACCCACTCTCTCAAGAATCTCAAAGGGTCTGATATATCTAGGGCTTAACTTTCCCTTCTTTTCGAACCTCATCATACCCTTCATGGGTGAAACCCAAAGCAATACCCTCTCTTCAACCATGAATGCAACATCACAAGCTCTACGATCGGCATAACTCGTCTGCCTAGACTAAGCTGTTCGAAGCCAATCCTGAATAATATTGATGTTTTCCAAGGCATCTTGAACCAAATCGGTACCCAACAATCGAGCCTCTCCCGGCTTAAACCAACCAACTGACGAACGATATTGCCTCCCGTACAATGCCTCACAGGGAGCCATCTGAATACTCGATTGGTAGTTGTTTTTTTAGGAAAACTCCGCAAGTGGCAAGAACTGATCCCAAGAACCCCCAAAATCCATAACGCAAGTGCAAAGCATATTATCCAATATCTGAATAGTGTGCTTGGATTGTCCATCCGTTTGGGGTGAACTGTTGTACTCATATAAACTCGTGTGCCTAACTCACATTGTACGACCCTCCAGAAGTGTGAGGTTAACTGCGTACCTCGATTAGAAATGATGGATACAGGCACACCGTGAAGACGAACGATATCGCGGATATAGATCTCAGCCAACCGCTCTAAAAAAATAGGTAACTGCCACTGGAATTAAATGTGTCGACTTGGTCAACCTGTCCATAATGACCCATACTGTGTTGAACTTCTTCTAAGTCTGTGGGTGCCCAACAACAAAATCCATGGTAATACGATCTCACTTCCACTCAGGAATCTCCAGCCTCTGAAGCAAACCACTAGGCCTCTGATGCTTGTACTTTACTTGCTGACAATTCAGGCACCGAGCTACATATGCAACTATGTCATTCTTCATTCTCCTCAACCAATAATGCTGCTGCAAGTCCTGATACATCTTGGTGACACCCGAATGAATGGAATACTGGGAAATGTTGGCCTCCTCAAGAATAAACTTACGAAGCTCATCCACATTGGGCAAACAAATCCAACCCTGCATCCACAAAACCTCATCACCTCCAATAGTAACCTGCTTGGCACCACCGTGCCATATTATGTGCTTAAGGACAAGCAAATGGGGATCATCATACTGACTCTCTCTTATGCGCTCATACAAAGAAGACCGAGAGACTATGCAAGCTAGAACACGACTGGGCTCCGAAACATATAACCTCACGAACTGATTGGCCAAAGCGTGAACATCTTATGCAAGCGACCTCTCCCCAACTAGAATATACGAAAGGCTACCCATACTGAAACCATTTCTACTCAAGGCATCAGCCACTACATTGGCCTTCCCCTGATGATATAAAATGGTGATATCATAGTCTTTCAACAGCTCCAACCACCTCCTCTGCCTCAAGTTGAGATCCTTCTGCTTGAACAAATACTGTAGACTCATGATGATTCGTGAATACCTCACACGACACATTGTAAAGATAGTTCCTCCAAATCTTCAGCGCATGAACAATGGCTGCCAACTTTAAGTCATGAACATGGTAATTCTTTTCATGTACCTTCAGTTGCCGTGACGCATAGGTAATCACCCTGTCATCCTGCATCAATACTGCACCGAGCCCAAGGGACCCAAATCAACCCGAAAGCTTCTCGAAATGAAACTAACCAATCATATAAGTCATAAAATCATAAACACACATGTGTGAATCATAAAAAGGGGTAACATGGCTAAATTATACAAAACGGCCGGTCGAGTCATTACAAAGATATCGATAATCATACATTTTAAAGAGGGAATGTTTATTACCAGTTAACAAATGAGTGATTTTATAGGATAGAAAGTAACATATATAGATTGTATAATTTTCAAGAATGATAATTAAAATTTTGTGAAATTTGATATATTTAGTTTCCAAATATATATATATATATATATATATATATATATATATATATATATATATATGTTATTTATTAAAAAAGGTGATATTGAATTAAATCCAACCAATTAGCTATCTTGAAACAAAATAAAACGAAAATTTCCTTTTCATAATGTTTCAAGTAAAACAACAAACATGAATTTGGATATTAAATGGAGGCAAAATAGTTGCTTTAGCATCTTAAGTTGTTTTTTTTTTTTAAAATTATGAGTTTTGTTGTCTCTTCTTAAAATAGCTTATTTATATTATAATAAATATACATGACGCACATTATAGTAGAATTAGTAATTTACGGTCCAACTCTTCATTAACCTCGCACTTTTGCCAACTTAGATCATGTAATGACCCGATCGGTCGTTTTAATCTCTAGTGCATCGTTCGGCAGTTTGAGGCCATGAGCAGCTTCACTTCAGGTATCATGACTTGTACACATGATTGGAATTGAATTTCGGGAAGCTCGGAGTTAATTTGGAAAGAAAATTCTCATTTTAAAAGCTTTAAGTTGAAAGAATTGGCTAAGATCGGATTTTTGAGTGACGACCTCGGAATCGAGATTTGAAGATTCCAGCAGGTTCGTATGATGGTTTTGGACTTGGGCGTATGTCTGGATTGGGTTTTGGATTACCCGGGAGCATTTCAGCGCTTGCTGTGGAAGTTAGCATTTTTGGAAGAATTTTATAAATTTGGGTTGAAGCTAATTTCAGTGTTATCGATGTCCGTTTGGGATTCTAAGTCTGAGAATAACTCTGTACGGTGATTCTGGTATTAGGAGCATGATCGGGTGTGGATTTGGAGGTCCGTGGGTCATTTTGGAGTAATTTGGTAAAAGTTAGAAATTTGAAGGTTTTTGAGAAGTGTAACCGGAGGTGGACTTTTTGATATCGAGGTCAGATTCCGATTCTGTAAGTTGGAGTAGGTCCGTAATGTCAAATATGACTTGTGTGCAAAATTTGAGGTCAATCGGACGTGATTTGATAGGTTTCGACATTGATTATAGAAGTTTGAAATTCTAAAGTTCATTAAGCTTGAATTGGAGGGCGATTCACGGTTATAGTATTGTTTGATGTGATTTGAGGCCTCGAGCAGGTCCGCATTATGTTTATGGGACTGGTTGGTGTGATTGGACGAGGTCCCGGGGGCCTTGACTAGATTTCAGATGGTTAGCAGATCACATTGGAGTTGGGAGAAGGAGCTGAAGCCTGCTGTCATCTGGTGTAACCGCACCTGCGAGGTCCTGGCCGCAGGTGTAGAGCCGCAGAAGCGGCCAAAGGAGCGCAGATGCGATTGAGAAGGGAAATGTTGGGACGATCATCTTGCCGCATAAGCGGGACCGCACCTGTGGAAGAGGAAGCGCAGAAGCGGAGTGAGGGGCCTGGTGAAAGACCACAGAAGCGGTAGTGGGGCCGCACCTGCGGAACCGCAAAAGTGGTCAAGTGACCAGAGGTGCGAAAATCGGGCAGGGCAGTGTGTTCTTTTAAAGCAAGGCTTTGGCTCCTTTTCACCATATTCCCTCCATGAGAGCCGATTTTGGAGCAACTTTGGAGTGCCATTTTCATCACCAAACATGAGATAAGTGGTTTATACTAGTTTTGAGTTAAATATATGATTATATATAGATTTGAACATGAAATATTGTATAGATTGTCGGGTTTTTGGTAGAAGACCTAGAATTTGGTATTTTTGATTTTGACCACGAATTTGGGCATGAAATTGGAAACAAAATATATATTTGAGTTCGTAAAGTTATGGTAATCATTATCTTCGAAAAGTTTTGGAATTCGGGCACATGGGTCGGAGGGCAATTTGGTCAACTTTTCGAGCGGACTTGGGAATTGATATAAATTGTATTGTTATGAGTATTTGAGTATATATTTATGGGTTTGCTCAATTACTGACTAGTTTTGGAGCGTTGGGTATCGGGTTGAGTTGTCGGAAGGGCTTGGGAGCTGGTTTTGGAACTTCGGAGCGAGGTAAGTGTCTTTTCTAACCTTGTAAGAGATAATTGTCCCCATAGGTGAATTAATTGGATATGTGCTTCTATTTGTGGGGGCTACGTATGCACGAGGTGACGAGAGTCCGTGCGTAGCTATTATTATGCTTAAGTCCGGGTAGTCTAGGACCCAAAAGCATGCTTACTTGATATTATTGTAACCTTATTAACAGTTTAAATTGCTTAAATCATATCAAAGTGGTAAATGATTTTCTAAAAGAGTTAAACTTCGTTTTCTTGACTTGTAAAAGAGAAATTGATACCTCCTTGAATAATTGTTTCCCTGATGAAGTCTTGATTGACTGTTTGAATGTGTGTTTCTATGTGTACATGCGTCACATGTATGATTCACAAGCGGGGTGATTCTTTATTTATATTTGACCGCATCGCATGTATGATTCGCGAGCGGGGTAATAGATGAATCTATGGTTCGCGCCATTTGACCATCTGGCAGTGCACTTTTTATTATTATGTTGGATCGAGTCGTACGACCTCGGCATGATTTGCACATGCTTGTAATGCTTGATTGAGATTTACAAAATTGATATTTCCTCCCTGGTCTGAGATAAATTGATAAAACAATGAAATATAAATCTTTTGATATCTATTGTTATTAAAGGAATTGTTTACTTGCTCCAAGACTTATGAGTTTACATTTGCCTTATAAAATCCATGATTTTTCACATTATTAATATATTACTATTAGACCACTAGTAAGTGTCAAAGTCGACATCTTGTCACTACCTCTTTGAGGTTAGATGGGATACTTACTAGGTACACGTTATTTTTGTACTCATACTACACTTGTTGTGCATTTTTGTTGCACATGCACATATATGACTAGTGGCCTAGTTAGGCGCAGCGGCATGGTTGATACAGAGACTTAGGTGAGCTGCCCTCTTGAGATGGACCGCAGCCTGCAGAGTCTCCTTCAGAGTATTGTATTGTATTTTTTTTCTTTGTTATCCAATTTTGTATTCCGGACAGTTATTATATTACATCTATTTCCTAAAAGTTGCTCATGCACTTGTGACACCGGATTCTAGGATGACTATGAGATTTTTCAAATTTAGATTGTAAACTTTTTTAATTATTCTGTACAGATTACCTTTTTTGTCAAATTGACAGAAAATTATAGTTTTCAAAAATTCTAAAACAAGGACTAAGTTAAGCATTTATGGTTGGCTTGCCTGACAGTGGTGTCCGGCGCCCTCACGACCCTTAGTAGATTTTGGATCGTGACAATATGGTATCAGAGCACAAGGTTCCCTTAGGTCTCACGAGTCATGAGCGAGCCTAGTAGAATCTTGTGGATCGGTACGGAGACGTCTGTACTTATCTTCGAAAGGCTACAGGGCTGTTAGGAGCACTTTTCTTCTTGATTTCTCATCGTGCAATTTGATTCCTTTGAGGCTTATGCCCTTGTTTCCTTCCTACTCGATCTTATGCGGCATGAAGCACTTATTATAAATCGGGAATTGAGGAATTTTAATGGTACTACATAGGTGGTGCGGGATGTTTCTCCAAGCATAGTTGGTTGGGCTATTGTCGTCGGCTTGCGGAAGGATATTATGTCATTTCATCTCGGTAGCTACACTTCTGAGAGCTTTGAGGGCTATGCACAGGTTGCTATGACGCTCATAATTTGGTTATCGCATTGCATCGGTATGATGGTAGGAGGAGTGCCCATGCATCGGGGCAATGAACGACTTGAAGGGAGGTCTACTCAGAGCATAATTCAGATATTCGGTATTTTATTTCTAGCGGAGGAAAGGCAATCAGACTATAATCGTTCACGTTTGGGTTGACGGAGTAACGAGACTTGGTATTTTCGAGCATGGTAAAACTTTCATCTACGATGTGGTGTCATTGTCCTTGATTGAATGTGTCACGACCCAAATCGATGGGCCACGATGAGCACCTGATGCCATACTCAGCCCGAGTGTACCACTCTGTAACTGTGAACTCTGGAGGGGTAATCCTTAACTTAGGCCGATGGGGCCATACTCTAAATCATCTAAAAATATCATATCTCTCATCTGAGGGATAAACATACCCAAAAGCTCATATATATATATATATAACTGTGCAGGCTGATGAGGCCGCCATAAACGTCTACTGATAGACCAAAATATACAGGACTCGTCTACAAGTCTCTAGAGATAACTGAATTGTATCATGATCGTGAACCTGTATATATAAAATAGTCTCCAAGCTATAGACCTGGTAACTCCAAGAAAGTGGAGCGTACCAACCATGCTGATGTTTGACTCTATTTACTAGGAAGATTTATCCAGTTGTCTATCAGGACCTGCAGGCATGAAATGCAGTGTCTCCGGCAAAAGGGACATCAGTACGAAATAATGTATCGAGTATGTAAGGTAATAAAATAACTGAAAGCTGAAATTGAACTGATAATATAATAATTGAAAGTAACTGAGAGTCAAAGATAATTTGAAGCTATGCTTAACTATTGATACTGATTCAAATCTCTCAATATAGTAAGTAAAATAGTTGTCCGGTCCTATAATGCTCGGTATGTGTAACTTCTCTGCCGTAGTAGGCTTGCTCATAGGTGCTCGACCATACTAAGCTCTATATCTCGGCCATTCTAGGCTCGCTCATAGGCGCTCGACCATAGTGGGCTCAGGTATATAACTTACCATCTGATCAGAGGCTGCCCAATAGGGGCCTGCCCATTGATTATAGCTCGATAGTAATGAAAATACTGTAATACTGTATACATAGACTCTCTTCTCTCTTGACTGAAAGAAGACAATACTCAATTGAATATGATAAGGGAGAATACTATAGCTTATGAGACTAGAAAAATGTACATAAATTCAGGAATATGAATTTCTCTTTATGCCTCGTTATCAAATTTGTGTAATTATGAGATCATACCAAATTGAAGGAAGGGCTTAACCTTAACATACCTGTATGATCTCCACCGTATTACTCAACAAAGCTCAAAATAACTTCTCGCATCTACAACAAGTGAAATGATATTGCCGTTAACATATAATGTCGTACCATCGTATTTGGCTAGTCACATGACTTAAGGAAAATCGGGCACCAACTCTCCTATTTTTATTACATCCCAAAGACCACTAAGGGTCATCAATAACCCAACAATAACAACCACAACCAACACCAGCAACAACAATAATATAATCCAATATGAGTTTCTCCGATTATCTTAACAACCATATTGAGCAGCAAGCTCATTTTTTTACTCATAACAATATATAAATTGAATCCAACTCCTATTCCATAAATTAGTTTACAAACTTCATAGCATCATACTTATATGTACCATATTATTTCTAGTTTAAGACCTCCGCAAAATGCCTTCTAAAACAGCCTCATACGTCTAGCACCTTAATTTTTATCGTCAATCACTTGTTTTTCATCTTTTCTTCTTCAATCAACTTAATTAACACCTAGGAAATCTTAACAACAGCAGCCACAATATTATCAAATTATTTTTCATAATTTTCAGCCACCACAAATCATATTTTTAACCACAAAACAGTCCAACCAAAAAGACAACCGTATCCCATGTTCCTTCAAGTGCATCTTATGGTTTTCACTCAAACAACACAACCAAAACAAGATTAACCTTAGGAACAATCAAGAAGATGTTATACATACTTCCACACATGTAACAAAGATCACATTTTCTTGGTCTGTTAGAACTGTTCCTTTTTAGCATTTCTCCATTTCCTCTAACCATCTTCTGAAATCTTTTGATTAGGTAAGCCATGTCACTGTCTTCCTCACCTGAATCATTGTAATCAGCTTGAAGTACCAGGTTCTTTTCCTTCTTTGGTTCTCTTCTTTCACTGTTTATCTTTCTCTTCAACTCATAGGTCTTCAAGTTTCCGATCAGCTCTTCTATTGTCAGCTCTTGTAAGTCCTTTGATTCAGTAATAGCATTCACTTTGCTTTCCCAAGAGCTAGGCAAAAAACTGAGGATTTTCCTTACTAGCTTGTTTCTGGGAATCGTTTCACCAAGTAAGTGTAACTCATTTATGATGGAAGTGAATCTTGTGTGCATATCTTGAATGGATTCACCGTCCCTCATTTTGAATAGTTCATACTCGGTAGTGAGCATATCAATCTTAGACTATTTTACTTGTGTAGTTCCCTCATGAGCTATTTGCAAAGCTTCCTATATCTCCTTGGCAGTGTAGTAGGTGGAGATTCTATTATACTCTTCAAGTCCTATTCCACATACTAGAATTTTCTTGGCACAAAAATTCTTCTCCACAGCCTTCTTGTCTGCTTCAGTGTACTCTTTGCTAGTTTTTTCTATTGAAAATGGAAGTTCCTCTAGTACCTTGGTTGGAACATAAGGACCATCGCATATGATATCCCATAACTTGCAATTCTCAGCAATGATAAAATCGTGCATTCTTGTTTTCCACCACCCATAGTATTGTCCATTGAACTTGGGTGGTCGGTATGTAGATTGACCTTCTTCCAAATTTGGTGGAGCAGCCATGAGGATCCTTCCTAGGTGTTAGCCTGATAGGAGGAACCTGCTCTAATACCAATTGTTAGTTTGTATGAGTCCACCAAACAGAAAAGTACCTGGTCCTCTAAAAGATTCTGCTGAGAACGCTAATAAAATAGTATGTAAATAAAGAAGAGGATTTTTACGTGGAAAAATCCCACACAAGGGGATCAAAAAACCATGACCTACACCTGTAGGCTTTTAACTTCACTAACTTGTAAAGAACCTATTACAAGCCACTTTGCAATGACTCCATTACAAAGGATTTACTCAACTAACTTGTGGTACTCTTACCACAAGCCACTTTGTGACTTCCTAGTTACAAAGGCTTATACTAACTTGTGATGCTCTCACCACAAGCCACTTTGTAACTCTACATTTACAAAGACTTTTGCTTATGACTAAATCTAGTCACAACATAAACTCAAGGAGTTTAAGGATTTACAAGAGGATTCCTAATCAAACGCTTCTAGTTAAGCAGTTTAGGAGATACATTAAGTACAATCACAAAGTTACAAATCAACTAGGACAACAACAAGCTATCTTTTAGGATCTGGTCCGTAGTTTCGTTCAACTCTACTCTTCAAGCTTGTGAGGATTGATTTCTCTATTTTGGCAAGATGCTTGAATGAGAAACTGAAACCTTCAAGTGATGTTTTGTATAAACTCATTGTAGGTACACCTTGATCATATCACTTGAAATAATGTGAGCACTTTATTTGGTTAGAGAATGAGTGGGCGCTGGAGACAGTGCAGTACGCCAGAAACAATGCAGTCAGTCACTTCATATCTGGCTGGGACCAATTGACTTGTACTGTGATGAGGAAACCACAAGGGTATCATATCCTTATTTGGGTTCCTAGCTCCTAAAGCTAAAGCAGTTCACCTTTAGCTGGAATTCGTTAAGCTTGCAGTATAGTCCGAGTTGGTCAGGTTCTCTATCTGGTTCTTAATAGTAAGTTTGTTAAATCATCAAAAAATAAGGCAAAAACATTTCAAACCTATCAATTTCCCCCTTTTGATGATGACAAACTTAACATTATAGAGTGAATTCAAAGTAGTAAGAACCAGATTAAGTAATAGGGAACACATGAAGTGATAGGGAACACAGGTTCCCCCTGACTCTATACCCTGACTCATGTATTCCCCCTGAGTTAATGGCCATAATTTCATAGTTTTCCCCTTTTGGAATCATTAAAAAAATAAACAGAATAACAGCACAAAGAAGTCCAGCTAAACTAACTCATGCCACATATGTGCACACAATCATGATAGAGAACAGAAACACAGAAGGAGAGTACTGGCATAATAAAACAAAGATTGATATTAATAAAACTTTAATAAGCCTTTGCTTTGAAAAAGTGAAACGCAACATTGGACTTGTGAAAACGGGAGAAGTAGTGTTTCATCCCAACCACATAAAAAAAGAAAACAAAAACATCCGCCAAAACATCAAAGAAAACTTAGCAAACCTTTACAGAAAACTGGTCACTGAAGGGGTACTTAGGGGGCACTAGGAGTAAAAGGCTTGGAAGCTGCAGCAAGTGTTTGGAGAACGAGATCTATTCGGGCATTTCCTGACTTTTGCTCATTGAGCAGTTTTGCTTTCATGTTCTCTACTTGCGCCCTGAGATCAACATTCTCCTTTGTCAAATGAGCCACTTCATCATTTGACACCGAAACCCCTTGGGCTTGCTGACCTTCCAAGATAGCATTCCTGGCCTTCAACCGACTAATTTCCTTAGCTGCACTGTTCTGAGCATTAATAAGCTATGAGACAGTTGATGTACTTCCTCCCCCCCCCCCACCCCCCATTCTTTTCCATGCACTCGCACTCTTCCAAAGTTGTTTGTGAGAAAGTCTGTTTCCTAGTTCCCACCTTGCCTGTCCCTAGTGGGATTTCAAAGAATTTGAACACTTGTGTAAGCAGGAACCCATAGGGAAGGCCATCATTACCATATTTGAAGGTGGAAACCTTTTGCATGTGCTCAATCATAATAGCAGGCAGACTCACATGAGTAAAACTATCCAGTTGCTCCATCAAGAATAGGTCAGACTTAGAAGTCACTGACCTCTTCTCAACTCGAGGCAATAGAACTTTGTTAACCAATTCGAACAACAGCTAATAGACAGGGAATAGCACTTTCTTATGGATCTGGTCCCCCTTCTGGTTTGCATTGGTTTTTACCACGACATTTCTGAAGTTAAACTGACACACATCTTTTACACTTGACACACCCGATGTAGGAACTTTTAGGATCTCTCCAAGAAACTTTACATCGAACACGATGTCCACCCCATTGACCAAGGCACAAATGTGATCAGTCTCAACTGGAAAGAATCTAGCAAAGAAGCTTTGTACCTCATCCTCATATACCTTGGGTGCATCAATTTGAAATAGATGCGCCCAGCATTGAAACTTAACCATTTCCAGAATTTGGCACATTCCATCCATCTCAGAGATTTCTAGGTTAAACGTACGACCCAGCAGAACCTTTTGATGCCTTAGGAGTTCATAGCCAAGGCTGACTTCACTTCTCATTCTCTTCACAGAACCGGGTTTTTCAAAGGTTTCAGACTTGAATTTGCCGGACTTCCTCCACTGAATTTTCCTTTTCCCTTGGATTTGACTAGCACCTCCTCATCAGACATCGAAAACTCACTTACCACCTCCTTCATCTTGGACCTAGATGTTGACACCTTCTCTACTGAAGCAGACTTCGTCTTTTTCGAAGATCATCTAACAATTGAACCAGGTTTATCTAGGGTTTCCTCTTCCACCTCGACTACAGGGATCGCCTTATCACTGACAGGTACACCGTCTTTCACCAACTTTCTCCTTGCTACCGAGGCCCTCTGAGTTGTTTGGAGATCATGTGTCGAATTCTGGGGCTTTCGGGAATGTTACCTTGGATGAAGGTCATCTTCGGGTACCCGGGGGTCCCTATTGATCTTGACGTAGATAACCTTTTTAGAATGAATAGGATTGACTTCCACTGGGGAGTTTTCTCGTATTTGGGTGCTTTCTCGAACCTTCGTGGAGCTTTCGCAATTAGAGCTTCCTATGTTTATTCCTCTTTTCTGGAAGAGGGGATCACGAGACTAGGTGTTTGCCTTGCATCGAGTGTCAGCGTTCAGAGCTCATCGAGGTCCAACTTCTTTGGGCCGAGGGTTCTTGACGTAGAGTGCTGCCCCAAGCATGGAGATAATATGAACGGCCCCTTGAGTCTTGGCTCCTCGTTGGAGGATGTTTTCTGGATCGGGTATCGACCCGTCAATCTGTATCGAGGTTGTTGGCTTCCCGGGGCTTGCCTCGGGCAGGCAAATCATCGCTGCTTCTCGCATATATGTGGGGCGGCTTCAGCTCCTTAGCAAGACTTCATCACTTTTAGATATCTGCCTTTTTGCTTTGGCACTGGTAGGGGTGTTCATGGTTCGGTTTAGATCGGTTTCTCCCTAAAAAGAAACCAAACCAAGTAAGTCGGTTTTTTAAATATTAGAACCATACCAAACCAATTAAGTCGGTTTTTTCTCGATTCGTTTTATGTCAGTTTTTTCGATTTCTTCGGTTATTTGTCGATTTTTTCTTAAATATAAGACATACACTACCAAACATACATTTCGGCGACCACACTTTCAACGTAACACTATCAAATCAATTGCTCTTTGAGAAATCTATTATTTACCAAGATATATTGATGATAATTGAATCAAATAGTGATGAATAATTTAAGGACTCAATTAAAAATATATATTTAACATGAAATAGATTCTTACACTTAACAAAAGAAAACTACTCATTAAACTAGAATGTAAAGGTAAAGAACTGTACTAAAAGTGCAAACGATTAATATTTAGTATAAAAATTTTTAAAACTTTGTATAAAACTATACATATAAATAGGTATAATAATAAATTTAAAAATAGCTACTCCTATATTCGGTTTGGTTCGTTTTTTTTAATTAAGACCAAAACCAAACCAAATTTGATCGGTTTTTAAATTTCAAAACCAAAACCAAACCAAACCAAAAAGTATTGGTTTTTTTGGTCGGTTTGGTTCGGGTTTTTGGATTTTTATGAACACCCCTAGGCACGAGGCACTTCATCTCTTTAGGCGCAAAAAGTGTTGGTGTGCGCCCTTTCCTTAACCTGTTAGTTTCACCATAGTCATGGGAATCACTTCGGGGCCGATCCAGCAGGCGATGGGGGGCGCTACTCTTGGTGCTCAGGAACCGAGGGATTTCGCTCTGGAGACAGCGTTTTTATAAGAGAGGAACACCTGGAGATGGCGAGGAGGTACTGCGGCTGGAGCAAGGGGGTAACACTGTAGGTGCTTTCCCCAGATGAGGGCATTGTGGACTCCACTGATGGGTTCTTGAGCGTGTACATATACCCTTTCACATTTGGCCCCCCCTGATAGGGTTGTGCTTGATTTTTTCTTGAAGTATCGGGTTACCCTGGCATAGATTCATCCATCGTTTTGGAGAACGGTGCTGATGATGAGATTCTTCGAGGAGAAGGTCGGGCTTAAATTCACGTTTGACTACCTTGTCAGGCTATATCGGTCATTTCATCATCGAGGCCTGCTAACTCTGAGGTGTCGTTCATCCACGCCCTTCATTGTTGATGACGAGGATGGCAGGGATCGAGAGTGGGCCAGTTGGTTTATCCAGGTCCGGACGAGCCGATATTATCCCTGTAGAGTTTTTGTCATTTCCTGAAGGGTGGAATTATGCATGTGGGTGAGGTGTTTGGCGCTTTTCAGACTCCGCATATAGCAAAAATCAGCTGAGTAATAATGTTGTTTCCCTTGTTGTAGCAACTTCGTGGATGCCGGGTGAGGTCCATGACCTGCCCGGCTAGGTCTGGAGGCTGGTGACCCATTCATCCTACGACGAGCATAGATGGCGAGTTGTACTCCATACCAGATGGGGAGCGCAATACCAAGGTATGTGTGTATGATGCCTTTGCCTTGCCTTTGTATACCCGAGGTAACCCTTTCCCTTCCATTTGTGCCGTTTAAAGATATCGGGCGGTTCTCTGGGATGGAGCAGTGTTCTTCCGAAGAGGGGAAGGAGTCATTGGCTTTCGGGCCGAGGGGCGATGGCGATAAGAGAGATCGGCACCCGCGGTGTGACGGAGCCTTAAGTGGCACTGGTCGGGCTCACATTTCCGGGGAAAGGGCGTCACCCGAGTCTGCTGCTCCTAGAGTGCCTGATTCTCGGCCGGCGGTTCCTTTGAGTGAATATGTTGTGCTCGGGGTTGGTTCTTCTAGTGCCTCAGATGCAGGATCAACAAGAGTGTGTTCCGACTTCGAGGAAGTCCGTCGGCTTCACTTTGTGGTGAGTTTTATGTACAGTTTCCCTGTATCCCGTGTTCTTCTCAATCTATTAAATCTTCCTCGTGCAGGCATGTGATGGGCTTAGGTCTGAGTTGTTTCGTCAAGGGGTCAAGCTTCAAAAATCCTGTGTGAGGGCGAATCTCTTAGGCTCCTTAGCGAGGAGAAGGAAGTTGAGCTGCAGCAATGGCGATATGAGGCGTACTGGAGCTCAAACTATGAGAGTTATTTGATGGAGCAGGTAACTTCCTGTAGTGCGTGACTCACTCATTTCTAACCTTAAGGCTAATTCCCTTTTGCCGTATCAGTTGCAGAAAAAGGCGGAGGCCTTGAAGTACCTCAAGGGAGGCATTAATCGCGTCAGAGTTGCTTGCGAGGAGCTAAGGGCTCAGGTGCAGGATCGAGCTTTAGAGGAGATGAGCATCTCGGCTAAGGTCCCTGCTTTCGAGGCCCAACTCAGCTTGACTCATAACAATGCCAAAGTTCAAGCGGATATGATTGGGAAACTTGAATCTGATCTCTCGAAGGTTAGAGCCGAGATAATCGATGCCCTGGCAGAAGCGGCATTAAGCCGAACCAAGGCTAATTGTGAGATGGAGATTGTATGAAAGATGTTGCTAATGCCCAAGCTGATCTAAAGCGAGCCCTCGACCGGGAGAAGAGGATCGAGGAATATATTTGCTATAGATCCCGGAGAAAGGTACTTGAGGAGGTCGGTGCAAGGGGCTTCGCTCTCTCAGAGGAATTAGCTCGAGCTAGGGCGGACGAGCGTGGCACTTGGTCACTTTTTATTGACGTAGCGGAGGGCGAATTTGACAAGTTGTAGCCCTTTAACGCAGAGTGTAGATTTTGTTGTTTTGTCGCTTTGTCTTTGATATGCGTTGGACATGCCCGTAGATAGAGAATGCCCTCTTTTCGCGCGTGTAATATATAAGAAAGAATTTGAATCTTTATTTCTTCTGTACCTCTTCTTTTTTTGTTGTTACTTTCTACCGGTTAGGCCGGTTTTTGTGTTTGATGAGGTCCTCATAGGCCCGGAATGGATCGAACAGATCCGGATGCTCTTAAGTGTGATCCTTGACGCGAGCAGGTGCTGGGGTGGATGATGATGGCTTTTGTGCTTTGGGTCGAAGTGACCTTATGGGCGCTTGGTCCGGAGGTTTACTCGGTTGGTGACAGTGACATTCATGTTGCGCCCTTAGGCATGTTGCAGCTTTTGGGTCCAGTCTCTGAGTCACGTTTGTGATTCGTGCTGTAATCGACCCATAATTTTCCATGATTCTCTGGCCGACGATAGTGGCATCTATGCCGTGCCCTTGGGCATATTGCAGTTTTTGGGGCCAGTCTCCGAGTCGCATTACGATTTGAGCTGTGATCGACCCATAAATTTCCATGATTCTCTGGCCGGCGATAGCGGCATTTATGTCGCGCCTTTAGG
Source organism: Nicotiana tabacum (assembly GCF_000715075.1). Classification (NCBI taxonomy): domain Eukaryota; kingdom Viridiplantae; phylum Streptophyta; class Magnoliopsida; order Solanales; family Solanaceae; genus Nicotiana; species Nicotiana tabacum. The sequence goes on from NC_134087.1 coordinate 95,616,952, forward strand.
CATATTGCAATTTTTGGGTCCAGTTTTTGAGTCGTATTTCGATTCGAGCTGTAATCGACCCTTAAATTTCCTTGAGTTTCTGGTCGGCGACAGTGGCATTTATGTCGTTTGGTCGTTGAGACCTTTTAGTATGTGGCCCGTAGGCTTGCATAGTTAACTATTTTTGATCCGGTCTCCGAATCGGGTTACGATTCGAGCTCATATTAATCCTCAAGCTGTCAAGATTTTTTAGCTGGCGATAATGGCTCTTATGCTATTTGGTCGTAGAGACCTTTCAGTATGAGTCCTGTAGGCTTGCTTAGCTGGAGACAATGGCTCTTATGCTGTTTTTGCCCGTGGGCATTTTGTAGGCTTTGTTTCCGCTCGTTAAGGTCTTTTTATAGTATTTTTGCTTGACCCATCGTCGGTTCCAGAGGAACCTCGATTTCAAGTCGTTGTCGGCGATATTTCGAGCACCTCGTAAGGTTCATAGCTCGTAGGTCGAGTAGATCGACACTCTTGCAATTTGGAGCCGACATGGTCGGAGCTCATTTTTGCCTGTTGAGAAAAGCCTGTTTTAACCGGTTCCTTCCGAAGTATATTCGGAGTAGTGGCCTGCGATTGTTTAGCGACAATCGGGCATCCCCGAGTCACGTTATTTTGGCTGTATCAGCCATTTTGACCGTAGTCATATGCGTTTGGCCGTAGCCATTTTTGATCCCTAGTGATAGTTTAGGCATCTACATCGAGGGTATGCCCTTTAGGGATTCTTACAAATGCGATGTATAGCCTAAACTTCGGGATTTTCATGCCTGTTGAGGTCTTACAGTTTGTCATGCCTATTGAGGTCTTACAGTTTGTCATGCCTATTGAGGTCTTACAGTTTGTAGAATAGATCTGGTTACGCCGAGGCTGCCCGCTAGGGGTCTTACAGTTTCGGGTTTTCTAGTTATATGGCAATTAACAACAGTCTCTGAGTCATCGAGTTTGTTAAAGCTTGAAGACAGCTTCTCGTGAGCTCGGAGTTGCCTTCTAGGGGCTTGATGAGCTCGGAGTTCCGACCCTGGGGCCATGCAAGTTGTCCAATCGCTAAGGCTAAGTCTCCGAGTATATCGGGACTCATTTGATGGAGAAATATTTGCCGCGAGTATGTCGAAATCACCTTTCCCGAAATACGAAATGCCGAAAAGGTATTCTTTCTTGCTTGGCATAAATATATGTTGTAAATACATATTGTCCCGTTGTTGTGAGCTTGGCCCGCATGGGTGCGGATCCTCTGATTATCTGATCCATTTCCATGATTACGTTTTGGAACTTAGCCTGTCATTTATTGGCCCTTCCGAGGGGATGGTGCCCTCAAGAGGAGGTCAACGCACGTCGTCCGACTGTAAAAGAAAGGACTGCGATCTTGTCAGATCCCTTTCTTGGGGGTACGTTGCTCCGCTAATAATCTTGCTGGCGGGACCCTTAGGTCAGAAACCTGGTCGAGGAAAGAGAGCTCGGCGGGTCTTGTGGAGGCCTCGAATCTCTGAGTGGAGTTTAGAATTTCTGAACGCCTCGGCTGACTGCTTGCATGTAGGTTAGTAAAAGGAAAGAAACAATTAAAGGGCGGAGTAGTCATTCCCGGCTGCAGGGTTTGTAGATGACGTTTTCAAGGTCTAGTATGTTCCTGCCATTTCAGGGCACGAGCCCTAATGCAGCCTTCCGCCACGTTCAACCAGGCTTGGCCGAAGATGTGATTCTGCTTACCCTTTGATCCCTTCGAGGGCGGAGGCATTGATGCCGGCAGTGGGTCATATGGTGAGGGATTGCTTCTCGTCGCCTGTAGCTTTTTGTCGAATGCCTTAGTCCCACCTTTGTTGGGGAGTTTCATCCCTTTGGCAGAATGGGGTAGAAATCGCCTCTGGGCGGTGTGCCCGTTGTCATCCGAATAAAACATTTGCGCTTCGTGGGCTCGATGTTCCAGTCCGAGCTCAAGTGAGCTGTATAGAGGGAGCGACCTTCCTGATTGTTGTGGCGATCGGCGTCTGGAATCCACCAAAGATTTGTGGTGTGGGAGTGATTTGGTTCGTTAGTACGAACTGCCCTATTGGCTTTGGCCTGACGTCGTCGGTATAGTTGGTCGAGCCACATGCACTCATGAACACATGCTTTATTTGGAATAGGTTAAATGAGGGAGGGGATTACTAGCACATGAATACTAGGCCGAGGCGAAGTCTTGGCATCCCTTTCCTTGGATGCAAGGTGTCCTTTGGTTATATTCCCTGGACCCGTCTTTTCCCAGCGATGAGTGCTTTCTCTCTACATTTTATGGAACTTTGAAGGGTGTCGCCGCCCTTTTACTGTCGTGGCAATACGTTGTGGCTTGTCAGCTTTGTTTTTCCCAATATCCTTCCTCCCTTGGAGCTGGATTCGAGCCTGACCGCTCGATGATACTTGGTGGCGACCTCTATTGAATAACATGGTTGTCATTCTTTTGAGTCGGTGACCTCGCGCGCCCCGTGGTTCCTACGCCGGGCCATAGTTCTTTTGAAGAGGTCTTGGTCGAATAGGTCTGAGTCGCCTGGCATTCCCGGCTTCGCTTATGATGATCATGATGTTTGGTATGGCAATGCTAAAATCGCACTCGGCTGGGCGGGGTTTCCCTACCAACTGTGCCTTGTTGAATCTGGTTCCATTAGAGATTCCTCGAGGGTGCTGTCCTCGGGCCATCTCCCTATTATTGCGAGGTAGGTTACATCTCAAGTCGTTCCTTCCATTCGCCGCGCATGGATGATACCTCCATCTGCTTTGTATCAGCTTCTTTGTCGGGAGTCTACTTGGATACACCAAACCCGAGGAGGTTCCTGGAGGGTTGTCCATGGCTCCGATTCGGGGCTGGTGCCAGGTGTGGGCATCCAACCAGACCTCGGCTGGGTACCTAATCAGGCTTCGCTCTAAATTCCCTGGAGTCGTTGGGCATGCTTCGCTTAGGCTTCAGGCGAAGGCCTATGTTGGCCGATCATCCGAAACCGGGAGTGATCTCATTTGTCCTATCAGGGAATGGGGTGCGGTTTCCCGCAGTATTTCATTTCTTCTTCGTTCGGCCTCAGGTGTATCGGGCCCTCTCGGTACTACTTTGATGGCACTGGCGCACGCTTCTGCGGAGGACCACGCTGGTACGGTAAGCGAGTCTGTGAGGTCAGGTGCCAGGCAATGGTGCTGCGTCACGATTTCTCTCGAAAACGTTTCTTCGAACTTCCTCAACGAGATGGGCTCGAACTCATCATCTCATGTGGTGCTGCCTCTGAATGAGCATGCGCAAGCGGTGGTGCGCCCATAAGGATCCGAGGTCCCGTCGTACCTAGGGAGTTCCGGCATTCTAGGTTTCTGCGAAGCGAGTTTCGGGACCATTTCCTCGGGAGACGATTGTTGTAGGAGCTTCCACGAACCCGATCCGATCCTTTCGAAGAGATTCCCAAGCGTCCTCACTGCGGCGGAATTGGTTACCGACCCGTCGTTACTTGATCTCTCGTGTACTAGCTCATAGTACGGAGATGTCTCCTTCGCTACTACGTTGGGGGTCCCCAGGCGACTTTGCAGCCGAGCGATAGCCAACTGTCGTGCCTGCGACATTTCAAAAATAACATGAAGACTAACTTCTTGTTCTACCCGAGCCGGGGTTTTTTGTGATTTCTGTTGGTCGCTGTGCCATACGCTCCTATCGGTGTGAGAAGTTTCGTCAACTTGTTGTGCGTCCTGTGAATCTGCGTCTGCTAGAATCAGTCCGGGAGTGATATCAGGATTCCACGGAGGTGCTCCAGCGGTCGGGATAGCCACACCATTTTCCCTGTGATTTTTGAGGTTGTCGTTCTCAACTCCGTTTACCGAGCTGGACATTTTGGCCTGAAATCAAAGGATCTTGGACAAGAAAAAGTGTAAAAGATAATGTGCATTTGTGTGACGAAACCAGCAAGAAAATTATCACTATTATTTTTAGCCCCACAGTGGGCACCAAACTGTTTACCGTGAAAATGGTAACAACAATTAAATTTATAAATGGGATTCTAAAAATATGTGATCTATTCCGAGCTAGTTGTTAAAGCAGTTAATGCTAGGAACGTGAAGTATAATGATAAAATGCGAGCTAGGACGGGGAAGTAATCAAACCAAAGGGGCTTGTTGCCCGGGTGCAGAGATGGTCGATGAAGACCTCAGGGCCAAGGTTCGAGCCAAGCTCAAGCTACCGAGGGCAGTCGGGAATGGGATAACAGTTAAAAATATAATTAAATAGGGCTCTTTCGGCCAATATTAAGCTACAGAATGAAGAACAAGTTAAGAAGCAATGAATACAGGGGCGGCCTCATGCCAGTACCAAGTGGTAAGGAGAATGACCGAAGATAAATGACTTTCAACCAAGGGGAAAAAGCAAATTAGAGAAGAGAGAGAGAAGATATTATTGCACTTATGGAGAAAATGGAGCAACATCAGCCCCTTACACGGTGGGGCGAGTCCCCTTTATATAGGAGGGGAGACTCGGCTACAAGTATATGGGAACTAATTACAAAGTACGGTGATGGGATGTCTTGACATGATTCTTAAACATAGGCTCTGGATAGGCCGGGCCTGTCAGACGTAGCCATGTGCCTAGAGGGCTTCCCCCTTTGTCCTGGCTTCGCTCTTCGTTTTCTCCGAGACGGGCTTTGACGAGTCCTGAGGTCGAGAATTCGATCGTGACCTCCTGTCCTCAGGGTCCCGGGGCATGCTCTCAAAATGTCTCGACAACGAGAAATCAATTCTTCTGATTTCGCCGTGTACAAACTTTGTTCTTCAAGCTTGTGAGGATTGATTTCTTTGTTTTGGCAAGAAGCTTGAATGAGAAACTAAAACCTTCAAGTGATGTTTTGTATAAACTCATTGTAGGTGCACCTTGATCACATCACTTGAAATGATGTGAGAACTTTATTTGGTTAGAGAATGAGTGGGCGCTGGAGACAGTGCAGTGTGACAGAAATAGTGCAGTCAGTCACTTCATATCCAGCTGTGACCAATTAACTTGTATTGTGATGAGGAAACCAAAAGGGTATTAGATCCTTGTTTGGGTTCCTAGCTCCTGAAGCCGAAGCAGTTCACCTTTAGCTAGAATTCATTAAGCTTGCAGTATAGTCTGAGTAGGTCAAGTTCCCTATCTGGTTCTTAACAGTAAGTTTGTTAAATCCTCAAAATATAAGGCAAGAACATTTAAAACCTATCAGGTTTGCAGCATTGAAAACTAGACACATAAGGCTTTAATTCCATATAAAGATATCCATGTAACTCTCAATATATTGGGAGAAATTTGCATCGCAACTTTGCCTATAAACATGCCAGTTTCTCCAAAGTGCGGCAACGTAACTTGGTGACCCTAGTTTAAAAATCCATATTTCTCTACCCCTATGTCGTATGAATAAATGGTTTGGACCATTGGAAACTAGGTTCAAAGACCTTCATTTTGGCATGATATATGTCCCAAAATGACACCATAAAGCATAGGAATTTAATTTCTCAAAACGGCTCGTTACAAGGCAAATCTTAACTCGATTTTTTCGTTAGTTATCCAATTTTTTCCAAACTTTATATTTTATGTATAAACATCATATATAGTCATATTATGACTTTAAACTCATTAAATCATGATTAACAAGTCTTATATTCATTATATGTCACCTTAGGACGCACAGGGTGTAACACCAAACTTGTCGACTTTCGACAAAACTTATCTTCTTCAATTCGTTTAGCTTCTAAGCCTTCTAACCATCTTGGTACTTGTTATTCATGATCTTAGATATTACTAACTTCCACGGTAAAATGATTAACTTACTTTATATGATTTCATTTACTCTAAAGTATGAAAACATAGGGTGTAACATCATTCCCCCATTTGGAACATTCGGCGCTTATCAGTCTCATATCCCATAGCTCGTACGAATATTTAAATATTGTACTTTCCATCTAGACAACTACTTTGTGAACCAATCTAAAGGCCAAGGCATTATTCCTATAGGTCTCTTTCTCACACCACGACTTGTTGTCGGAATCCTTCATCATGCAGCATGTACCACCTTTTTCCTTGTATGTGCGCCTATACGACTCTTCCCTCCAGCTTTTTACTCAAGTTTTTCCCAATCTCCAGGCCTCACCTTGTAAACATATACAGAGCTTGACAAGATGTCCCTCTGGGCATCTATAGGTATACTGAAGTTCTTCGCTCGGTACTTTGATGAACTTACGAATATTGCTATACCTTACTTCATGGACCCGGTTATCCATCCATATGTCTTTACCACATCTAGGTAGGTCATATTGTAATTACTAAGGCCTGCCAACAAACTCCAGGTTATTCTTGTTGCTTATCTTATATGCATAAATCTAAGTCCTTTAATGCTTCCTCCTTACTGTTCATCTTAAGAACGACAGCCTAATCTCATCTTATACTTTGTGACTTTTTTCCATTCATTGTTGATTCACCTCAATATTGATCTACAATTTACCACTTATAACTTATAACTTGTTACGTAATCACTATGGCCCATGTTGCATCGAGGAACATCTGGAGTAATTTCCATAACCGTTTTTCATTGTATCCCAATGTGATTCACCTTATATGGGTGTGTCAATCCCGAACAATTCATGAAATCTCCCTTTATTTCAAATAATTACTCAATCAAAGGCCCAAACGTCATCCCTTATTTATCACAACTACATCCTCATTCTATTACCAGGGCAGCATTCCATCTCTTTTAAATGCTACTAGTCTCAGACTCCTTTGAGTTCTTTCAAGCTATACTGAGCTTTCTATAACTTACAGAAACCATCAGCTCTTTTGTTTTCCTGGGCTTAATTCCGAGGACTTATCCATTTCTCGTCACCTTCTTACTCGCCCTTTCTTGTCCTTACTAATGTCTTCCTAAAACCTGTCGCTTCACCATACTTTAGCTTGCGACCTATACATCTCTATTTATACTACTCGCAACCTTCCTTCAACTTGCTTGTACCATAAATTTGCTTGTGTTATTTTGGATCATTAAGCGAGACATCACATCATATCTAACTCTTTTTTACTCTCTTAATCAGGCTTCCCGACACCTAGAACCCATAGGTTGGAAGGCATGTCACTGCTATCTTTCTTGGATACTGAATCCCAACGCTTTTAGCCTTCTATCCGAAGTAAGGACTATTCACAGCCTTCTTCACTTGAGTGTCTCGTATGTTGTTCACCTTTACCTTACTTGCTTTAAAATTTCGCATCACGTCTTCTATCTCTTTCATAACTTACCTTATACATAGGTATGATTTACATCCACAACTTGAAGCTCTATTGTAATACTTACACCTCTAGTGCATACACAATCCAGTGGGAGCTTCATACTAACTTCTTATGAGGTTGGTACTCTTCTAACTGACTTTCTCGTAGAGTCGTTATATAATATGATTGTCATACTATCTCTCTTGTACCTCTGATATTAAGGGTGATCCTATAATGTTCTCAATCGCGATTTCTATAATTTTCTAGGTCCAATAATTAGACTCCTGATTTACTTGGTTGATGTAACTCTTTAGTTTCCTCTTCCTTCTAATCGGCCTTTATGTAGGCTTAAGCCATCTTCCGGTCTGCGGCACATGGTATTAGTTATTACTTTCGCCTTTCATGGACGTTATAGAATACCCGTGACACCATCATATAACAATTCAATCCTTTGTCTATGATCTGGAATCAATTCTTTTCTTTTCTTTTAACTTATACATGAGTCTTCTAGGCTGTATGATTGTCAACATATATGCTGCATGGATAACACTCTGAAATCTTAAGTGCGTTCATAACGTATCTAATTATAGATCATTGTTCGAATAGTTCCTTTCAGTTCTTCTCATCTTTCCTTAAACGTAGGCTATTACTTTTCCTAGTCTTTCTGCCCCCTTGTAGCTTCCATACTTAGCTTTTCTTAGTTCCCACGCATGACGGAATTTCCATGCAACTCACATGATATCAAATATTACTTTCTTATAGAGTGCATACAATGTTGTAGTGAGGCTGTTGTTAAAAGACCATTTCCTCTTTAGGTCACTATGCTTAGGTTGAAGCCTTCTTCCTTATTTCCTTAGCTAGTATTTTATTATAGTACTTAGTGAGGACCCTCTAATTCTTGCAAGGATGCGAGCTTATTACATCATTTACCCGGCGGAATTTTTGATGTTCTTTCTTACTTTAATTATCCTTACTTACTGTTATTTTTTATGGGTCCACCAAATAGTAGAGTATCTGGTCCACTACAAGATTCTGCTGAGAGTACTTAATAAAGCAGTAAGTAAATGAGGCAGAGGATTCTTTTTCATGGAAAAATCCCACACAAGGGGATCAAAAAATCACGACCTACACCTGTAGGCTTTTAACTTCACTAACTTGTAATCTTACCTATTACAAGCCACATTACAATAATTCCTATTGCAAAGGATTTACTCTACTAACTTGTGGTACCTTTACCACAAGCCACTTTGTGACAATCCTAGCTACAAAGGCTTTTTCTAACTTGTGATACTATCACCACAAGCCACTTTGTAATTCTACGATTACAAAGACTTTTCCTTATCTAGTCACAACATAAACTCAACGAGTTTACGGATTTACAAGAGGATTCCTAATCAGAATGCTTCTAGGTAAGCGGTTTAGGAGATACAGTAAGTACAATAACAAGGTTACAACTTAAATAGGACAGCGACAATCTATCTTTTAGGAAATGGTCTGTAGTGGCATTCAACCTTGTTCTTCAAGCTTGTGAGGATGATTTCTCTATTTTTTGCAAGAGGCTTGAATAAGAAACAAAACCCTTCTAGTGATGTCTTTTGTATAAAGCTCATGGGGTACATCTTGATCACATCACTTGAAATGATGTGAGTACTTTGTTTAGTTAGAGAAGGAGTGGGCTGACTGCGTAATGCAGTGCGGCAGAAACAATGCCATCAGTCACTTCACTTCTAGCTGTGTCCAAATGACTTTGTACTGCTATGAAACCACAAGAGCATCAGATCCTTGTTTTGGTTCCTAGCTCCTAAAACTGTAGCAGTTCACCTTTAGCTGGAATCCATTTAAAGTGATGCAGCAATCCAAGTAGATCAGGTTCCCTATCTGGTTCTTAATAGAGTATCCTCTACTGAACCACCCCTCATAAACCCCTACTCAGCTTTTGCCAAAAAATCGGTTGCACCTTGGACCCAAATTCGTTCCTTAGTCCAACACAGACCAAAAGGAGTTAAAGTATATGTTGGTGCCTCAAAACTTGACCAGCATCCTATTCTTGCCATTCGAGAGGAACAATTTATCACCCTTCAAATCCTAGATGATTTTCCCAGGCAATGGAGAGATCATGGTTTTACCCATATCCATTTTGGTGCTATCTGAATCGCTTTAACATATCACGGAAGAAAAGCTCAACCTGTTGTAGCTCGACTTTCTCTTCTAGATACAAGATATTTGGAGTACCAACATGCAAGTATGGGTACTGCATCCCAGATCATCACCTCCAATGGAAAGTCATGCCCTTCGAGTTAAAAACTACACCCTCCTTGTTCCAAAAAGCCATGATAAAAATCTTCCAACCCATCCTCCATACCTCCTTAGTTTACATTGATGACATCCTATTATTTAGTGATACATTGGAAGAACATGTCAATTTGCTTCGTCAATTTGAGGCATTGGTAACATAGTACGGGATCATGCTTTCAAATATAGCAGGAACAAGTTCATTAAAGCTAACAAATCATCCACCGGAGTTGTTCAACCTCATGGATATTTTGTCTGTAAATGTCGAATCCAACAATAAGGAATAAATTTGGGTCCAAGGTGCAAACGATTGTTTTGGCAAAAGCTTAGTAGGGGTTTATAAGGGATAGTTCAGTAGAGGATACTTTTAGTTCATCGGGCAGGATATCTACTTCATAGAGGTAATCATATTTTTTGGACAAGATTTATATAGAGTAGGAGACATATTCATTTTTGCTAGGGACGAGGATGATGGAATTGACTCAGACATATTTAGTAAATTGTTCCTCCCTCCAAAAGGATGGGCTGGCTCTGACACCACAGTATAAAGAACAAAGTAAGAGACTCCAAGAAAGCAAACTAAATTATAGATATGAAAGTTTTCCCACAAAGGGGCTGGCTTCAACAACCCATAAGGGACGGCTTGCCAAGCTACACAAACAGTTAATTTGTTTATAGTCGCAAAAGTTTTCCTACAAAGGAGCTGGCTTCAACAACCCATAAGGGACGGTTTGCCAAGCTACACAACTCAGAAAACTTTTGTACTATAACTAATGTTAGCTGTTTATAACTCAGAAAACTTTCGTACTACAATAAGCTAACTTTTAAAGAGTATTCTTACTTTATTTTCATACTGGACCGGCCTTTCCATCCATTCAAAAGAAAGAACAAGAGGGAAATTCAGAAAGCACTCATATGTAATATATCACAAAAGATCTACAAAGGTTACCAGATGATTTTCCAACTACTACAAGGCCTCCTTTATATAGGACTAGGAGGTTATTACAAGATAAACTTACATGATAAAATAAGCCTATCTTACATGGAAAACTTATCTACATGTGAGTCCTTCTTGGCATGTGAAGGACTTTAGGTAAAACAACTAAAAAGCTCATGAAAACATGTGAAAGGGGCGAAATATACATGGTGTATCATGTGAAAGTATGAGGGAGCATGTGACTACATGTGAAAGCAGGGTGTTGCATGTGATGAAGCATGTGGAAGCATGTGAAAACAAGTGGAAGTGGGGCCCGAATAGTATGGAAAGATGTGAAAATTTGTCTTGGCATGGGTAGATGATTTTGAAGGATTTTTTGATGGGTAATGTAGGATTATGGTGGGATTAGTAGGGATTTAGATAATTATCCTTCATTGATTATAGAGTTGTTTTCTAGGCATCTTTTCAAAAACTTTGTTAGTAATGCCTAGAACTTGACGGTCCTTTTCTGCTGTGTCCTTTCCTTTCAGGTGCTTGACTTGAAATTTGTATGGAGTGAACTATTGAGCCCATCTGAGAAGCTGAGGATTGGGAATAATTTTTGCATTTATCTGGATCATCTTTGGGAAGGCCTTCATATCCATCTATATTAGAAATTTTGTATGAATAAGGAAGAAGTTGAATTTCTTGATTCCATTCTTTACAGCAAGAATCTTCTTGAAAGTGGAGTGATAATGTTGCTCGGCATCTTTGAACTTTCCACTGGCGTATCCGCATATTTTCCTCGGGCCACCTTTTTCTTCAAATAGAATAGCACTTCAATATTCATTGTTGGCGTCAGTTTGCAGTATCTTCTTTTCATCTGAAGGGATGTAGAGGGACTTGACATTATTAGATATTTCCTTTATTTTTCTAACTACTTCATCCTGTTTCTCACCCCATGATGGAGCATTTTTCTTGAGCATTTCTGTAAGTGGTGAAATGTATGTAGAGATATTTGGGATGAAATCTCTTACACAATTTATTACACCCAAGAACGGTTGGATCTACTTTGTTGTGAGGTTGGTATCTGGAAATTTGAGTAATTCCTGACATATATGTGGTCTTGGAAAGTATTCACCTTGGACAAAATGCATTCCGAGAAAATCGATCTCCTTTTGAGCAAGAACCATCTTTTTTGCTGACATGATCCCGTACTGTGTTACCAATGCCTCAAATTGACGAAGCAAATTGACATGTTCTTCTAATGTATCACTAAATAACAGGATATCATCAATGTAAACTAAGGAGGTATGGAGGATGGGTTGGAAGATTTTTATCATGGCTTTTTGGAACAAGGATGGTGCTGTTTTCAACCTGAAGGGCATGACATTTCATTGGAAGTGATGATCGAGGATGCGAAATCCCGTTTTGGGTCGTTCTTCAAGGTGGATTCCCAATTGCCAAAATCTAGATTTTAAATCAAACTTAGAAAAATATTTGGCCTTGGCTAAGTGGGAGAAAATAGTGAGTTTATTTGGGATGGGGGAATTTATCATCTTGGAGAAAATGGTTAAGTGGCTGGTAATTAATAACTAACCTGAGTTTTCCTCTTGTCTGCTCAGCTCTTTTGTTGACATAAATGCTTCGCATGCCCATTGTGAATCTGACGGCTTTATCAGATCAAATTCCAAAAGTTCTTCGCATTCTTTTTTTGCAAGCTGAAGATGATCTGGATTCATGCCTAAATGACTGGCCTTTGTCGGATTGATGTTTTCATTTTTCTTGAAAGGGAGCTTGATAAAAAACTCTTGGTTTTTCCATAACGGGCTTTTCCCTTTCTTCATAAAATCCTTGTGCGATCAACACATGAATGTTCAATGAGATTTTGCTCAATCTCTTTAATTTGTTCGTCATTGGTGATTTGGAATAGTCTTGGAATCTCAGAATAAAGTTTGAACTGCTTTTTAAAAGCTATCCCGCTAGCCTTGATCTGGAGTTGATCCTAAGTTGTTTGTAAATGTAAAATCCAACAATAAGATCTTTTCCTGGTATATCAGACCCTATCGGCTTGGTTATGTACTTCAATCCTAGAAAGAACTCAATCATGACTGAATGCTTTGTGATGACGGTGGTAGTCAGGATTCCATTTGATGCAGTGTTAAAATTCTTAAAGTGCGGCACTCATTGATCTTTAGGGAGAACAGTAAGATTTATGAGTGAGGAAGCAGCTCCGGTGTTGATGAAAGCAATAAGTCGAGTTGGTTTATCCCATTTGGATGAATAGACCTTGAGTTATACTTGAGGAACGACTACGAGAGCGTTGATCTCCTCTCGGGCTTCGATCACTGGTTCTGAAATTTGGTAGTGATCATTGCCTTGATCTTCATAGACATCAAGAGCGAATAAAGTTTCTTCATTAGGTTCATCATCCATAGAGAATATGGATTCAAGGTCCTCCTCTTTTTTGAGATGTATTCCAGTGTAATCTTCAGTCTCTTCAAGGAGTTTGACATATCTTCTCGATTGGGGACAGTTTTTAGCGAAATGTCCAATCTTGTGGCAAATTAAACATCTATTTTTCTTGTAAAAATTTCCTGGCCTTCTACGTCTGAAATATTTTGTACGTCTCTTGGACCTTGATTTCTCATCTGAAATTCTTAGACATTTGAACCTCCTAAATTCTCTCTGTTGCCTAGATGTGTGGCAGGAACATCCTGACCTGGTGATTAGGTCAGATTTGCGGCATGCTTTGTCAAGCACTAGATTGTGTTGGATAATTTGTTTTAGGGCAGAGCGCTTCGTACAAATGTGATCTAATGCGACGAACATAGCTTGCCTGATATAACCAATTTGAGGGATTGTTATAGACTGAAATGTTTCTTCAATGATGGTCATGGTTCGGCTTGCCAACAACTTTAGAAGGAAAGAGACAAAGTCTTGCTTTAGATTGATGTCTCCACCGATCCTGAAGTATATCTTCGCCATTTTTTGAAAATGCCTGTCAATGTCATTTTTGTCGAATGATACACACTTCATCTTGAAGAGATGTCTGCACATTTTCTCCTATCTTTGGTCAGTATATCCACAAAAAGCTTCATATAGGATTCTGATGTTGAAGGAAAAATCTTGGGAAGTAATAAAAGTATTTTTGTCTTGAATTCCAAGTGAGTTCTACCAATCTCTAAGTATTCTTGAGAACCGTGAAGTGAGTTCTGACAGGATGATATACTTTTCTTGTTCCACCAAATTTTTGGTCACCATCCAAGTATAGAAGTCTTAGATCCTTTGAGGCCATCTTGAAACCTTGACATCATCTAAGGTGAAAGTGTGGAAGCCAGTTCAAACTGGTTTTGACGCAATGGACTCATATCTACTTTCTGGGATTGGTTCATCTATCATGCCTTTTTGTTCCTCATCTACTTCAAATACTTCTGGATCTCTTGGCTAATTTACAAATATTGGGGGATTGTCATCTTCGGAAGAGTTTGTTGTGGATTCATTGCTTGATTGAGAGATATCTTCCATTATTTCATCGTCTGATGAATTCAAAGATTCCGACCGTGAAGTATCTTCTTCTGATATGTATCTTGGCTGGGAGACATAGAGGTCTGGAGCCTTCTGGTAAAAAATCATTAGATTTTTGAGGTTCAATCCTTTTGAACTTTCTCCTTGGTCTCGCCTTTTCTTTGTTTGTTTTTGCACCGCAAGAGTGTCCTTCCTTTCCCAAACCATTTTTGCAATATCAAAATCATGTTCTTCTTTTAAGGGTTGGGTGAAAGTGATTGGATTTTGTGAGGTAGATGGAAAAGTAGAAAAGGTGTAGTCTAATTTATGTGGGGAATATGCTTGTGGAGACATAGGGAAGAAGGTAGGTTTTGAGGGGAAAACTGGGCCTTTTGTGGCTCAAAGTGGTCATTTCTCAAAAGTTGAATTTGTTCTCTGATGGAAATCGTCTCCTTTTGTTGTTGTTGGAAAAAATGGAAAAGTGAAGTTCCTGGAGGACAAATCTCGTATTGTAAATTTGCCAGCCTCAGTTCCAAGGCTTTGATTAGTCCGGCATGGTGAGACGATGTTTGCTCCATCATTTTCTCAATTGTTTCCACTTTGCTCATCATTTTGTTTTGTGTATGGGCCACGTTCTTTATGGTATTGCCAATGTTGTTCAATACTTTGTTTTGGCAGATGGAGTTTTCTGATTGCCAGTTCATTGTTGCTTCGATGTCACTTGTTGGGAGTTTTTCTCCAGAAGGTAGCACTATATTTTTCTTGGGAATTTTTGGAGCATGGCTTATACCCTCCTTTTCAAAAGGTTGGAGTGAAGGAAAATCTAGGGTATGATTGGAGCTTGAAGGACTTAGCATAAATATCTGTGGTTGTGTGGGATTTGTGGTTTTTTGAGTTGGTCAGTTTCAGGTTCAGGTGGCTTTTTGGATTCTGGGCTTTGAGCTGATGCTGATTTGGGTTTGGGTGTGGTTTCACTATCCTCCCAGCTTGGAATGAATTTTCTTGTAATTTTGGCCATTCCTGGGGTTTGTAACTGACAAGAAATTCATATTTACCTGGACGGCTTAATGAGCCAATTGAAGGATCTTTATTTTCATATTTGTCTCGAAATTGTTTTTCAGTGGTCTTCTCCTTTTTCTTGGATTTTGGTTTGGTTTTGTTGAGGCCGAACCTTTCCCAATGACGTTGGTGGTGTTCATCATATTCTCCAAATGGATCTTCCAAATAGTCTTGGCAGTCGCAATAAAGATCCCAAGGGTAGTGTCCCGTAAAGGGGCATTTGAACCACCAAGCCCTTTTTCCTTTTCTGTCAAAATTTTGACACCAGTCATATTCTTCCATGATGCTTTGTATATTCCGAAAGAACTCTCTATCAGGTTCAGGGTATGTATCTGTTGTATCTTTGGGTTGAATCATTTGGCAAGAAAAGATGGTTTTATTGGATTTTTTTAGATGGGAATGGTCAAAGCTTATGCAGACAATTTTGCCATTTCTTTTGGTAAAAGTTGGTTCACCAAATTGCAGAGATTCCTCCGGTTCTCTTAACTTTTCATAATTTGTGATCCAGGAATTAGGAAATTTTTTGACAAGTTCATCTCTGGAAATTTGTCTGGGTATTTGGGTGCTTTTTTTACATGGTGTTTCCTTTGGTAGCATCACTATTTAAGAGTAAAGTATTTTCTCCTTCGGGAAGGCAAAGATCCATGGCATGATTTTGGATTCACCACGCCATTTGGTGATGAAGAGTGGCTTGGATGGAATCATTGTCTTGAGGGGCTCCTTGGATTTGGACTTGGATTTTTAGTGCTTCGGTTAAGTATGGATTATAAAGGGACATGTTGAAATTTGGAAAGATGGTTATGAAGATAGTCCCAACATTCAGGGTAACTTCTGCAGTACCCAAATTTGCATGTTGGTACTCCAAGTATCTTGTATCTAGAAGAGAAAGTCGAGCTACAACAGGTTGACCTTTTCTTCCGTGATATGTTAAAGCGATTTGGATAGTACCAAAATGGATATGGGTAAAACTAGGATCTCTCCATTGTTTGGGAAAATCATCTGGGATTTGAAGGGTGATAAATTGTTCCTCTCGAGTGACAAGAATAGGATGTTGGTCAAGTTTTGAGGTAGCAACATATTCTTTAACTCCTTTTGGTCTGTGTTGTACTAAGGAACGAATTTGAGTCAAATGTGCAAACAATTTTTTGGCTAAAGCTGAGTAGGGGTTTATGAGGAGTAGTTCAGTGGAGGATACTTTTTGTTCATCGGGCAGGATATCTACTTCATAGAGGTAATTATATTTTTTGGACAAGGTTTTATATAGAGTAGGAGACATATTCATTTTTGCTAGGGAAGAGGATGATGCAAATGACTCAGACATATTTAGTAAATTGTTCCTCCCTTCGAAAGGATGGGCTGGCTCTGATACCACAGTATAAGGAACAAAGTAAGAGACTCTAAGAAAGCAAACTAATTTATAGATACGAAAGTTTCCCTACGAAGGGGCTGGCTTCAACAACCCATAAGGGATGAATTGCCAAGCTACACAACTCAGAAAACTTTTGTACTATAACCAACATTAGCTGTTTATAACTCAGAAAACTTTCGTAGTACAATAACCTAACTTTCAAAGAGTATTCTTACTCTATTTTCATACATGGACCGGCCTTTCCATCCATTCGAATGAAAGAACAAGAGGGAAATTTAGAAAGCACTCATATATAATATATCACAAAAGATTAACAAAGGTTACAAGATGATCTTCCAACTACTACAAGGCCTCCTTTATATAGGACTAGGAGATTATTACAAGACAAACATACATGATAAAATAAACCTATCTTACATGGCAAACTTATCTATATGTGGGTTCTTCTTGGCATGTGAAGGACTTTAGGCGAAACAACTAAAATGCTCCTGAAAACATGTGAAAGGGGCGAAATATACATGGTGTAGCATGTGAAAGTATGAGGGAGCATGTGACTACATGTGAAAGTAGGGTGTTGCATGTGACGAAGCATGTGGAAGCATGTGAAAACAAGTGGAAGTGGGGCCCGGATAGTATGGAAAGATGTGGAAATTTGTCTTGGCATGGGTAGATGATTTTGAAGGGTTTTTTGGTGGGTAATGTAGGATTATGGTGGGATTAGTAGGGATTTAGATAATTATCCTTCATTAATTCTAGGGTTGTCTTCTAGGCATCTTTTCAAAGACCTTGTGTAGTAATGCCTGGAACTTGACGGTCCTTCTCCGTTGTGTTCTTTCTCCTTTGGATTGAGAGATGTAATCCGCAACCTTAATCTGAAAATGTCGTGAGTGATTTTTTCTCTGATGACTTCATATGGGGTTTGATACTCTTTTACTGCTTCTCGGACTCTTTCCCAGTGTGATGAGTGTTGGTATAATTCCAGCTTGCCTAATCTTTTGGCCATATCTCTCTAGGGATGCACCTGTTTTGCTGGAAAAGGATTCTTTGTGCCTCGCTATATTCTTCCTCCATTGATAAAATGGACACGGGAAGTTTCCACCAGAATGATGCCTCTGCTTGCGCCTGGACTTTTCCATTAATAATCTTCACTGGCCTGTGGAACATGAATACCTTTGCTATGTAGGAATCGTTGAAATATTTTATCCAATATCTTTTAGGTTTGAACCATAGCAAAAATACTTTAAGGCTGGTGCAATGTTATCAAAATCCTTGAAGACATTGCATTTGAATTCTATGAAGATATGATACTGATGGCATAGGTACCAGAAAAACCATAATAGTTCTTGTGGAAACTCTTTGGCTTGAGCAATAAATATATGGCAGAACGGATATTCTGGATTGACCCTATATGGCTTGAGAATGGATCCTTCATGTTGGCAGAAAACTTGGAGCTCATAATAAGTTCTTTTTTCCATAATAATTGACGGATCAAAGGGATCTATGAGGTTGAACAACTCCAGTGGATGATCTGTTGGCTTTAATGAACTTGTTCCTGGTATATTTGAAAGCATGAAGATGTGGCTAATTAGCTTTTGCTTTGACTTCAGTTTTACTAGGGAAAATCTTTTTGAGAATTCTTCTGGTCGAGACAGAAAATCCGCAAGAATATTATCCTTTCCTTTCAGGTTCTTGACTTGAAATTTGTATGGAGAGAACTATTGAGCCCATCTGAGAAGCTGAGGATTGGGAATAATATTTTCATTCATCTTTGGGAAGGCCTTCATATCCATCTCTATTAGAAATTCTGTATGAATAAGGAAGAAATTGAATTTCTTGATTCCATTCTTTACTGCAAGAATTTCCTTGAAAGTGGAGTGATAATATTGCTCAGCATCTTTGAACTTTCCA
Organism: Nicotiana tabacum; assembly: GCF_000715075.1. Lineage (NCBI taxonomy): Eukaryota > Viridiplantae > Streptophyta > Magnoliopsida > Solanales > Solanaceae > Nicotiana > Nicotiana tabacum. Next base: position 95,635,246 of record NC_134087.1, read on the forward strand.
CTGGCGTATCCGCATATTTTCCTCTGGCCATCTTTTTCTTCAAATAGAACAGCACTCCAATATTCATTGTTGGCATCAATTTGCAGTATCTTCTTTCCATCTGAAGGGATGTAGAGGGACTTGACATTTTTAGATATCTCCTTTATTTTTCTGACTACTTCATCCTGTTTCTCTCCCCATGATGGAGCATTTCTGTAAGCGGTGAAATGTATGTAGAGATATTTGGGATGAAATCTCTTACACAATTTATTACACCCAAGAACGGTTGGATCTACTTTGTTGTGAGGTTGGTATCCGGAAATTTGAGTAATTCCTGACATATATGTGGTCCTGGACTATATTCACCTTGGACAAAATGCATTCCGAGAAAATCGATCTCCTTTTGAGCAAGAATCATCTTTTTTGCTGAAAGCATGATCCCATACTGTGTTACCAATGCCTCAAATTGACGAAGCAAATTGACATGTTCTTCCAATATATCACTTAATAACAGGATGTCATCAATGTAAACTAAGGAGTTGTGGAGGATGGGTTGGAAGATTTTTATCATGGCTTTTTGGAACAAGGAGGCTGCAGTTTTCAACCCGAAGGGCATGATTTTCCATTGGAAGTGATGATCGGGGATGCAAAATCCCGTTTTGGGTCGTTCTTTAGGGTGGATTCCCAATTGCCAAAATCCAGATTTTAAATCAAACTTGGAAAAATATTTGGCCTTGGCTATGTGGGAGAAAAGAGTGAGTTTATTTGGGATGGAAAATTTATCATCTTGGAGGAAATGGTTAAGTGGCTGGTAATTAATAACTAACCTGAGTTTTCCTCTTGTCTGCTCAGCTCTTTTGTTGACATAAAATGCTTCGCATGCCCATTGTGAATCCGACGACTCTATCAGATCAAATTCCAAAAGTTCTTTGCATTCTTTCTTTGCAAGCTAAAGATGATCTGGATTTATGCCTGAATGACTGGCCTTTGTCGGATTGATTTTTTCATTTTTCTTGAAAGGGAGCTTGATAAAAAACTCTTGGTTTTTCCATAACGGGCTTTTCCCTTTCTTCATGAAATCCTTGTGGGATTCAGCACATGAATGTTCAATGAGATTTCTCTCAATTTCTTTGATTTGTTTGTCATTGGTGATTTGGAATAGCCTTGGAATCTCAGAATAAAGTTTGAACTGCTTTTTAAAACTTATCCCGTTAGCCTTGATATGGAGTTGATCCCTAAGTTGTCTGTAAATGTCGAGTCCAACAATAAGATCTTTTCTTGGTATATCAGACCCTATCAGCTTGGTCCTGTACTTCAATACTGGAAAGAACTCAATTGTTATTGGATGCTTTGTAATGACGGTGGTAGTAAGGATTCCTTTTGATGCAGTGTTAAAATCCTTAAAGTGCGGCAACCATTGATCTTCAGGGAGAACAACAGAATTTATGAGTGAGGAAGCAGCTCTGGTGTCGATGAAAGCAATAACTCGAGTTGGTTTATCCCATTTGGATGAGTAGACCTTGAGTTCTACTTGAGGAACGACTATGAGAGCGTTGATCTCCTCTCAGGCTTCAATCACTTGTTCTGAAATTTGGTAGTGATCATTGCCTTGATCTTCATATACATCAAGAGAGAATAAAGTTTCTTCATTAGGTTCATCATCCACAGATAATATGGATTCAAGGTCCTCCTCTTTTCCGAGATGTATGCCAGTGTAATCTTCAATCTCTTCAAGGAGTTTGAAAAATCTTCTCGATCGGGGACAGTTTTTAGCGAAATGTCCAATCTTGTGGCAAATAAAACATTTGTTTTTCTTATGAAAATTTCCTGTCCTTCTGCGTCTGAAATATTTTGTGCTTCTCTTGGACCTTGATTTTCCATCTGGAATTATTGGCCATTTGAACCTCCTAACTTCTCTCTGTCGCCTAGATGTGTGGCAGGAACATCCTGACCCGGTGATTAGGTAAGATTTGCGGCATGCTTTGTCAAGCACTGGATTGTGTTGGATAATTTGTTTTAGGGCAGATCGCTTCGTACAAATGTCATCTAATGCGACGAAAATATCTTGCCTGATATAACCAATTTGAGGGATTGTTATAGACTAAAATATTTCTTCAATGATGGTCATGGTTCGGCTTGCCAACAACTTTGGAAGGAAGAGACAAAGGCTTGCTTTAGATTGATATCTCCACCGATCTCGAAGTATATCTTTGCCATTTTTTGAAAATGCTTGTCAATGTCATTTCTGTCGAATGATACACACTTCATCTCGAAGACTTGTCTTCGCATTTTCTCTTGTTGCTGGCTAGTATCTCCGCAGAAAACTTCATGTAGGATTCTGATGTTGAAGGCAAAATATTTGAAAGTAAGAAAAGTATTTTTGTCTTGAATTCCAAGTGAGTTCCACCAATCTCTGAGAATTCCTGAGAACCGTGAAGTGAGTTCTGACAGGATGATATACTTTTCTCGTTCCACCAAATTTTTGGTCACCATCCAAGTATAAAAGTCTTGGATCCTTTGAGGCCATCTTGAAACCTTGACATCATCTAAGGTGAATGTGTGGAAGCCAGTTCCAACTGGTTTTGACGCCATGGGCTCATATCTTCTTTCTAGTATTGGTTCATTTGTCATGCCTTTTTGTTCCTCATCTAATTCAGATACTTCTGGGTCTCTTGGCTGATTTACAAATATTGGGGGATTGTCATCTTCGGAAGAGTTTGTTGTGGATTCATTTCTTGATTGAGAGCTATCTTCCAATGTTTCATCGTGTGATGAATTCAGAGATTCCAACCATAGAGTATCTTGGTCTGATATGTATCTTGGCTGGGAGAAATAGAGGTCTGGAGCCTTCTGGTCAGAAATTATTAGATTTTTAGGGTTCGATCCTTTTGAATTTTCTCCTTGGTCTTGCCTTTTCTTTGTTTGTTTTTGCGCCGCAAGAGCGTCCTTCCTTTCCCAAACCATTTTTGCAATATCAAAATCATGTTCTTCTTTTAAGGGTTGGGTGAAAGTGATTGGATTTTGTGAGGTAGATGGAAAAGTAGAAAAGGTGTAGTCTAACTTAAGTGGGGAATATGCTTGTGGAGACATAGGGAAGAAGGTAGGTTTTGAGGGGAAAATCGGGGTCTTTTGTGGCTCAAAGTGGTCATTTCTCAAAAGTTGAATTTGTTCTCTTATAGAAATCATCTCCTTTTGTTGTTGTTGGAAAAATTGGAAAAGTGAATTTCCTGGAGGACAAATCTCGTATTGTAAATTTCCCAACCTCAGTTACAAGGTTTTGATTAGTCTGGCATGGTAAGACGATGTTTTCTCCATATTTTTCCCAATTGTTTCTACTTTGCTCATCATTTTCTTTTGTGTATGGGCCACGTTCTTTATGGTGTTGTCAATGTTGTTCAATACCTTGGTTTGGCAGATGGAGTTTTCTGATTGCCAGTTCATTGTTGCTTCGATGTCACTTGTTGGAGGTTTTTCTCCAGTAGGTAGCACTATGTTTTCCTTGGGAATTTTTGAAGCATGGCTTATACCCTCCTTTTCAAAAGGTTGGGAGTGAAGGAAAATCTAGGGTATGATTGGAGCTTGAAGGACGTAGCATGAATTTCTGTGGTTGTGTGGGATTTGTGGTTTTTGAGTTGGTGAAGTTTCAGGTTCAGGTGGCTTTTTGGATTCTGGGGTATGAGCTGATGGTGATTTGGGTTTGGGTGTGGTTTCACTATCCTCCCAGCTTGGAATGAATTTTTCTGGTAATTTTGGCTATTCCTAGGATTTGTAACTAACAAGAAATTCATATTTACCTAGACGGCTTAATGAGCCAATTGAAGGATCATTATTTTCATATTTGGCTCGAAATTATTTTTCAGTGGTCTTCCCCTTTTTTCTTGGATTTTGGTTTGGTTTTGTTGAGGCCGAACCTTTCCCAATGATGTTGGTGGTGTTCATCATATTCTCCAATTGGATCTTCCAAACAGTCTTGGCAGTCGCAATCAAGATCCCAGGGACAGTGTCCCGTAAATGGCTATTTGAACCACCAAGCCCTTTTTCCTTCTCTGTCAAAATTTTGACACCAGTCATGTTCTTCCATGATGCTTTGTATATTCCAAAAGAATTCTCCATCAGGTTCAGGGTATGTATCTGTTGTATCTTTGGGTTGAATCATTTGGCAAGAAAAGATGGTTTTATTGGGTTTTTGATATGGGAATGTCAAAGCTTATGCAGACGATTTTGTCATTTCTTTTGGTAAAAGTTGGTTCATCAGATTGTAGAGATTCCTCCGGTTCTCTTAACTTTTCATAATTTGTGATCCAAGAATCAGGAAGAATTTTGACAAGTTCATCTCTGGAAATTTGTCTGAGTATTTGGGTGCACATGGTGTTTCCTTTTGTAGCATCAATATTTAAGAGTAAAGCATTTTCTCCACCGGGAAGGCAAAGATCCATGACATGATTTTGGACTCGCCATGCCATTTGTTGATAAAGAGTGGCTTGGATGGAATCTTTGGGGTGAGGGGCTCCTTGGATTTGGACTTGGATTTTTAGAGCTTCGGTTAAGTATGGATCATAAAGGGACATGTTGAAATTTGGAAAGATAGTTATGAAGACAGTCCGAGCATTCAGGGTAACTTCTGCAGTACCCAAATTTGCATGTTGGTACTCCAGGTATCTTGTATCTAGAAGAGAAAGTCGAGCTACAACAAGTTGACCTTTTTCTTCCGTGATATGTTAAAACGATTCGGATAGCACCAAAATGGATATGGGTAAAACTATGATCTCTCCATTGCCTGGGAAAATCATCTGGGATTTGAAGGGTGATAAATTATTCCTCTCGAGTGGCAAGAATAGGATGCTGGTCAAGTTTTGAGGCAGCAACATATTTTTTAACTCCTTTTGGTCTGTGTTGGACTAAGGAACGAATTTGGGTCCAAGGTGCAAATGATTTTTTGGCAAAAGTTGAGTAGGGGTTTATGAGGGGTAGTTCAGTGGAGGATACTTTTTGTTCATCGGGCAGGATATCTACTTCATAGAGGTAATCATATTTTTTTGACAAGGTTTTATATAGAGTAGGAGACATATTTCTAGGAGGTTATTACAAGACAAACTTACATGATACAATAAACCTATCTTACATGGCAAACTTATCTACAGGTGGGTCCTTCTTGGCATATGAAGGACTTTAGGCAAAACAACTAAGGCAAGAGTATTTAAGATCTATCAATTTCCCACTTTTTGATGATGACAAACTTAAACAATCATGAGTAGGAATTGGGGCAGTAAAATCCAGTTTCAAAGAGTTCCCCCTGAGACTAAGCCTTAAATTATTTTCTTTGTAAAGAGTGATAGAGCATAAGAATTAGTTCCCAGTGTGTTTCCCTCTTAGTCCTATATTATTTCTCCCCCTTTTGGTATCATAAAAAAGAACAACAACACAAAGAAGTCCAGCGAAGCTAACTCATGCCACATATGTGCATACAATCATGAGAAAGAATAGAACACATAGAGAAGGTACTAGACATAATAAAAGAGGATTCATATTAATAAAGATTTAATATGCCTCTGCCTTTTGAAAAATGAAGAGGCAACATTGGACTTGTTCACAGGAGCAGTAGTAGTACATCCCAACCATAAAAAAAACATAAAAAAATATCCACCAACCATCAACAAAGAAACAAAAAAAAGAACATATCCAGAAAACTGGTTACTGAAGGGGTTGTTAGGGGGCACTAGGAGGAAAAGTCTTGGAAGTTGTAGCAAGTGTCTGGAGAACAAGGTCTATTCGGGCATTTCCCGACTTTTGCTCGTTGAGCGGTTCATCCTTCAGGTTCTCAACTTGCGCCCTGAGATCAGCATTTTCTTGGGTTAAACGGACCACCTCATCATTCAACATGGGAACCGCTCGGGCTTGCTGACCTTCCAGGATAGCATTCCTGGCCTTCAACCGATGAATTTCCTCAGCTGCACTGTTCTGGGCATTGATGAGCTGAGACATATTTGATGTACTTCCTACCCACCATACTTCTCAATACACTCGCATTCTTCTAAGGTTGTCTGTGAGAATGTCTGCTTTCGGGTCCCCACTTTACCTGTTCCTAATAGAACCTTAAAGAACTTGAACACCGGAGTAAGCAAGAATCTATAGGGAAGCCCATGATTACCGTCCTTGAAATTGGCAACCTTCTGCATGTGTTCAATCATTATGGCAGGCAGACTCACAGGGTTAAAACCGTCCAATTGCTCCATTAGGAATAGGTCAGATTTTGAAGTCACAGACCTCCTTTCTGCTCGAGGCAACAGTACTTTGTTAACCAACTCAAACAACAACTGGTAGACAGGAAGTAGTGCTTTCTTATGGATCTGGTCCCCTTTCTGATTAGCATTGTCTTTCACCACTGCATTTCGGAAGTTATACTGACAAACATCTCGGACACTCGACACCCCAACTGTAGGAAATTTCAAGATCTCTCCAAGTAATTTCATATCAAAGACGATATATACCCCATTGACCAAAGCACAGACATGGTCAGTATCAACTAGAAAGAGACTGGCGAAGAAACTCTGTACCTCCTCCTCATACACTTTAGGTGCATCAATGTAAAATAGATGCACCCATTGTTGAAACTCCACCATTTCCAGAATTTGGCGCATTCTGGCCATCTCAGAGATTGTTGGGTCAAACGTACGACCCAGCAAAACTTTTTGATACCTCAGGCGCTCAGAGCCAAGGCAGACTTCACTTTCCATCTTCTTCCCAGAACTAGGTTCTTCAGCAGTTTCAAACTTGCGTTTCTTAAGCTTTTCTTCACTGACTTTGCCATTTCCCTTGGACTTGACTAGTAAATCTTCATCACTCACTACCTCCTTCATCTTGGACTTAGATGTTGACCCTTTTCTCCATTAAAATAGGCTCAGCCTTTTTCGAGGACCGCCTAACAAGGGAACCAGGTTCCTCATGGGTTCCTTCTTCCACCTCGACTATAGGGATAGCCTCATCACTTACAGGTACACCATCCTTCACCAACTTTCTTCTTTTCTGCTTACTACTTTTCTTTCTCTTTTGGAGTGCAGAGTCGTAGGCCACTTTAACTTGAAGCCTGGTAGTAGGTCTCTTGATTTCAGACTCAAGGGTGGAGACAACCCTTCGTTTACTTATGAATGCATCAAGGGTCACGTTGTCCAGGTCTTCTTCATCACTAGATCGCATTTCAGGTGCTTGAATTTCTAGGGGCACATCATCGAATGCAGGAACAGCACTGCCCTGGGGATGAGAGTCCTGACCTGGGTCCTCCGGAGAGGGATCAGGTTCCTCATGTGATACCCCAGTAGTGTATGCTACTGCATCCCCTTCAACAACCATAATGTCCCCTTCTTCCCCCACACTTTGAGACTCATTTTTCTGGGAGGTGATTTCATGCAATATCCCATCAGCGGATACTACAAACACAGTTACAAGATCCTTTTATTCTTCAACCAGTGCTTCCACAACCATGGAATCGGTGGCAATGATGGCTGAACCTTCTGTGAACTCAGTACTTTGACCTTTTTCTCCACTTAGGATTTGACTAGTGGGAACAATAGACGACGGCGAAAACGGAACAGCAGTTTCAAGGGTTTCTGAGTTGGGAAGAGATTTGAAGACTAGGGAAGGTGTGACTACAGCAGTAGGAGTAATAGAGGGTAGCGAAGGCTCAGTGAAAATGAGAGGTTCCACAGATGGGTCAGAGGTAGTTACAGCTGAGGCAGAGAGATCGGAAGTTTTCTCAGCCATTGGAAGAAGAAGTGTGACAATCCTTCCCTTTTTGGTGAATCTAGAGTAGGGTTTATGGTTAGGAAGAGCAGAAGAGAGGGTATTTCAAAAAGAGAGGATAATTATGAAGGGATATGTATAAGCACAGGTTCTGAAACAACGGTTGGGTGTGGAGAATTGCGATGTTTCAGATGGAGATGGAACGATTTGAATTGAAGGGACGTGACAGCAAGATCTGAAAAGTTGATGACATGGTAGTTGTATTTTGTACCTTTTTTTAAGACGTGTATTAAAAAGGATGCACAAAACTACTAACCTTTAATACAAGAACCTGGTTCTTGATTTTTTATTTTTTTTAAAAGAAACAATCCTCTTTTATCAGTCATGCACTACATCTATCGCTTCTATGCTCATCATGCATGTTTACCTGCAACGGTATTGAAGTGAGTTAGACAGGGCCAGAAAACACTTTGAGCCAGTTATTTCTTAAGGATATGATCCGGCCAAAGAGGAATCAGGTTCTTAATTTGGCCTCAACAGTCCCAGCTTTACTCTATTTCTTTCAAACTACTCCCTACTTAGTGCTTTGGTGAAAATGTCTGCAATTTGATCTTTTGTGCTGCAGAACTTCATACATATCAACCCTTTCTCCACATTATCTTTCAGAAAATGATGCCTCACATCAATATGTTTTGTCCTTTTATGTTGAACTGGATTCTTGGCCATGTTGAGTGCACTAGTGTTGTAACATAGAAGGGGCACACTCTCAGTGAGTACCCTAAAATCCTCCAATTGCTGCTTGATCCACAGAAGCTGAGCATAGTAGGATGCTGCAACTATATATTTAGTTTCAGCTGTTGAAAGAGCCACTGAATTTTGCTTCCTTGTACCCCATAGATAAGACATGATCCTAAGAAGTGAGCCATTCCAGAAGTGTTTTTTCTGTCCACAAGATAACCTGCATAGTCTGCATCAGCATACCGAATCAGATTAAAACTATCACCTGATGGATAATATAGCACCAGGTCCTGCATTCCTTTGAGAGATCTCAGCATTCTTTTGGTAGCCTTCAAGTGAGATTCCTTGGAATTTGATGGAAACCTCACACACAGCCCCATGTTGAAAACAATATCAGGTCGACTGGCAGTGAGATAGAGGAGAGACCTAATGGTGCCTCTATACATTGTTTGATTCACAGGAGATCCAGTTTCATCTATGTCCAGTCGAGTGGCAGTCACAATGGGAGTGTCTATCACCTTTGATTCTACGTCAAACCTCTTCAAGAGTTCCCTGATGTATTTTTGCTGACAAATGGAAGTACCCTTTGGGGACTATTTTACTTGAAGACCCAGGAAGAAGTTTAATTCCTCCATCATGCTCATTTCAAATTCACTTCCTATAAGTTTTGCAAATTCTTCACACAGAGAGTCAGTTGTTGCTCCAAAAATGATATCATCAACATAAGCCTGAACAATGAGCAGGTTCCTTCCTCGTTTCTTTAAGAAAAGAGTGTTGTCAATTTTCCCTCTCTTAAAACTATTTTCTAAGAGGAATTTTGACAATCTTTCATACCAAGCTTGAGGAGTCTGCTTTAGCCCGTACAGAGCTTTGTCCAATTTGAACACATATTTAGGGTGCTCATGACATTCAAACCCTGGGGGTTGCTTCACATAGACTTCTTCCTTAAGGAGTCCATTCAAAAATGCACTTTTGACATCCATTTGGAACAAGGTGAATTCCATATGAGAAGCAAAGGCAATTAGAATTTTGATGGCTTCCATGCGAGCCACTGAAGCAAACGTTTCATCATAGTCAATCCCTTCCTCCTAATTGTAGCCTTGGACCACTAGCCTGGCCTTGTTCCTTATGGTAATTCCATGTTCTTCGAGCTTGTTTCTGAATACCCACCTGGTTCCTATAATGGTTCTATTTGGGGGGTTTGGGTACCAAGTGCCACACACTATTTCTCTCAAATTGATGCAGCTCATCTTGCATGGCTGTAATCCAATCTGCATCTTTCAAGGCTTCTGTGATGTTTTTGGGTTCTAGCTGGAAGAGAAAGGATGAGAAGGCAAGTGAATTTCTGGCTCTTGACCTATTTGAACTCTAGAATCTAGAGGAGTGATTATGTTGTCTATAGGGTGAGGGCTTTGATGTCTCCAGTTGGACATCTGAGGTTCATTCTGAGAGGAGGAAGGTATGTTTGGCTGATTTTCCTCTGTCCTTCTCTCAGGTGCCAGTGGAGTTCCCTGAACTGCATCAACCACTCTTTCTTCAGCTTCAGTGGTTGTAATTGAAGTGATTGGTTCTGTTGATGATGAGACATCATTGTCTTCATTTGGCTCCTTCACTTGACTCATCATATCTGCTTTTCCGTTTGTCATGTTAATGACTTCACCGGGAACAAGTAAGGGTTCTCCATCTTGATCTTCCTCAGCACTCTTCTCAAATGATGGATGAGATTCATCAAAAATAACATGAACACTTTCCTCAACACATTGAGTTCGCTTGTTATATATCTTGTAGGCCTTTCTTTGAGAGGAGTAACCAAGAAATATTCCTTCGTCACTTTTGGCATCGAACTTACCAAGCTGATCTTTTCCATTGTTGAGAACATAGCATTTTCATCCAAATGTTCTTAGGTGAGTCAGCTTGGGTTTTCTTCCATTCAACAATTCATACGGGGTCTTGTTCAGAAGTGATCTGATCATGCACCTGTTCACTAAGTAGATGGCAGTGTTGACAGCTTCAGTCCAAAAGTTCTTTGCAAGTCCACTGTCAATCAACATTGTTCTTGCCATTTCTTCCAGAGTTCTGCTCTTCCTTTCTACTTCTCCATTTTGCTGGGGAGTTCTGGGAGCTAAGAGGTTGTGAGTGATGTCATTTTCATTGCAGAATTCATCAAATTTGACATTGTCAAATTTTGTCCCATGATCTGATCTAATGCATACAACTCTAGACTCCATCTTCACCTGGATTTTCTTCACAAAGGCCACAAATACTTCAATAGTTTCATCTTTTGTTCTGAGAAATAGCGTCTATGTGAATCTGGAGTAGTCATCCACGATTACGAAAATGTATCTTTTTCCTCCTCTGCTTTGCACCCTCATAGGCCTACACAGATCCATATGCAGGAGCTCAAGCGGCTTTAAGGTGCTCACATCTCTTTTTGAATTAAAGTAGGACTTTACATGTTTTCCTCTAGCACAGGCATCACAGACTTTTTGAATCTTGAATTGTGACATAGGCAGACCATGGACCAGGTCCTTCTGATTAGTTTGTTCAAAAGGGAAAAGCTTGCATGGCCTAGTCTTTTGTGCCATAATTCAGCATCATCGTCAACCGCCTTCAGACAACTCAGATCACCACTCTGTAAAGATTCAAAATCAGCAACATAGATGTTCTTGTATCTTTTGGCCACCAGAACTATTTCACCGGTCACAAGGTTAGTGACTGTACATATTTCGGACAAGAATTCCACCTTGTTTCCTTTATCACAACTTTGAGAAACACTCAGGAGATTGTACTTAAGTCTATTGACATAGTACACATTTTCAATAGAATGAGTGAGTGACTTCCCAACTTTTTCAACTCCAAGAATGTACCCTTTTTTACAGTTGCCAAAGGATACACTCCCTCCTTGCAGGGCTTTTAGTGAAAGAAAGTCTGTGGTGTTCCCAGTCATGTGTTTCAAACATCCACTATCCATGAACCATTGTTGATTGCTTCCTTTCACTGTCCCCTACACAAGATATTAGGAGTTAGTTTTAGGAACCCAAATAAGTTTGGGTCCCTTGTAGTAAGCAAGAGGATGAATAAGGGATCTCTTAGTCCATGCAGGTAATGTGCATTTTTTGTGAGTGGAACCTGGTCCCTTTTTTGTGGTCACGGTTTCAGCAGCCACTTTGTCTTTCTGAACTGATTGATTCTTGGCCTAGACACCTTCCTTAAAGCGCCCAGTGTTCCCACATTGGGTACGAGGCCAGTTATCAGAGACAGTGACGCTCTTACTGTGGGTAGTGAGGAGTTTTCTCCCTTTGGAACCCTGCTCCTGCCCTTTTTCACTATCATTAGTGAGCAAGGTAGTGGTAGCTTCTGAGGACCAGGTCCACTTTAGAGACCTTTCAAGATCATTCATTACTTTTTCTAGATTAGCTTGGAGGAACTTGTTTTTCTCAATTTCAGTACACATCCTACATCTCAAAGCTTTCACCTCATCTTCAAGCCTAAGGTATTCCTTACTAACTATCTCCTTTCCTCTTTCAGAGCTTTCAGGTTTTGACTTAGTCCATGGCTTTACTATTGTTTCCCTTTGGTCTGCAATTTCTACCAATAGATCACTCTTCTCTTTTTTAAGAATTTCAATGGTTTTCTTTTGATCAGTAACTGTAGCCACTAAGTCTTTTCTAGTAAGTTCAGATTCTTCTAGTTCTAGGATCAAGGAATCCCTATCCTCCGCAAGACTACAAAAGGCATTAATTAAAACATTAGCTAAACACATGAGTTTTTTTGGAGAATAGGATTTCAAATTTCTCTGAACATCCCTGAAGTTTACCTCTTCATTGTCATTGTCTTCATCATTATCTGATTGAGCCATCAAAGCAAACGTTGAGTCATATCCAATCTCCTCGCCATCAACTGCCATCATGGAACTATCGCCAGTATTAAAGCTATTTTGTTTTACTTGTGTAGTTCCCTCATGAACTATTTGCAAAGCCTACCATATTTCCTTTTGCAGTGTCACAGGTAGAGATTCTATCGTACTCTTTAGGTCCCAATCCATATGCTATAATTTTCTTGGCACAAAAATTCTTTTCCATCGCTTTCTTGTCTGGTTCAGTGTATTCTTTGCTAGTTTTTCCATTGAAAATGGGAATTCATCTAGTACCTTCATTGGAACATAAGGACCATCGCAAATGATATCCCATAGCTCACAGTCCTCAGCCATGATGAAATCATGCATTCTAGTTTTCCACCACCAATAGCATTTTCCATGAAACTTGGGGGGTCGGTATATGGATTGACCTTCTTCAAAATTTAGTGGAGCCGCCATGAGGATCCTTCCTAGGTGTTAGCCTGATAGGAGGGACCCGCTCTGATACCAATTATCATTTTGTATGGGTCCACCAAATAGTAGAGTACCTAGTCCTCTACAAGATTATACTAAGAGTACTTAATAAAGCAGTAAGTAAATGAGGTAGAGGATTTTTTTTCGTGGAAAAATCCCACACAAGGGGATCAAAAAACCACAACCTACACCTGTAAGCTTTTAACTTCACTAACTTATAATCTTACCTATTACAAGCCACTTTACAATAATTCCTATTGCAAAGGATTTACTCAACTAACTTGTGGTACCTTTACCACAAGCCACTTTGTGACTATCCTAGTTACAAAGGCTTTTTCTAACTTGTGATGCTATCAGCAGAAGTCACTTTGTAATTCTACAATTACAAAGACTTTTCCTTATCTAGTCACAACATAAACTCAACGAGTTTACGGATTTAAAAGAGGATTCCTAATTAGAATGCTTCTAGGTAAGCGGTTTAGGAGATACAGTAAGTACAATAACAAGGTTACAACACAACTAGGACAGCGATAATCTATCTTTTAGGAACTGGTCCGTAGTGGCATTCAACCTTGTTCTTCAAGCTTGTGAGGATGATTTCTCTGTTTTTTGCAAGAGTCTTGAATAAGAAACAGAACCCTTCCAGTGATGTCTTTTATAGAAAGCTCATTGGGTACATCTTGATCACATCACTTGAAATGATGTGAGTACTTTGTTTAGTTAGAGAATGAGTGGGATGACAGTGTTATGTAGTGCGGCAGAAACAGTGCCATCAGTCACTTCACTTCCAGTTGTGTCCAAATGACTTTGTACTGCTATGAGGAAACTACAAGAGCATCAGGTCCTTGTTTTGGTTCCTAGCTCCTGAGGATGTAGCACTTCACCTTTAGCTGGAATCCATTTAAAGTGATGCAGCAATCCAAGTAGATCAGGTTCCTTATTTGGTTCTTAATAGTAAGTTTGTTAACTCATCAAAACATAAGGCAAGAGTATTTAAGATCTATCACTTACTTACCTTCATGCCCTTTTGCTCGTAGGGTAGCTTCTAAGATGATATTTTGATTGTCTTCCCAGTGGCACTTTCTTTTATCACCATAACACTCATACAGTACATTTAACTACCCCAACTCATATCTTAATATTTCTCAAGGTTATGATGTCATATCTGCGAGACTGAATTCCCCATGTTGGGATTTACTATGTTTATCTTGCACGATCTATTGATTTGTTTGTATCCCCTTATTTAGCTGTAACTAGGCTCTTCCTGAATTAGTTGTTAACTACTCGTTGGTCCATTCTCATATCAATATTCTGTGTAATCTTTCTTGGGTTATTTTCTTTATCTTAACTTACCTCTCGCATTGGCCCCTTATTTATCAATAACATCCCGGGCAGGAACCCTTACTTCCTCTCCTTGACGTCGCATTTGCATAATGTTCTGGAATCGTAGCATATCAGTAGGATTTGGATGACAGTGTTATGTAGTGCGGCAGAAACAGTGCCATCAGTCACTTCACTTCCAGTTGTGTCCAAATGACTTTGTACTGCTATGAGGAAACTACAAGAGCATCAGGTCCTTGTTTTGGTTCCTAGCTCCTGATGCTGTAGCACTTCACCTTTAGCTGGAATCCATTTAAAGTGATGCAGCAATCCAAGTAGATCAGGTTCCTTATCTGGTTCTTAATAGTAAGTTTGTTAACTCATCAAAACATAAGGCAAGAGTATTTAAGATCTATCACTTACTTACCTTCATGCCCTTTTGCTCGTAGGGTAGCTTCTAAGATGATATTTTGATTGTCTTCCCAGTGGCACTTTCTTTTATCACCATAACACTCATACAGTACATTTAACTACCCCAACTCATATCTTAATATTTCTCAAGGTTATGATGTCATATCTGCGAGACTGAATTCCCCATGTTGGGATTTACTATGTTTATCTTGCACGATCTATTGATTTGTTTGTATCCCCTTATTTAGCTGTAACTAGGCTCTTCCTGAATTAGTTGCTAACTACTCGTTGGTCCATTCTCATATCAATATCCTGTGTAATCTTTCTTGGGTTATTTTCTTTATCTTAACCTACCTCTCGCATTGGCCCCTTATTTATCAATAACATCCCGGGCATGAACCCTTACTTCCTCTCCTTGACGTCGCATTTGCATAATGTTCTGGAATCGTAGCATATCAGTAGGATTTGGATAAGTGCAATCTCATCCCTTCTCTCATTTTTTTTATCTCATTCTTCCTTCGCAATTCCAAAATTATTAAAACCACTTAATTCTGACTTAATGCCACATCATTCAATATTCCCCCCTTTAGGGGAGTACTAAGATTTAGCACTACGACAATCTACCTATAGATGTTTTACCTCTTCATTTTTGGCGTCTTCTTACATCATCGATGACCCTTCAAGGCTTCCAGTGCCTATCTTTGTAGTACTCATATCTAGCTGTACTATTTTAGAGTGCACCATATGGGTGTCTCACAAAGAGATCTATTAGCACATTTGCAATATCCTTTGGAAATGTCAGCTAATGCAAACAATCCATCCATCATTTTAGGTTACTCTAGCCATAGTCGGGTCCTGATATCTCGTCCTTCTCTTAAACCATATATGTTAGCTCCTATAGGGCATAACTAAGATCGATGGTCCAACTGTACATACCTCTATTACTATTGAAGGTAACTTAAAATGCTTATATCTCTCTTCCTGAATTGTAGATAATGTTCATTTTTACTAACTGGGTACCTTGTACCCTTCTTCACCTTGCTTCTTTTACTTGTTGAAACTTATACCTTCTGATTCTCTTGTTGCTTTTCACCATATGGGTGGATAAATATTCATGCTTTAGGGCTCCTCAACAAGAAGCTTACATGTCTTAGTACACACATGATCTGTGGAAGACCTTACATTTACTCATTATAAGCATCATGCAGAATCAAGTTCCTCTGACTCAACTCTTCCAGAACTACATGCAATCCCTTACCAACTGTCTTTCTAAATATAGGCATCGTTGTATTATGAATAAGATAGGGTTTAGGAAATTGAGTTCTTACAACTGAGCTCTGCCACATGATCTAGAGTAAGAAGAAAGAGTGACAGTCCTAAATTCCATGTAGCCTCCTGCTTATAAGTATAGTACACAACACACCCATAAACAACATTGTACTAAACACGGCTTGTAGACTCTCTAGGACAAAACTGCTCTGATACCACTTTTGTCACGATCCAAACTGATGAGCCACGACGAGCACCCGATTCCATACTCGGCTCGAGCATACCACTCTTTAACTGTGAACTCTAGAGGGGTAATCCTTAACTTACGCCGATGAGGTCATACTCTAAATCATCTTAAAATATATATATATATATATATATAAATATATATATATATATATATATATATATATATATATATATATATATATATATAAATGTGCAGGCTGATGAGGCCGCCATAAACGTCTACTGATAGACCAAAATATACAGGACTCGTCTACAAGCCTCTAGAGATAACTGAACTGCATCATGATCTGGACAGGGCCTCGACCTACCCATCGAACCTGTATATATAAAATAGTCTCCAAGGTATAAACCTGGTAACTCCGAGAAAGTGGAGCATACCAACCACGATAATGTTTGACTCTATCTACTGGGAAGATCTATCCAGCTGTCTATCAGGACCTGCAGGCATGAAATGCAGTGTCCCTAGCAAAAGAGACGTTAGTACAAAATAATGTGTTGAGTATGTAAGGCAATAGAATAACTGAAAGCTGAAACTGAACTGATAATATAATAACTGAAAGTAACTAAGAGTCAAAGATAATTTGAAGATATGCATTGATACTGACTCAACTCTCTCAATATAGTAAGTAAAGTAGTTATCCGGCCCTATAAGGCTCGGTATATATATATAATTGCTCTGCCGTAGTAGGCTCTCTCATAGGCACTCGACCATACTAGGCTCTGTATCTCGGGTATGTTGGGCTCGCTCATAGGCGCTCGGCCACAGTAGGCTCAGTATATAACTTACCATCTAATCAGAGGTTGCCCAATAGGGGCCTACCCACTGATAATAGCTCGATGCTAATGAAAATACTATAATACTTTATACATAGGCTCTCTACTCTCTTGACTAAAAGAAGACAATACTCAATTGAATATGATAAGGGAGAATATTGTAGCTTATGAGACTAGAAAAATGTATATAAATTCAGGAATATGAATTTCTCTTTATGCCTCATTATCAAACTTGTGTAATTACGAGATCATGCCAAATTGAAGGAAGGGCTTAACCTTAACATACTTGTATGATCTCTTCCTTATTACTCAACCAAGCTCAAAATAACTTCTCGCATCTACAACAAGTGAAATGATATTGCCGTTAACATATAATGTCGTACCATCGTATTTGGCTAGTCGCATGACTTAAGGAAAATCGGGAAGCAACTCCCCAATTTTTAATACATCCCAAAGACCACTAAGGGTCGTCAACAACCCAACAAAAACAACCATAACAAACACTAGCAACAACAACAATATAATCTAATATGAGTTTCTCCGGTTATCTTAACAATCATATTGAGCGGCAAGCTCTTTTTTTTTACTCATAACAAGATATAAATAGAATCTAACTCTTATTCCATAAATTATTTTACAACTTTCAGAGCATCAAACTTATATGTACCATATTATTTCTAGTTTAAGATCTCCACAAAATGCCTTCCAAAACAGCCCCATACGTCTAGCGCCTTAATTTTTATCGTCAATCATTTGTTTTTCATCTTTTCTTCTTCAATCAACTTAATTAACACCTAGGGAAGCTTAACAACAGCAACCACAATATTATAAAATTATTTTTCATAATTTTAAGCCACCACAAATCATATCTTTAACCACAAAACAGTCCAACCAAAAAGACAATCGTATCACATGTTCCTTCAAGTGCATCTTATGGTTTTTCACTCAAACAAAACAACCAACATAAGTTTACCTTAGGCACAATCACGAAGATGTTATATATACCTTGGACATCATCTAAAACTCGAAACCCCATCTCAACTTAGCTTACAATATCCCTCAATCACACCACAACATCATAGAAGTATTTTCTTGTAGTCTTTAACACCTTTGATGAGGATTTGTGTTGATTTCTCTTGAGCTTAGTTCTTGGAACCTTGGACAAGTTCTTGGAGAGTTTGAGAGTTTTTTGCAGTAATTGATCTCTGGATATTGATGAAATATAATGGACAAAGACATCTTAGAAGCCTGCCGCCTAAATTCTCCAAGCAGGTGGGTAAGTTGCCTACTTGGCAGCTTGAACAGTGCCATTTCGAACACTTGTATGTCTCTACTCCGATATCATATTGACAAATGCTTTGCAGAGTTGGAAACTAGACACATAGGGATTTGATTCCATATAAATATATCCATGTAACTCTCAATATATTGGGATAAAACTGCATCGCAACTTGGCCTATAGACCTGCCAGTTTCTCCAAAGTGCGGCAACGTGACTTGGTGATCCTAGTTTAAGAATCCATATTTCTCTACCCCTATGTCGTATGAATAAATGGTTTGGAATGTTGGAAACTAGGTTCCAAGACCTTCATTTTGTTATGATACATGTTCCAAAATGACACCATAAAGTGTAAGAATTTAATTTCTCAATACGGCTCGTTACAAGGCAAATCTTAACTCGATTTTTCCATAAGTTATCCAATTTTTCCCAAACTTTATATTTTATGTCCAAACATAATATATAATCATCTTATAGCTTTCACTCATTAAATCATGATTAACAACTCTTATATGCATTATACGTCACCTTAGGACACACAGAGTGTAACACTAAACTTGTCGACTTTCGACAAAACTTATCTTTTTCAATCCTTTTAGCTTCTAAGCCTTCTAACTATCTTGGTACTTATTATTCATGATCTTAGATATTATTAACTTCCACGGTAACATGATTAACTTACTTTATATGATTTTATTTTTGAGCTTACATCAATTGACTTACAACGTACTCTTAAGTACGAAAACATGGGGTGTAACAGAATGTGTGGAATTCGCCGGTGTTATGGACTTCTTCGATTCGCCTTTGGGGCTGGGTGTTGTGAAATAGAGTTGGGGAAGTGGCTGTCAAAGATTGTGATGTGCGGTGATTTAGGATTTAATCAGTGTTTCTGGTGTCGATGGCTTGAAAAAGATGATCTTCGGAAAGGTTTAAAGTAAGTAGCAATTTATTGGTTCAAGTGCTACAGAGATAGATTTTTTATTTAACGCAACAACTAGGCAGTAACGGATGAGGAAGGATATGTGGGAAGTGTCAGGCGGTAGTTAAATTTCTAGAAGTCCAGGTGTAAGAAGAGTTTGACCAAAGTGGGAGAGTGGCAGAGTAGTGTATGGGTTCTGCGGTAGGATGAATACACACCCGGAGAAAAAGTCTAGAGTGATTTGGGATTCAGGGTGGATAGTGACTGGTCTACGGACTTAATTTAAAATATAGGTTATTATACGGTGGGGGATTTGATACAACAGAAAGGAGTTGCTTGATATGAAAAAGGATACAACATGACTTCAAGTAAGAAGATATTGTCGTACATTCAGTTGATGTCCACAGGGAGTGGATGGACTTGTGTAGCTAGCGAATGAGCATGGGCTTAGGTTGGGTTACGGATTTCATAGTAATTGTGCGGTGCAATGTCATTGGGAGACGCCGGTATGTAATTTCCACAGGTGGGTTATCTCCTGTGAGTAGGTTAGCGGTCGCATGACATTGACAAAGCTTTTATGAAGAATTCTGCTGGCTATCTAGTAAGAGGTCGAATATGTGAATGTTTCTAGAGATTCAGCGCGTTCATGAAATGTTAATGGAAGGATTTTGAGGAATTTGGCGGTTTGATTACGCAAGATTATGTCAATAAGAGATAAAGAATCTTGGTGGGTTCTAGAGTAATAGGTGGCTCCAAGCTAAGTGGGAGAGTCCTGCCGCCTACGATTGGGTTGCATGGTTATCTACTTTTGAGGTTTCTGGCTATCGGCATAATGGCGAGTTATTTCAGCTAAGGGAAAAGAATATAAGTGGTAATTTGAACAAATGATTTAAGAGATGTGTGCCATAAATGCCCTTATCGATTGTTAGGGCTTTGGGAAAACTCAGGATTTGTGTTTCGTACGGAGGTGGTTACAAGGAAGTGATTTAATCGGGTGCTCCATGAAAATGGGTGTTCATGTGTCAGCGGAGCCTTAGAGATGATTATATTCGGGACCAAGCCAGAGTGGGTGACTCTCAACAACGGTCTTAGTGAATTCAAGGGTTAAAATGCGGTGCCTAAAGATTTCAAGCCCACGATTTGGTTAAGAATCGAGCTTTTGCAGCAAATCATGATAAAAGGCTTGGAATGTTCTATGATATTTTTAGCTTGTAGTGTAACATTTGGAGGAATGGGAGAAAATGACTTCGGATTCGTAGAGGAGTTATAAGAATGGGCGTACTAGCTGAGGATGTGAATGTGTGCACAAGGAAGGTATGAGATGGTTCGTGAGATTTGAGACAGCATGGTCTCGTGATACAAAGCCACTTAGGATGAGTGCGGATTTAGTTGTTATGTGTTAACTGGAGCTATTATTATTTCTAAGGCAAGTTAAGGATAAGTTAGAAGAAGTTGGATTGGTTAACCATGGTTAAATTGGTATACTGGTGGTAGTAATCAGTACCTTTAACATGATTAAGTTATGCATGTGATTTGTGGCGGTACGTGCGAGGCTTGTTGGCCGTCGTAATTGATTTTATTAGGAAGTATTCAAGTATTATGGCCCGTTATGTGTAGCTAGATCCTAGAAGGGTTATGGTGGTTCAGACCACTACTTGAGGATTGGAATGTTCTACGGTTATGAGAAATTACTCGCATGTTGTTGTGGTTCTCTTGGAATGAGTTAAGTAAAAATATTCTAGGTGATGAAGTGTTTACCCTATTAGTGGTTTAGGATTTATGATGAAATTCCGGCGCTATCGCATATTGGCATGTTAGGTGCAATGAGCAGTATGAAATTTAGAAGTGAGGATCAAGGTTGCAGTTCGGTGTTGAAAAGGATGTCACAAGCTCGGATGAGCAGGAAAAGGATTGGGATGTTTAGAGTAAGCTGGTATTGTCTTCAGCGTCACCTGAGATCTGTGTTTCTGTAGGAGGCTTTGCATCTTGGTTACAAATTCTTGATATGCTTTACAACATAAGTGTGACCGGTAGTATGGATGTGCAGACCCGTTGAAGGTCGTAGGAGCGTACCTCATGGGAAATTGTATAAGTGTGACATGTAGTCACTTGATTGATTAAAGATTTAAACCAAGTGTGAAAATTGTGGTAATATCGCTAATTTGAGAATTTATGCCTTAAGGGCACTCGGTTTATTGGGTTGTGGACTGTGGAGGTTTGATCTGCTTATGATGGTTGTCCTTGTGTGTTATGGAAAGAGGAGGTCAGTGGACGAATTTAAATGTGAATATGGGCTCTATATTAGGCTGGATGTGTTCCTTTCAGCATAGCGCTCCTTATGAAGGAGTATTCAGACATTGGATGTTATTTTATTGTCGGCTATTTCATGTAATGCTATATTGAGCTGTGTGAGTTGTGAAATAGCTTGATAAATTTCTTATGTGTTGAGGTTCCACGTAGCGATGGTGTTGTGTGAGTAGGATGGCTCTCGTGATTCAGATTATATATTGCACCTCAGTTGTGCTTGAGTTTTGTAGCTTATGGCACTATCTATCTCCCTAGGGATGGTATTATGCACTTAGCGTGCTTGTAACAGATATTCGGTATTTAGTAGTAATGAGCAATTTGGCTCGGTGTGTATCTCCTTATGTGTGTTCTATGTGTGGATCTGGTGGCATGCCGCCACGTGTATGTTGTTTGGATCGGGTTACATGCTGCAATAGTATGATATTGAGTACAGTTTTCTATATTCTAATTTTTGTGTGTTTTGTTTCCCATTTTCTGAGGAAAGTTCATATTAGTTGCGTGAGTTGAGTAGTCCCTTATAGAGTTCATTTTCCTTATGTATCACGTTCGAGTTTGTAGCCTATTGGCATATTATGACATCATATGATACTTTTGATCATGTCTGGGGTGGCTTATTGCCTGAGCAGTTCATATTGGGTGAGACAAGATTATTGGATTTAGGATCAGTGCAATCAAATTATATGAAGTGTATTAAAGAGAAAATGCCACTAATTGATTCAGAATGAGATAATGGTTCTTGTCAAGAGTATAGACTCAATGATTTGTTGGCTCGGTAGTTAGTTATGAATTTTTACACATCTCTTCCGTCGTGGCGGTATTGAAAAGGGTTCGAACAAGATTTATATATGCCATGGGGTGCGTTGGGAGCATCAAATTCGTGGAATTTCGGCTATTATTATCAGAGGATGTTATTATGGTCATGTGAGTTATGTAGTGCATAGTGTAAATTCAGCAAAGGTAAGCAATCTTTTATCGGCGCATCGTGTGGTGATTGATACGGTGTTCATATGTTGGAAGCAGGCCTGGTAAAGAATTTCGGATGTTGAAACTGGGCTCTAAGGCTTATTTGCCTAAATAAAAGAGGATATCTTCAAATTTGATTGAGCTAATGTGCTCAATTGAGTTGTGGTAGCACGGGTAGGTGCACGAGGTGTTATATAGTGATTTCGAACAACACCAGTGCAGTTCTCAGCACATTCGAGGACGAACATATGTTTAAGTGGGAGAGAATGTAACGACTCGGTCGGTTGTTTTGAGCTCTAGTGCATCGTTCGGCAATTTGAGGCCATGAGCAGCTTCACTTCAGGTATTATGACTTGTACGCATGGTTGGAATTGAATTTCGGGAAGCTCGGAGTTGATTTGGAAAGGAAATTCTCATTTCGGAAGTTTAAGTTGAAAGAATTGGCTAAGATTAGATTTTTGAGTAAACGACCTTGGAATTGGGATTTGAAGGTTCCAACAGGTTCGTATGATAATTTTGGAATTGGGCGTATGTCTAGATCGGGTTTTGGATGAATCGGGAGCATTTCGGCACCTGTTGTGGAAGTTAGCATTTCTTTTTAGAAGAATTTCATAAATTTGGGTTGAAGCGCATTTCAGTGTTATCAATGTCCTTTTGGGATTCTGAGTCTGGGAATAGCTCTGTATGGTGATTCTGGTATTGGGAGCGCAGTCGGATGTAGATTTGGAGGTCCGTAGGTCATTTTAGAGTCATTTGGCAAAAGTTAGAAATTTGAAGGTTTTTGAGAAGTTTGACCGGAAGTAGACTTTTTGATATCGGGGTCGGATTCTGATTCCGGAAGTTAGAGTAGGTCCATAATATCAGATATGACTTGTGTGCAAAATTTGAGGTCAATCGGACGTGATTTGATAGGTTTCGACATCGAATGTAGAAGTTTGAAATTCTAAAGTTCATTAAGCTTGAATTGGAGGGCGATTCATGGTTTTAGCATTGTTTGATGTGATTTTAGGCCTCGAGCAGGTCCGTGTTATGTTATGGGAATAGTTGGTGTGATTGGACGGGGTCCCGGGGGCCTCGGGTGGATTCCGGGTGGTTAACGGATCGAATTGGAGTTGGGAGAATGAGCTGAAGCCTGTTGTCATCTGGTGTAACCGCACCTGCGAGGTCCTGGCCGCAGGTGCAGAGCCGCATAAGCGGCTAAAGGAGCGCAGATATGGTTAAGAAGGGAAATGCTGGGATCGCAGATGCGGTCATCTTGCCGCAAAAGCGGGACCGCACCTGCGGAAGGGGAAGCGTAGAAGCGGAGTGAGGGGCCTGGTGAAAGACCACAGAAGTGGTAGTGGGGCCGCACCTGCAAAACTGCAGAAGTGGTCAAGTGACCACAGGTGCAAAAATCAGGCTGGGTAGTGTGTTCTTTTAAAGCAAGGCTTTGGCTCCTTGATAGGTTTTAAATGTTCTTGCCATATGTTTTGATGATTTAACAAACTTACTGTTAAGAACCAGATAGGGAACCTGACCTACTCGGACTATACTGCAAGCTTAACGAATTCCAGCTAAAGGTGAACTGCCTTAGCTTCAGGTGCTAGGAATTCAAACAAGGATCTGAGACCCTTGTGGTTTCCTCATCACAATACAAGTCAATTGGTCACAGTTGGATATGAAGTGACTGACTGCACTGTTTCTGCCGCACTGCACTATCTCCAGCGCCCACTCATTCTCTAACCAAATAAAGTGCACGCATCATTTCAAGTGATGTGATCAAGGTGTACCTACAAGAGTTTATACAAAACACCACTTGAAGATTTCAGTTTCTCATTCAAGCTTCTTGCCAAAATAGAGAAATCAATCCTCACAAGCTTGAAAAACAAAGTTGAACGAAAATACGAACCAGTTCCTAAAAGATAGCTTGTTGTTGTCCTAGTTGAGTTGTAATTTGTGATTGTACTTATTGTATCTCCTAAACTTCTTAGCTAGAAGCGTTTGATTAGGAATCCTCTTGTAAATCCTTAAACTCCTTGAGTTTATGTTGTGACTAGATTTAGTCATAAGCAAAAGTCTTTGTAATTGTAGAGTTATAAAGTAGCTTGTGGTGAGAGCATCACAAGTTAGTAAAAGCCTTTGTAACTAGGAAGTCACAAAGTGGCTTGTGGTAAGAGTACCACAAGTTAGTTGAGTAAATCCTTTGTAATGGAGTCATTGCAAAGTGGCTTGTAATAGGTTCTTTACAAGTTAGTGAAGTTAAAAGCCTACAGGTGTAGGTCGTGGCGTTTTGATCTCCTTGTGTGGGATTTTTCCACGTAAAAATCCTCTGCCTTATTTACATACTATTTTATTAGCATTCTCAGCAGAATCTTTTAGAGGACCAGGTACTCTTCTGTTTGGTGGACTCATACAAACTAACAATTGGTATCAGAGCAGGTTCCTCCTATCAGGCTAACACCTAGGAAGGATCCTCATGGCTGCTCCACCAAATTTGGAAGAAGGTCAATCTACATACCGACCACCCAAGCTCAATGGACAATACTATGGGTGGTGGAAAACAAAAATGCACGATTTTATCATGGCTGAGGATTGTGAGTTATGGGATATCATATGCGATGGTCCTTATGTTCCAACCAAGGTACTAGAGGAACTTCTATTTTCAATGGAAAAAACCAGCAAAGAGTACATTGAAGCAGACAAGAAGGTTGTGGAGAAGAATTTTCGTGCCAAGAAAATTCTGGTATGTGGAATAGGACCTGAAGAGTACAATAGAATCTCCACCTGCGACACTGCCAAGGAGATATCGGAAGCTTTGCAAACAGCTCATGAGGGAACTACATAAGTAAAACATTCTAAGATTGATATGCTCACTACCGAGTATGAACTCTTTAAAATGAGGGACGATGAATCCATTCAATATATGCACACAAGATTCACTTCCATCATAAATGAGTTACACTCACTTGGTGAAACGATTCCCAGAAACAAGCTAGTAAGGAAAATCCTCAGTTTTCTTCCTAGATCTTGGGAAAGCAAAGTGAATGCTATTACTGAATCAAAGGACTTACAGGAGCTGACCATAGAAGAGCTGATCAGAAACTTGAAGACCTATGAGTTGAAGAGAAAGATAAACAGTGAAAGAAGAGAACCAAAGAAGTAAAAGAACCTGGTACTTCAAGCTGATTACATTGATTAAGGTGAGGAAGACAGTGACATGGCTTATCTAACCAAAAGATTTCAGAAGATGGTCAGAAGAAATGGAGAAATGCTAAAAAGGAACAGTTCTAACAGACCAAGAAACTGTGATTGTTACAAGTGTGGAAAGTCTGGACACTTCATGAAAGACTATACTCTCTTGAAGCAGGAATTCTCTAAGAACCATCATGAGAAAACAACTAAGACGAACCTGGTTCCTGTCAAGGACTTCAAGAGAAAAAGATTTGCTAACAATATGATGAGACAGGCTCTTGCAGCATGGGGGGATTCATCTAGTGAGTCTGAAGATGAACCTGATACTGGTGATAGTTCCATGATGGCAGTTGAAGGTGAAAAGACTGGATATGACTCAACTTTTGCCTTGATGGCTCAATCAGATGATGATGAAGGCAATGGCTACAAAAAGGTAAATTTTAGGGATGTTCAGAGAAATCTGAAATCCTATTCTCCAAAAAAACTCATGTCTTTAGCTGATGTATTAATCACTTCTTTTCATAGTCTTGTGGAGGATAGGGATTCTGTGACCTTAGAATTAGGAGAATCTGAACAAACTAGAGACGACTTAGTGGCTGTAGTTACTAACCATAAGAAAACCATTGAAATCC
Source organism: Nicotiana tabacum (assembly GCF_000715075.1). NCBI lineage: Eukaryota > Viridiplantae > Streptophyta > Magnoliopsida > Solanales > Solanaceae > Nicotiana > Nicotiana tabacum. The sequence goes on from NC_134087.1 coordinate 95,661,323, forward strand.
TCAGAAAAGAAAAGAATGATCTGTTGGCAGAAATTACAGACCTAAGGGAAACAATAGTGAAACCATGGACTAAGTCAAAACCTAAAAGTTCTGGAAAGGGAAAGGAGATAGCAAGTGAGGAACACATTAGGCTTGAAAATGAGGTGAAAGCTATGAGATTTAGGATGTGTGCTGAAATTGAGAAAAACGAGCTTCTCCAAACTAATTTGGAAAAAGGAAAGAATGATCTTGAAAAGTCCCTAAAGTGGACCTGGTCCTTAGAAGCTACCACTGCCTTGCATACTAATGATTGTGAAAACAGGCAGGGAGCAGGGTTCCAAAGGGAGAAAACTCCTCACAATCCTCATAGTAAGTACGTCACTGTCTCTGATAACTGGCCTTGTACCCGACGTGGGAACACTGGGCACTTCAAGGAAGATGTCCAGGCCAAGAATCAATCAGTTCAGAAAAACAAAGTGTTTGCTGAAATGGTGACTACAAAAGAGGGACCAGATTCCACTCACAAAAAATGTACACTACCTGCATGGATTAAGAGAACTCTTATTCATCCTCTTGCTTACTACAAGGGACCCAAACTTGTTTGGGTTCCTAAAACTAACTCCTAATCTCTTGTGCAGGGAACAATGAAAGGAAGCGGTCAACAATGGTTCATGGATAGTGGGTGTTCAAAACACATGACTAGGAACACCACGGACTTTCTTTCACTAAAAGCCCTGCAATGAGGGAGTGTATCCTTTGGCAATGGTAAAAAGGGGTACATTCTTGGAGTTGGAAAAGTCGGGAAGTCACTCAGTCATTCTATTGAAAATATGTACTATGTAAATAGCCTTAAGTATAGTCTCCTAAGTGTCTATCAAATCTATGATAAAGGAAACAAGGTGGAATTCTTGTCCAAAATATATATAGTCACTAATCTTGTGATCGGTGAAATAGTACTTGTGGCCAAAAGATACAAGAACATATATGTCGTTGATTTCTAGTCCTTACAGAATGGTGATCTGAGTTGTTTGAAAGTTGTTGATAATAAAGCTGAACTATGGCACGGAAAACTGGGCCATGCAAGTTTTTCTCTTTTGAATAAACTAATTCAGAAGGACCTGGTCCATGGTCTGCCTATGTCACAATTCAAGATGCAAAGAGTCAGTGATGCATGTGCTAGTAGAAAACATGTGAAGTGCTTTTTTAAGTCTAAAAGAGATGTGAGCACCTCAAAGCCACTAGAGCTTCTGCATATGGATCTGTGTGGACCTATGAGAGTGCAAAGCAGAGGAGGAAAAAGATACATTTTTGTGATAGTAGATGTCTACTCCAGATTTACATGGACTCTGTTTCTCAGAAACAAAGATGAAACTGTTGAGGTATTTGTGGCCTTTGTTGATCGATAGTGGAATTGCAAAGAACTTCTGGGCTGAAGTTGTCAATACTTCCTACTACTTGGTGAACATGTACATGATCAGATCACTTCTGAACAAAACCCCGTATGAACTATTGAATGGAAGGAAACCCAAGCTGACTCACCTAAGAACATTTGGGTGCAAATGCTATGTTCTCAACCATGGAAAGGATCAGCTTGGTAAATTTGATGCCAAGAGTGATGAAGGAATATTTTTGGGCTATCTTCTCAAAGTAAGGCTTACAAGATATATAATAAGCGGATTCAATGTGTTGAGGAAAGTGTCCATGTTCTTTTTTATGAATCTCATCCATCATTTGAGAAGAGTGCTGAGGAAGATCAAAATGGAGAACCCTTACTAGTCCCTGGTGAAGTCATTAACATGACAAACGGAAAGGCAGATATGATGAGTCAAGTAAAGGAGCCAAATGAAGACAACGTTGCCTCATCTTCAACAGAACCAAGCACTTCAATTACAACCACTGAAGCTGAAGAAAGAGTGGTTGATGTAGTTCAGGGAACTACACCAGCACCTGAGAGAAGGACAGAGGAAAATCATCCAAACATACCTTCTTCCTCTCAGAAAGAACCTCAGGCGTCTAACTGGAGACACCAAAGCTCTCATCCAATAGACAACATTATCACTCCTCTAGATTCCGGAGTACAAACAAGGTCAAGAGCCAGAAATTCACTTGCCTTCTCAGCCTTTCTCTCCCAAATAGAATCCAAAAATATCAAGGAAGCCTTGAAAGATGCAGATTGGATTACAGCCATGCAAGATGAGCTACATCAGTTTGAGAGAAACAATGTGTGGCACCTGGTACCTAGACCCCCAGATCGAACCATTATAGGAACCAGGTGGGAATTAAGAAACAAGCTCGATGAACATGGAATTACTACAAGGAACAAGGCCAGGCTAGTGGTCCAAGGCCACAATCAGGAGGAAGGGATTGACTATGATGAAACGTTTGCTCCCGTGGCTCGCATGGAAGCTATTAGAATTCTAATCGCTTTTGCATCTCATATGAAATTCACCTTGTTCCAAATGGATGTCAAAAGTGCATTTTTGAATGGATTCCTTAAGGAAGAAGTCTATGTGAAGCAACCCCCAGGGTTTGAATGTCATGAGCACCCTGAATATGTGTTTAAATTGGACAAAGCTCTGTACGGGCTAAAGCAGGCTCCTCGAGCTTGGTATGAAAGGTTGTCAAAGTTCCTCTTGGAAAATGGTTTTAAAAGAGGGAAAATTGACTACACTCTTTTCTTAAAGAAACAAGGAAGGAACCTGCTCATTGTTCAAGTTTATGTTGATGATATCATTTTTGGAGCAACAGCTGATTCTCTATGTGAAGAATTTGCAAAACTCATGGGAAGTGAATTTGAAACGGGCATGATGGGGGAATTGAACTTCTTCTTGGGTCTTCAAGTAAAACAGTCCCCAAAGGGTGTATCCATTTGTCAGCAAAAATACATCAGTGAGCTCTTGAATAGGTTTGACATGGAAACATCAAAGGTGATAGACACTCCCATTGCTACTGCCACTCGACTGGACATGGATGAAACTGGATCTCCTATAAATCAAACCATGTATAGAGGCATTATTGGGTCTCTCCTCTATCTCACTGCCAGTAAACCTGATATTGTTTTCAGTGTGGGGCTATGTGCAAGGTTTCAATCAAATCCCAAGGAATCTCACTTGAAGGCTGCTAAAAGAATACTAAGATATCTCAAAGGAACACAAGACCTAGTACTGTATTATCCATCAGTGATAGTTTTAATCTGATTGGGTATGCTGATGCAGACTATGCAGGTTATCTTGTAAACAGAAATAGCACTTATGGGATGGCTCACTTCTTAGGATCATGTCTTATCTCTTGGGGCACAAGGAAGCAAAATTCAGTGGCTCTTTCAACAGATGAAGCTGAATATGTAGCCGCAACATCCTGCTGTGCTCAGCTTTTATGGATCAAGCAGTAACTAGAGGACTTTGGGGTACTCACTGAGAGTGTGCCCCTTCTATGTGACAATACCAGTGCACTCAACATGGCCAAGAATCCAGTTCAACACAAAAGGACAAAACATATCGATGTGAGACATCATTTTCTGAGAGACAATATGGAGAAAGGGCTGATATGTATGAAGTTCTGGAGGACAGAAGATCAAATTGCAGACATTTTCACCAAGGCGCTAAGTAGGGAATAGTTTGAAAGAAACATAGTGAAGCTGGGGCTTTTAAAGCCCAATTGAGAACCTGATTCCTCTTTAGCTGGCTTTTACCTTCAAGAAATAATTGGCTCAAAGTGTTTTCTGGCCATGTCTAACTCACTTCAATACCATTGCAGGTAAACACTCATAATGAGTATAAAAGCGGTAGATACAGTGCATGAATAATAAAAGAGGATTGATTCTTTCAAATAAAAAGATCAAGAACCTCGTTCTTGTACCAAAGGTTAATAGTTATGTGCATCCTTTAATACACGTCTTAAAAAGGGTACAAAACACAACTGCCATGTCCTCAACTTTTCAGATCCTGCTGTCATATCTCTTCATTTCAAATCTTTCCATCTCCCTCTGAAACATTGCAATTCTCTACGCCCAACCGTCATTTCAGAACCGGTGCCTATTCCTCTCTCTTCATAATTATCCCCTCCTTTAAAAAAACCCTTTTTTTGCTCTTCCTAACTATAAGTCTTACACTAGAATTTCCCAAAAGGATTGTCATACCACTTCTCTCAATGGCTGAGACAACTTTCGATCTCCTTGCCTCAGTTGTACCTACCATTGATCAATCTATGGAGCATTCCGCTCTCACTGAGCCTTTTTCACCCTCTATTACTCCTGCCGCCGCAGTTACACCTCACCCAGTTTCCCAGTCTCTTCCTAATTCAGAAACCCTTAAAACTATTGCTCCGTTCTCCCCATCATCTGAGGCTCCCACTAGTCAAAAACTAAGTGGAGAACAAGGTCAAAATTCTGAGGTTACAAAGAGTTCTGCCATCGTTGCTACCGATTCCATAATGGTGGTAGCACCATTTGAGGAAGAGAAAAATGTTGTAACCGTGTTTTGGGTGTCTGCTGATGGTGTACTGCATGAGATTACATCTCAGAAAAATGAGGCACAAAGTATAGAGGAAGAAGGGGCCATTGTAACTATTGAAGGGGATGCAGTAGCATATACTACTGGGGCATCACATGAGGAACCTAATCCCTCTTCAGAGGACCCAGGTCAAGGCTCTCATTCCCAGGACAGTGTTATTCCTGTATTCGATGTTGTGCCCCTGAAAATTCAAGCACCTGAAATGAGATCCAGTGATGAAGAAGACCTAGATAATGTGGCTCTTGATGCATTCATAAGTAAGCGGAGGGTTGTGTCTACCCCTGAGTCTGAAACCAAACGACCTACCACCAGACTTCAAGTTAAGGTGGGCTATGATTCTGCTCTTCAAAAGAGCAAGAAGAGTAGTAAGAAGAAAAGGAGAAAGTTGGTGAAAGACGGTGTACCTGTCAGTGATGAGGCGATCCCTGTAATTGAGGTGGAAGAGGAAACCCTAGATGAACCTAGTTCACTTGTTAGACGATCTTCGAAAAAGACGAAGTCTGCTTCAGTAGAGAAGGGGTCAACATCTAGGTCCAAGATAAAGGAGGTGGTAAGTGAGTTTTCAATGTCTGATGAGGATGTGCTAGTTAAATCCAAGGGAAAAAATAAAATTCAGTGGAGAGAAGTCCTGCAAACGCAAGTCTGAAACCTTTGAAAAACCTGGTTCTGTGAAGAGAATGAGAAGTGAAGTCAGCCTTGGCTCTGAACGCCTGAGGCATCAAAAAGTTCTACTGGGTCGTACGTTTGACCCAGCAATCTCTGAGATGGCTGGAATGCGCCAAATTTTGGAAATGGTCGAGTTTCAACGCTGGGTGCATCTATTTCAAATTGATGCACCCAAGGTATATGAGGATGAAGTACAAAGCTTCTTTGCTAGCCTCTTTCCATTTGAGACTGACCACATTTGTGCCTTGGTCAATGGGGTGGACATCGTGTTCGATGTAAAGTTGCTTGGAGAGATCCTAAAAGTTCCTACAGCGGGTGTGTCAAGTGTAAAAGATGTGTGTCAGTTTAACTTCAGAAATGTCATGGTAAAAACCAATGCAAACCAGAAGGGGACCAGATCCATAAGAAAGCACCGCTCCCTATCTATCAGCTGTTGTTCAAATTGTTTAACAAAGTTCTATTGCCTCGAGCTGAGAGAAGGACAGTGACTTCTAAGTCTGACCTATTCTTGATGGAGCAACTAGACAGTTTTACTCTTGTGAGTCTGCCTGCTATTATGATTGAGCACATGCAAAAGGTTGCCACCTTCAAAGATGGTAATCATGCCCTTCCCTATGGGTTCCTGCTTACACAAGTGTTCAAATTCTTTGAAGTCCCAATGGGGACAGGCAAGGTGGGAACTAGGAAGCAGACTTTCTCACAAACAACTTTGGAAGAGTGAGAGTGCGTGGAAAAGAATGGGGGGGTAGGAAGTACATCAACCTTCTTACATCTTATTAATGCTCAGAACAATGTAGCTGAGGCAATTAGTCAGTTGAAGGCCAGGAATGCCATCTTGGAAGGTCAGCAAGCCTAAGGGGTTCAAGTGTCAAATGATGAAGTGGCTCATTTGACAAAGGAGAATGTTGATCTCAGGGCGCAAGTAGAGAACCTGAAAGCAAAACTACTCAATGAGCAAAAGTCAGAAAATGCCCGAATAGATCTCGTTCTCCAAACACTTGCTGCAGCTTCCAAGCCTTTTACTCCTTGATTGGTTCTTCGATATCTTAACCATATGCTTATTATGTTTTGATGATCTAACAAACTTGTCATGAAGAAACCAGATGGAGAACCTTGTCCCAAAGGATACACATATCATTTGAACTAGTCGAAGTCTGAAAATTAGCAAATGGATGAACGATCACAAAGAGGAACACAATGGGGACTCGATGCCCTGGTCCTATAGGGTTCTCTGACAAAATCACTAGCCAGTGACTGTACGCAATCAATATAAAGAGAAACACAACAGGGACTTGCTCCCTTAGGGTTCTCTAATAGAAGTACAAGTCAAGTGCATAGCTGGAACGTAGCAGAAGAAAGTGACCATCTGGAAACTGTTACAGAACAGGAACACAACTAGGAAATGGTCCGTTGGTGTGTCCTGACAAAAGTACAAAGTCCACTATCCAGCTGGAATGCAACTGCTCAGAAGTGGCTGTGCAGACGGTGCAGCAGTCACTTCTCACTGGGAAGAAGTACACCAAGAGTTGACATCACTATCCATTGTGATATCTTTTGTGATAAAACAACCTGGTGCAAGACATACCATCACTTGTGCATTCATTGATATTCTCTCAAGAAGCAAAAGCATTCATTCGGCATTGAAGTCACTGGTGTGTCAAGAACAAGAAGACAACTCTACTAAGGATCAATTTCTAAACGATTTTTATGTACATCCATAGTTGAGTTGTAATCTTGTTATTTGTTCGTCATTGTAATTCCTAGTTTTTGCTTTCTTAGAAGCGCTATCTTAGGAACAAACCAAATTCGTAAACTTTAGAGTTTATGTTGTGACTAGGGATAGTCATAAGTTAAATCCTTTGTAACTAGGAGAGTTATAGAGTGGCTTGTGATGGTTGCATCACAAGTTAGTTTGAAGTCTTTGCAATAAGGTGTTTGCAAAGTGGCTTGTAATAGGTAGATTACAAGTTAGTAGAGTTAAAATCCTACAAGAGTAGGTCATGGTTTTTTGATCCCCTTGTGTGTGATTTTTCTACGTAGAAAATCTCTTTCCTTCTTTACATTCAGTCTTTACTGCATTCTACGTATCAGTCTCATAGAGGACCATGTACTCTATAGTTTGGTGGACTCATATAAACTAACAATTGGTATCAGAGCGGGTTTCTCTTATCAGGCTAACACCTAGGAAGGATCTGCAATGGCTGCTCCACCAAACTTTGAAGAAGGACAATCAACCTATAGACCTCCCAGATTCAATGGTCAATACTATGGCTGGTGGAAGACCCGAATGCATGATTTCATGATGGCAGAAGATTCAGAGTTGTGGGACATCATTTGTGATGGTCCACATGTTCCCATGAAGAAACTTGAAGAAACTGGACCATTGGTGCCCTAAGCGAGAAGAGAGTACAGCGACAATGACAGAAAAGCTGTAGAAAAGAACTATCGTGCCAAGAAAATCTTGATGTGTGGCATAGGACCTGATGAGTACAACAGATTATCAGCTTGTGATACTGCCAAAAAAATATAGGAAGCTCTACAAACCGAACATGAAGGAACTACTCAGGTCAAACAATCCAAGATCGACATGCTCACCACTGAATATGAGCTCTTCAGGATGAAGGACGAGGAGTCTATACAAGATATGCACACCAGATTCACCTCCATCATAAATGAGCTTCACTCACTTGGAGATGTCATTCCCAGAAACAAGCTTGTAAGGAAAATTCTCAGTGTTCTACTTGGGTCTTGGGAAAATAAGGTAAATGTCATTACTGAAGCTAAAGATCTACAGACTCTGACCATGGATGAATTGATTGGTAATCTGAAAACATACGAGATGAAAAGAAAGAAAGACAGTGAAAGAAGAGAGCCTAAGAAGGAAAAGAACCTGGTGCTTAAGGCTTCAGCGATTCAAGTGATAAAGATAGTGAAATGGCCTATCTTACTAAGAGATTTCAAAAGATGGTTCGAAGAAATAGTGGCATACCAAAGTGGGGCAGTTCAAGTAAAACAAGGAACAACGATTTCTGTCACAGGTATGGAAAGTCGGGGCATTTCATTAAGGACTGCCCACTTGCGAAATAGGAGCAATACAAGCAAAATCCTGACAAAGTAGGAAAAAGGAACCTGGTTCCAGACAAACGATTCAATCGAAAAAGTACTGCAGACAATATCGTTAAGTAGGCTCTTGCTACTTGGGGTAACTCCTCAAGTGAATCCGAAAGGGAATCAGATGCAGAAAACAGTTCCATGATGGCAGTAGAAACTAAAGCAACAAAGTACGATTCACAGTTCGCATTGATAGCACAGTCAGATGATGATGATGAAGAAGATGAAGACGATGAGGTAAACTTCAGGGATGTTTAGAGAAATTTGAAATCATATTCTTCTAAGAAGCTAAGGTCTTTATCTAATGTCCTAATTGATGCCTATTATAGCCTTGTAAATTATAAGAAGATTCTGACCGTAGAACTATGAGAGGCCGAACAATCTAGAGATGATCTAGTGGTCTGTGTAATGGACTTAAATGAGACCATAGCTAATCTTGAACAAGAGGAGGCCCTGAATGAAAGAATAACTAGTGTGGAAAATGAGAGAGACGATCTGATGGCAGTAGTTGTTGATCTAAAAGAAACAATAGAAGGTCTTAGCAATGAGAAACAAACTTTAAAAGAAAAAGTTGCATCTACTGAAGAGGAAAGGGATGACCTACTAGTGATATGCACTGATCTTGAGGAAACCATTGAGGGACTCAATAGAGAACATAGGAATGTAAGTCTTGTGTTAAGGGAAGGAAGTAGCCAATGAGTCACACATCATGCTTGAAAAGGAGTTAACTGTTGTAAAAACCAGTCTCTACAGTGAACTTGAGAGGAATCAGCAGCTCCAAACTGAGTTGGAGAAAGTAAGAAATGATCTTGAGAAATCCCTGAAGTGGACCTGGTCCTCAGATGTTGTCATTGCTATGTATCTTAATAATAGGGGGAACAAGCAGGGCATCGGGTTCCAAAGGGAAAAAACTTCCTACAACCCGCACAACAAGTATGTCACTGTACTTGATAACTGGCTATGTACCCACTGTGAGAACAATGGGCATTTTAAAGAAAATTGTCAGGCCAGGGTTCAATCTACTCAGAAGAACAAAATGTTTACTAATAAAGTGACTACTAACAAGGGACCAGGTACCACTCGCAAGAAACGGATGTTGCCTGCATGGACTAGGAAATCCCCCATTCATCCTTTTTATAATAACAAGGGACTCAAACTAGTTTGGGTTCCTAAATCTAACCCTTGATTGTGCATGTGCAGGGAACAGTGAGAGGAAGCAGACTGCGATAGACTATGGATAGTGGATGCTTAAAGCACGCAGCTGAAAACATCATGAATCTCTTCTCACTGAAAGTCCTATATGAAGGGAATGTATCCTTGAGAATAAAGTAAAGGGTACATTCTTAGTGAATGAAAAGGCAGAAAGGTTCATTTGTCACTCGAGTGGGAACGAGCACTATGTGAATGGCCTAAAAAGGTGCAGTCACCAATCTGATAACTTGCCAAGTAGTCTCAATGAACAAAGAAAACAAGAACAGTCACTCCTGCTAATCATTAATCTCCACAAGCTGGCGGTATGAGATGAGTGAAGTCACAACCATAGCATGAAGGATTGATATTACTGTATGGACCGTACTCATCGCCTATGGAATCGCCAAGAAATTCGAGGCAAAAGGAATGAATACTGCTCTCTACTTTGAGAACAGGTGTCGGACCAGGTCCCTCCAAAATCAAAACTCACCAGGAGCTCCCAAATTGGAAGAAAATGCCTTGTTCTTTACAACAGGAAGGATCAGCTTGGGAAGCTCAATGCAAAAAAGACGAGCGAAGGAATCCTTCTGGGGTACAATCCACAAAACAAGGCCACAAGGTTTCCAACAAAGAGAGCACTAATGGTAGGAAATGCTCATGGGGTATTCAACAAGACACTCTCCCTTGCCAAGAAAGAAACGGTGAGGGTCAATATGATGAACAAATCCTATCTCTAGGAAATATCTGAGGCTTCAAATAGGGAGTATGATAAAGTGAGCAAGATAAAGGAGACTGCCGAAAGACAACGCAATATCATTCTCCACGTTACATAAAGAACCTGGTACGTCACCTACTACTACTGAAGTTGAAGGAAGAATAAAGATGCAGCTCATGGCATTACACAAGCAGCAGAATACAAAGTATAGAAAAATCAAATTAACTTCCATATCTCTCTCTTCAATCAACTTCTATCTCAAATTGGAAAACCAAAGTGCACATGTCATGATTCATGCCTCATCTTCTGGGAGACAAGGAAGCAAAATGGAATGACCTCATCAACAACTGGAGAAAAATTTCAAACACATTGAAGGGTGAGATCATCTTCTAAGGTTCAATATGAAGAAGGGATTGATCAGTGGAGAGCATTGCAGAACAGAAGACCAAACTCCAAATATCCGCATCAAAGCCTCAAGTGGAGAATATTCCGGATAAATCAAGGTGAAGATGGAGTCGCAAGAAACTAATGAAGAACCAATTCTTCCATCTGTTGGTTGTGTAAGACACCGTCAGGTAAAGGTAGCTAAAGTATTTTCTGACCAAGCCTAACTCACATCAATACTATTGTAGGTAAACACGCATGACGATCATAGAAGCTAAAGGAACGGCTATGAGCTTCGAGAGGGGAGCTGCTAAAACTGTGTTCAAAAGATTGCTCTGGCATCACGCTCTTATATCTCAGGTTAGTAGTAATATGGTTAATTCTGCATGCCCTCTCTAAACAAAAAAAATATACTTTGTAAATCAACTGCCACATCATCCGACTTTTCAACGTCTGTGTGTTATGGCTTGTCTCTCAAATCCTTTCATCCCCTCTAAACAGTAACACTTGCCCACAAACCTACAGCCTTTTTCAGGACTATTCAGAACCTATTTCTCTCTTCACTCATCATAAGTCCTTCTTCCAATAAAATCTTCTTTGTCTCTCACGGCAAGTCATGAACCTTCATCTCCTTTGTATAGCTAGGATCTTCTCCCCATCTCTCACTTTCTCTCTCTACTCGTCTACCAAGTTCTCATCTAATGGCAATCGAACAATCGTCTCATTCTCCTGCCATTAACACTACTCCCACTTCATTATTTTCCTTGAAATCATCCCCAGAGCATCATTATTTCACGCCCTCTACCACCTTAACCACTTCTAGTTCCTCCTCCACTCCTACAGTGTTTCCATTCCTGATAAACCCTGTTGACCACTATTTTAAGAATCCTATGTCTAGTCAATCCTACGATCTCATCAAAGACCACATAGGAGGCTTTACTCCTCGATTATTAGAAGCCCCTGAGGATGACCCTGACCAGTATCTGAACTCCTCCATGTTGGACTCAGTGACTCTCAAGGAGTCACCAGAAAAGGAAGCAACTCATAACACCATGGCTATAGCTGCTAAGAGTTTGATAAATGAAGGAGCATATCTCTCTTTTGAGTTCCAGGGGGAAGAAATTCCATTCCTAGGAGATGTAAGAACCATAGAACTCCTCGAGTCCTTGGCTCATGAGATATTCTCAGAAAAGCCTTCTGATGAACCTGATTCACTTCCATGCAAACTCACTTCTGCACCTCCTGTTCATTCCAAGCTCTTGGAGTCTTCCTCCAAATCACCCATCACCAAGTCACTACAGCAAGAGAATTTTGAGTCCTCATTGCAAAAAAGTAAGAGGAGTGTCAAGACAAGGAAAAAGAGGAAAATGAATCCAAAGGATTTCATCAAGAGTGTGTCAGTAAACCGGACAGACAAAATACTTCTAGGGAACCTAGTTCCTTAGTGCAACATTCTATGACAATTAAGGAAACTATTAAGGAACAGAAAGGGTCATCCGTAAAGTACATCAGCAAGTCTAAACGGAGTCAAACTGAGCTAGCCGTGTCTGAGGACAATACTGTGGGGGCAGTAAGCTGGAAAGGAAAGTCTGCCGAAGGGTCTAGCAAACAAAAAAGGGAAACTGTTAAGGAACCTGGTTCAACAAGGTCCATGACCTGTGATGGTGTTCTGTGGCAGCAGCGCTTAAGAACTCAAAAAGTGTTGTGGAGCCGAACATTTGATCCAGCAATTTCGGAGATGGCAGGCATGAGACAAATTCTGGAAATTGTGGAATTTCAACAATAGGAACACCTATTTAAAGGGAGCATTCCTCTGGTGTACGAAGATGTAGTGCAAACCTTCTATGCATTTCTCTTTACTGTTGAGGGGGATCACATTTGTGCGCTTGTAAATGGAGTGGATATTGTACTCGACGCTTCAACATTGGGAAAAATTCTCATAATTCTGTGTGAAGGTGTGCCCTCAATTAAGGATGTCTGTGGAATAAACTTTCGGAGAGCTATCATGAAAGAGCAAGCTATTCAACAGGGGAACATGTCCATAAGAAGGTGTTGCTTCCTGAGTACCAGCTTCTCTTTGAACTGGTTAATAAAGTACTCTTACCCCGCTCTGAGAGTTGCTACAAAATCAGATTTGGTCTTGATGGAAGCGCTTGATGAGTTTATACCAATCAATTTGCCAACAATCATGATAGATCATATGCATAAGGTGGCAAACTTTAAGGGTGGAAATCATGGATTACCTTATAGCTTTCTCCTCACTCAGGTGTTCGGATTCTATAAGGTCCCCTTGGGAAATCCCAGGGTGGGCACACACAATCAAACCTTCTCTAAGACTACTCTAGAAGAATGTGAATGTATAGAAAAAGTTGGTGGAAGCATCTCGACCATTTCTCAGCTGATAAACGCTCAAAATGTAGCCTCTGAGGAAATAAGAAGGTTGAGGGCTCGAAATGCCATACTGGAAACTCAGCTTAGCCAAGCAGCTAAGGGACCTGATTTTGTACATGAGGAGGTTGCCCGACTGAGAAAGGAAAACGAGAGACTTCGGGCTAAATTACTTGAAGAACAACTGGCTGCAAATGCTAGACTGGACCTGGTTCTCAAAACCACTGCTATCTCTTCCTCCAAGCCTCCTTCCGTTAGTGTTCCCTACGATCCTCTTAGTGTCAAGCTATTTTGCTCTAACATCCTATGGCTGCTATTTTACTTTTGTTTTACTTGTTTTTTGTGATGGCATGTTGAACTTAACCATTACTGCTCCTGACTTGCTCAGTCCAATGTAAAATTAATAAAACAGCTCCCATTTCTTTGCTTGTACAATACTGTGCTCCTCTAGCTTCTATCTTCTGTCATGTTGTGTGCACATATGTAGCATGAGCTAGCTGTGTTATACTTCTTTATGCTTATTACCTGCCTTTGCTCTTCTTCATAGTTGTTCCTTTTTTTAATGATGCCAAAAGGGGGAAGGTTTAGGTAGGTGAATTTGCTTGTGTAGATGGTGAAGAAAAAATGAAGTCTGCGATTAAGGGGGAACTTAGTCTGCGATTAAGGGGGAACTTCGTGTAGTTCTGGCATCTCATCTGGTTACTTCTGCTCTAAACAAATACTGTTCATGCTTAAGTTTGTCATCATCAAAAAGGGGGAAATTGATGGGTTCTTCGATATCTTAACCTTATGCTTCTTGTGTTTTGATGATCTAACAACTTGTTGTGAAGAAACCAGATGGAGAACCTTGTCCCACAGGATACACATCTTATGTGAACTGGTCAAAGTCTGAAAATCAGCAAATGGATGAACGATCACAGGGAGGAACACAATAGGGACCCGATGCCCTAGTCCCTTAGGGTTCTCTGACAAAAGCACTAGTCAATGATTGTA